>NC_081561.1:12443677-12588566 GCF_022355385.1 Mustela nigripes | reverse complement strand
GATGCGGGACTCGATCCCAGGACTCTGAGATCATGACCCGAGCCGAAGGCAGCGGCTTAACCCACTGAGCCACCCAGGCGCCCAGTACCTGAGAATTTTGCAGAGGTGTCAGCCCAGGGTCTGGAACACATAGGGCAAAGATAGATATTAGGTGTCTCTTGTTTCTGCTTCAAACTTGCCCATGGACTCTAGCCTTCGAAGTGTCCCACTGTTCCTTTGCCATAAGCTACTAGCGTTCTCTTTTTTATAATCATGACTTATGATTATGATTTATGATTTATGATTATGATTTTTTATGAGTCTACCTTCATTTACCCTAGACTATTCCTCTCACTGTACTTCTCCACTTTAGTGGAGACTCTGGACACCAATGTTTGTGGAAACTCTGGACACCAATGCCTAGGGGTATGTTGGGAATCTAGAAATCAAAGTTTGGAAGAAAATTAGTTATTGACTGAGTCCCATGTGCCTGGAAATCAAGGCATCCAGATGCCATGGTTCATTCTGCAGAGGCATCTTAAGGACCCATTTTGCTGTATCCAGCACAGCTATGAGGTCACTGTGCCAGCCCTCAGGCAAGGGCAGGGGAGAGGCACAGCCACTAGATCTCAAGAGATAGCAATGTAACAGTCCTGGGCATCAAGCTATCTTCCGAGTAGAACACACTGGCAGAAGGAAAATGCTTTCTTGCCCTAATTGTTTGGACGTGAATTGGGTTTTACATCTAACAACTCTAAACCAAAAAGCACACACATTCTTACTTAAGTCAGAGGGCACTCAAAATATTACATAAGAAAATGCATATATTTAGAAATAACAGCAATTAAGTCTTCCTAATATGAATATCTACCAAATACTGGTTTCCCCCCACTTCCTTCTGACTTCTTTCAATTTCTTGATTAAGAAAACAAATCAGTTTTGTTGGTCTTGGAAAAGTTTAAGTAAGTTATGCAGCTTAACTCTTTGCATTCCCAAGGAACGTAGATGTATATGTTAGAATTCTAATTTAACACATTAATTCTTTATTTACTTAACTTCACCAAATGGCCAAGAATCATTTGGGAACCTTTAAGGAATTCCAAAAATAATAATTTGTGTTTCTCCATGAACTCGAAGATTCATTGTCCTAAAATATAAATTCCGATTAAGGGAAGACAAAATTTCTATCAGGAATTTTCCATGAAGAAAATTCTCTATTACCAAAAAAAGAAAAGAAGAAAAGAATGAAATGAAAAGAAAAGGAAAGAAAGAGAAAAAAGTCAGCACAATGGGCTAATTTACTTTCACCCTCTAAAAAGTGGAGGTATAAAGTATATAAAATAAAATAAACTTGAAAAACCATGACGTTACTCTCCATATTGGTCAACTTATCTCTCCCAAATTACTTAACGTATACGGACACAATGAAAAATTTGCCGGTTTTGTCGTCATTTCCTTTCCCCGACTTCTGCTGCCTCATCACTGATAACACATTATCTGCGTCAAACACTAGGACCTATTTATCATACATCCAACCTTTATGTGGGCACTTTTGTTACAGTCCTGTGGTTTCCAACTTATTTGCTGGAATCGAAATGTTCTTCCCTGGGACCATTAAATCACAGGCAGTTTGTGCTCCAAATGTCTTTATCCTTTTAACATGAATTAATGAGCTTCCTGGAAAGGTTAACAAAATTGAAATGCAAGATAATGGTTGTCATTCACATCCTTAATTGACAACAGTGAGTTCCCAGAGAAGGGATCACTTCAAAAGGGGCTCAGCACTAAGTAGTTAGTTCTGGACAGTAAAGAATTGTGTCATTTGTTTGCATTTTCATTATTAACTAAAGGTCCTTCCTTCTTGATAGGCAAAATAATCCTTTACATTATTTTGTAGATTTTTATTCTAGATCCTTGCTACGCAAAGAGCAATTCGTGAACCAGCAGCATGAGAATCACCTGCGGGATCCTGTTAGAAATGCAGACTCTCGGGCCCCAACGGAGACCTAGAATTAGAATCTATTTTAATAAGATCCTCAGATTAGACATGTGCACATTGAAGTCTGAGAAGGAATAGTCTACTTAGATTATTCGTGACAACCTCCTAAGGGCTGGTCCTTCCTTCAAGCTCCCTTTCTCCCAGAGTGATCTTTGTAAGTTACAGATGTGATTATATAACTCACCTACTTAAAAATGTCAAGTTCATTTCCATAAGGCCCGCAAGGCCCCCTGACACCCAGTCCCTGCCTTCCTCTCTAACCCCCAGCTCCTTCCTACCCACACACTGCTGCTCTGTATCTATGTTGTCCACTAGGGGAGTCACCAGCCACATGAGGCTATTGTGTACTTCAGGTGTGTCTGGTATGAATTCAGATGTGCTGTGAGTGAAAATGAACTCCGCATTTCAAATGCTCAGTATGAGGAAAAGTATGTAAAATAGCGCATTAATTTTTTATATGGAGGACAAGGTGATACATACCACTTCAGATGTATATCTAAGTAAAATAGAGTCTCAAAATTCATTTCCATTTTTCTCCTTTAAAAAACGTGACTGCTACAGCATCGGTTAAGCGGCTGACTCTTGATTTCGGCTCAGGACATGATCTTGGGGTCATGAAATTGAGCCCTGTGTTGGGCTCCATGCTCATGGCAGAGTCTGCTTCTCTCTCTCTCTCTCTGCCCTTCTCCCACACGTGCTCTCTCTCTCTCTCTCTCAAATAAGTAAATAATAAATCCTTTTTTAAGAAGTGTGGCTACTAGAAAATTTAGCTTCTTAATACCCAGGTATTAAGGAGGGCATGTATTGCATGGAGCACTGGGTGTGGTACATAAACATGGAATTTTGGAACAATGAAAAAATAAAATTAAATTTAAAGAAAAGAAAAGAAAACTTAGCTTCATTTATTTCTATCGAACAGTGTCATTCTATGCCCTACACATTCAGGCTTGTGATCTGTTTGGGCAGTTCCCTTGGTTTGGAATTTTCTTCCTTATCCCTGTCTGCTGGGCAAATGGTTTCCCTATTCAAATACCTCTCCTGCTCCCCTGAGACACCTTATAGGGTGACCCAGGGAAGTCCTCTACGTTTCCGCAATCACTCCTGGCAGGTTTATCAAATTCTATCACTGTCATCTGTTCACAGTTTGGTCTCTTCCTATGTTGATTGATCTGTGAGTTAAAGAGGGGGATATCTCACGTTCGAGGGTCTACTGTGGGTGAAGCAGACTAGGCATTTTACAAAGTGGCATGTTTCATTTTGTCCTCAGAAGTAGGCCAAGTGAGGTGAAGCTCAGAGAGGTTAACTTATTTCTCCAAGGCCACATAGCTGCTGAGTGGTTGAACCAGGATTTAAGCCAAGGCTCTCTGACTTCTAACTCTGCCTTTTCCATCTTATTTCTCTTTGTATCTCCAGGATTTAGCATGGGGCCCAGCATTCTCTTGATGTACAGTAAATGTTTCTTGGATTACATTTATTCAGAGTTCATATGAATTCACACTGAATTCTCACTCAAATTGCTAACTGCCATAGGGTAGTTGCGGAGGAAGCTTTGGGAAAATGATATTGATTGCATGGGAAATTCGGTGCCCCATTAAAGAAAACAGAAATGGGAGTATGTCTTGGAAAAGCTGATTTACACCATACATTTTCCTCTCGACTTTAGATAATAGAATGTTATGGCTGAAACACCACTGGGTTGATAACGACAAATCTTGGATTCTGATGCAGCTTCTACCACTAAATTAGCTTTAAAAAGCCATTCCACCTATCTGGGTTTGGGTTCTTAATCAATATAATCAGAATTTGAGGCAGTAAGTGTCTTCCAGCCCAAAGGTTCATAAAAATTTGCTTCTCTGTGTGACTTTGCATTTCTTTTCAAATAATGAATAGCCCATTACATTTTCCTTATGCTCGCCTGCTATACAAGAGGGACGGAGAAAAAGAGGAGCTGCCGTCCTGCCTGTCCCTTTCAGTTAACCCTTGTCCCCTGCCAAATGGCTTTCTTTAAAAAGTGCCAATCACAGGAAAAAATAACAAACCTGGATACAGGAAAAAAAATATATATATACAGAGCTTTGGAGTCACAAGATTTTATAACCCAATAAAACCCTAGAACAGTACTGGTGGGAATGGTTGCCAACTGTCACACAAGGAAACACTTGACATATGTTCAATTTGAATTCTAAAACACTCCTGAAATACCGCCTTAATAATCTCCTATCAGAGCACTTGGGAAATAGAGCAGTGCAGGCTGAAGCACTGGCTGTGAATGATCCTTAATAATCATCTTCTCCTTTCTCTTTCTTTCTCCCTCTCTCTTTCTCGCTCTCTTTTTACCATGAGGCAAGAGTTGATAATGACCTGAGGGAGAAAAAAACAACTTTGAAGATAAAATGACAAATCTCATGAACCTCACTAGAAGCAAGAAAAATCTAAAATCTAAGCATGTTTTTGACGGAGGAGGGAGCTTGCCAAAAATAGCAAACACGTAGGTGTAGTCAAGATAGAAAAGCTTCAGAATTCCTTTGATGATTGCTCCCTGAAAAAAGCTTTTATTTAAGGAACAAATATAGTGGGGAAATCAAGCTCAAGAACGTTACAGTAGCTCTATGTAATGTCCTTAAATCCTAAATTCCATTTTAATGGTGCTTAAAAAGCCTCCCAGTTCAAAAGAATCCTAGCCTCATGCTATATTTCCAGGATTTTGAACAAAAAAATAGACGAACATGATCATAATAGACTAATTTCTAAGACACAAACACTGAAATTTGCACAATTACAGGTAGCTTTAAATTAGTGGGCATGAGTGTGGTGTCTGCAGCATCTGAATTTTTGAGTATTTGAATTTTCTCAGTAATAAAAATCACCCTGAAGATTTAGTTTCTTCAGGATGATGTCAGAACTCATTATTCCCTGATTTCTAACTGTAATCTATAATGCAAATACTTGAATGTGTAAGCATATACATGAAAATACGAGCATTTAAATAAATGCCTGCACCTACTCACCTACTTTCATATACTTACTTACATATACACCTGTATATTAACATCCCTTTGGGGTCTCTGTTCAAATGTCATTATCAGGGAAGCCTTCCTTGCTCACCCTTTATAGTAACATAGTGTCCATCTCCGCTCTGCCTCTTTACCTTCCATCTGCCTTGCCTTTATTTTTCTTCACAACACTATCACCATCTGCAGGTTATAAAACCCATGATGCATTTACTAGCTACTTTTCTCACCATGGGGTAACTCCCAGGAAAGAAGCACTATTTTCTGTGTTGGCCATTGCTGCTCCTAGAGCAGAGGCTGGACACATAGGTGTTCAGCAAACGTTCAATGAAAATGCAAACATGGCAGCTGCTTATTTGGGATGGGGCGCTGTGCTGGTTGTACTTACGCACGGGAGCTCATGCCCTCATTTGATCTTCTGAATGAAGCCTTATGGCTCTGGTACATTTTCTCCTCTTCCAAAGACGAATCTTAGGAAGTCTTAGGGAGGTGAAGAAATTCTCCCAAGCAGGCGGCTTCCAGTCCTGCCTGCCAATGCATTCAGCCATTCTGCTCTGCTGGCCTCCTGCCTCTTTCCTAAGGTTGCTGAGCGAGCACCTGCTTTGCCAAAGGTCTGGTCCCTCACTTCTCCCCAAGGACACCCTGTTCATACTTCACTGTAAAGCTTTGCTCGGGTCACTTCATTTGCGGAGGAAGTGAGATGAGTCACAAGTTCCTGGGGTCTTGTTCATTTCTGGCTATTGGAGTTGATCTGATTCCTTAAATCTATTCCTCCATCCCAAGCAGAGAACATGAGAAGTACCTCAAACTGCCAGGAAAGAGGCTCAAAGCTGGCATGGCTTTAGCAACCATAGGTGACGGGACTGAAGGATGAAATGCTCAGTTTCTCTCGAATGACACATCTCACGCAGCCTCTAAAAAGGTCCACGCGCCTCTCTTCTCCCTCACTGCAGAGAGAAGCAGTGGGTCACTTTTCTCTTTCGCTGCAGAGGATAGCCTATTTTACTGCATATATTTGCTTATGTGTCTGTCCCTCCCATGCGTCCCACTGTGAGTAGCCCCCAGTCAGTGCTGGCTGAATGACTACTGAACAGGCTGTCTATTGTGTTTGCTGATTATCCACGCTCCCTTTAAGAAATAACAGCTCACTGATTTTAAAGAGAGGAATTGTTCTTTCTCGGGGGGAGCCAGTTTGGATAGAATGGTCCCTCAAGTTGCCCAGCTTTCCCTGGCCAAGGGTCAGGCAGATGACCAATGTGAGCCAATCAGGACTCTCTTTGGCAATTTGGACCTTGATCCAAATGGAGATCATGATTTAGCCTGATGTGGGGACCTGAGGAGATGGATTCCAGTCAAAGCAAAGTTCATCATTTTTCTTGAGCTTTTTTGAACCATCCCAGACACATCCAATAATACCCTCCTTCTCTTAAGTTGGCCGTGGCCAGTCTCTGCTCCTTCCTTCGGTGTACACATGCTGGGCATATGCTTTGTGGTCTTTCTCATTAAATAAAACAGACAAGGATCACTGGTCTTATGGAGCTTACATTTTCTCAGGGGCACAGATGAGGAACGATATAAACTGGGACTGGACAAGTAGTTTGCGATATAAAATGGAGGAGTTGGGGGGCTTTGCTGAGATGAAGGACCCTTGAGCAGGTACTTGAAGGAGGTGAGGTATCTGGGGGGCAGCTTCCAGGTGCAGGAAACAGCAAAAAGGCAGTGAGGTACAAGCCTACCTGATGTGTTCCAAAAAAGAGGGGAGATCACTGTGGCTGGATGAGAGCGAGTGAGCAGGACAATTCTAGGGAACAAGGGGAGAGGTGACAGGATCCCTGACCATGAAGGCCCTGGCGGTTGTTGTAGGGATTTTGGCTTTTACTTCAAGTGAGACTGGGAACCCATAGAGCTTTTTAGCAGATGAGTGATATGGCCTTTCATTTTAGAAGACCACTTCGGCTTCTGTTTTGGGAATAGATTTCTTTAAAAAAATTTTTTTTTAAATTTTTTTCCCTCAGCTGTCAGTGAGAATAGATTTCTAATGGAAAAAAGTAGGAATGTGGATTTATTTGAAGGTCATTGGAATGAACCAAGAGAGATACATGGCATGAACCAGAGCGGTACAAGTGGAAGTGCCAAGATGCGGTCAGGTGCTAGAATTTTTAAAAATATTTCCAGATGTACGTGGTCATAGAAAGAAAGAGTCAAAAAACACTTGGGTGGCTGAGCCTCTTTAACGTCTGACTCTTGACTTTGGCTCAGGTCATGATCTCAGGGGTCATGAGACTGAGCCCCTCGTTGGGCACTAGCTGAGCATGGAGACCGCTTAAGATTCTCTCTTTCTCCCTTCCTACCCCCTCCCCTGCCTCCCCAACCCCAACACCCCACACCCATGTGCTTGTGCACATTTTCTTTCTCTTTCTCTCAAAAAAAAAAAAAAAAAGAAGAAAAAAGGAATGACTTCAGGGTTTTAGACTAAGCAAACAGGAAGACAGTGGTAGCCATCGACCTCAACTAAAAGGGTGAGCATAGGGCACATTTTTTTTTAAGATTTTATTTATTTATTTGACAGAAAGAAAGAGGTCACAAGTACGCAGAGAGGCAGGCAGAGAGAGAGGGAGAAGCAGGCTGCCCGCTGAACAGAGAGCCTGATGCGGGGCTCGATCCCAGGACCCTGAGATCATGACCGGAGCTGAAGGCAGAGGCTTAACCCACTGAGCCACCCAGGCGCCCCCGTAGGGCACATTTTAATGGCCACAGATGAGGAGTTCAGTTTTGGACATATGTTGGACATTCACATACAAATGTCAAAGAGTAGTTAGATACATGACTACAGAATTTGAAAGAGGTGTCTGGGCTCAGAACACACATTTGGAAGTTATCTCTGTTTATGTGGTATTGAGAATCAGGAGGCCAGAGGAGACAACCAAGGGAGCTGGTGCAGATGGAGGAGAGGACCAAGGACCTAGCCCTGAGGCAGTCCAATGTTGAATGATCCGGGGCTTTGAAGGGAGACCAGGAGTAAATTATCAGTGACTCCAGAGGGAAAGTAGGAGAAAGGGCAGCCCGGAAGCCAGGTATGTCAGGCATGTGAGGGAAGTTTGCCAGTGGAAGTGGAGTGGGAGCTACCATCACTGAAGATGCTGATCTGTCTAGAAAGACAAGACTTGACCTTCAGATTTAACAGGATGGAAGGCATTAGTGGTCTCAGCAAAAGCAATAAGGGAAATAAGTTAGGAAGACATGCAAACCCAGGTAATTTAAGAGCAAAAGAGAACAGAGAAATTGGGGAGAGTGAATATTAGCAAAGAGGAACAAAGAAATGGTGGTTTTTCTCTTCCAAAGAACCTCAACATGTAAGAAGGAGATACAGCCCTTCAGCTGTGTGACTTCCTCGTTTCTTCTCCAAATACTCTTGCTTCTTCCCTTCCTGTTTTCCTTTCAAAGTTCAACTCGTACCCTCCCTCTTGTCCTCGAAGACGTACTTAAGCCTTTATGTTCTGTGGCGTCAGATCAGCACTTACTCAAATTCTGCCTCACCTGTACTCTACTTTCACATGTCTCATCTGTTTCTAAATTTATTAGCTGCTGGAAGGCGGAGACAATGTTTTAAATTCGTTTGGCCCTGTTATAAATGAACACTAGAATATGGTGCCCACGATGGGCACCCAACAAGGCCTTGGCCACTGTTCTCTATCAGATTAATTGATGTTGTCTGGTAAGTAACTCCTCACTTTATTAATATTTTCATAGGTAAGAATAATAACAAATGTGAATGAATATTGGTAACTTATTCCACCTCAAAATCATAATAGTGTCTCAACATGAAATGCAACTTCATAGAAAATTAGAGCCTAATGTAACCTCAGAGTCCTGATGAAATTCTCTCATTTGTTGTAGTTACTTCCTCTCCATCACTCTATGAGGTCCTCATTAAAAATATGTGACTTTGGGGGCAAGTGGGTACTGCAGTTGGTTAAGCACCTGACTCTTGGTTTCACCTTGCATTATGATCACAGGGTCCTGACATGGAGCCCTGAATGGGGCTCTGTGCTTAACAGGGAATGTGTTTGATATTCTCTCCCTTTCCCCTGTTCCTCTCACTTGCTCTCTCACTCCAAGATAAATAATATAAGTCACGGGGTGTCTGGGTGGCTCAGTTGCTTAAGTATCTGCTGCCGTTGGCTTGGGTCATGATCTTGGGGTCCTAGAACTGAGTTCTGCATCAGGCTCCCTACTCACTGGAGAGTCTCCTTCTCTCTCTCCCTCTGTTTCTCCCTCCTGCTCATGGTCTCCCTCTCTCTCTGTTGCTCTCAAATAAATAATCTTTTTTTAAAAAATCTTTAAAAAATACATGACTTTGTACATCATTGCTAGGTCATTCAAAATCCTTAAAAATAACTCTCACAAGATAACATGCCTCTCTTGCCTGTGGTCTCTAGATTTTCTCTGCTGGAAAGAATAGATGAGGTTTCATTTCTGCAAAGCCCACATTTTGCTAACTGGTGCAATCTGAAAATATAGCGACTAGTTACACCAGCTGATACAACAGGGAACTTGGAGAGGGAGGCTGTGGCTTTGGCAGTGCTCATTTTCTCTCATTTAGTTTTCCTGAGTCTGCTGTTAATGGACCCAAGGGCCCTCTTGAATCCCCAGGCTCAGGCCAGGGCAGAAGTGGAAGCCACAGTTTCTACTGTTTGCTCCCTTACTTGTTCTGAGATGCTGAGATGCTGAATGCTGGCTTCTGTCTAGAAAGGTCGCTCTGGGTAGAGCAATGCACCTGGTAAAAACCCCAGTACTCTATAGGGTCAATGCCCGAGCCCTGTTCCTGCCAGAATCCTTTGCAGAGGAGATCTGTGACTTAGCATTTGATCTCAGCCTCGCAGGACATTGATTCTGAGCTGTATCTGCCAGCTTGTTGGAGGAGCCGGACTATAAATCAGAAACAAACGGAGCTCTTCCTTACAGCCCTCTTGGCCATTGTGTGAAGGCAGGGTGCAATAAACTCCCCCTATACATCTTCGACTGTTCCTTTCATCAGTGTTCTGGGAAACCACTGCACAGGACCAGAACTTTTCCAGTCTTGGCTGTGAATATGTGAGATTTGCCCCTCGAAAGACCCTTCTGCCTTTCACATTCATGGGAAGATACTGGTCTCTTTTTTAAAGGAAGTGTTTTTCTACAGAGAAAAGTAACTGTGTAGACTTGTAGTCAACATTCGAAATTCTTATGCTTTATACCTGCTTTTAAATACTACTGAGGGGGCACCTGGGTGGCTCAGTGGGCTAAAGCCTCTGACTTCGGCTCAGGTCATGATCCTGGGGTCCTGGGATGGAGCCCCGCATCGGGCTCTCTGCTCAGCGGGGAGCCTGCTTCCCTTCCTCTCTCTCTGCCTGCCTCTCTGCCTGCTTGTGATCTCTATCTGTCAAATAAATAAATAAAATCTTTTTTAAAAAAATAAATACCTACTGAGTTCTAAACTACAGTAATAATAACAACAATAATAATAAAGTTCGAATTTAAAAAGACAACATTATTAGTAGAAAGAAACTGAGGAGTGGTTCTGGCTTTGCCTCCAAGTTTACCATCAACCCTTAACTAAGCCTCAAGCTTTCTCCCTCACAGTTGTCTCAACTGTAAGATGAAAGGGTGATCGCCAAGCTCCGTCCTATTCAAATATTCTATGAGAGCTGTCCATTCAAATCATCTTTTTTTCAGTCAGTTGGAAAACAATTCCACTTTTCAACTGTTTCACTAAGTGAAATATTTTCCTTGGCAGAGTACATCACCCGTGGCTTGACAGCTCATTCCCAACCTTTCTGAATTTAGATAAAACTTATAATTTTCCCTTAGTTATAGAAGTCAGAGCTGATGTCTGCCCCACGCCCCCTCTGTTTCCCAAAATTCACTACCAGAGGTGACTTAACTTGGTAGTTATAAAACATGTAATTTTATAGATGGAATATTTTTGTATATGGCCATAATTTTAAGTATCCATTTTTTTTTCTGACACTGAGGCTTGGCTAAGTGTTTTTAAAGGAGAGGAAACAAACAAAATGACTACTTTTATCAAGATTGTTGACTGTGGGCATTGAAGGGCTTTGCTCTTGTCCTCTGGAAATAGCTGTCACTTTGAACTCAACTTCAAAATCGCAATTTCCAGACGGCTAGCTTCCTTGACACTTAACTACTTCCAATAGTGTGCAAGGGAAGCTGTCAGTTAATACCGATCCTGAGCAACCCCAAAGCACATATGTACAACCACTAACAACTGACACTTTCCAGAAACAGGTAATTTAATTTTTTCTCTTCTATTCTTACTTGAATACTGGTTTCTGAACCTTAGGTCCAATTATATAGCAAACATCACACTTTGGACTGTACTGATGCTTGTATCTGATGCTTTGAAATTGATTATCAACAAACTATCAGAATTTGTGGCAGGAATTATTTTTCTATTCTAAAGAATCTCTTGAAGAAGCTGTTCATTTATAACACTGGCATTGGTCTAACACACACACACACACTCATGCACATGCTCACGTGCGTACAAAAAAAATTAGAAGCTCCTGGTTTTGGATTACCATCGACTTGTAAGTAGCGTAAGAAAACCAGTCACAGGGGCGCCTGGGTGGCTCAGTTGGTTAAGCTGCTGCCTTTTGCTCAGGTCATGATCCCTGGGTCGTGGGATCGAGTCCTGCATCAGGCTCCTTGCTCAGTGGGGAGCCTGCTTCTCTCTTTGCCTCTGCCTGCTTGTGTTTTCTTTCTTTCTCTCTAATAAAGAAATAAATAAAATCTTAAAAAAAAAAAAACAACCGGTCACATTCCTTTATAATTGAACCTTGTGTTATATTCAAAACAATAAAGGGTGTGTAGACAGACTATTATGACAAAGGTCTCATTTACTGGGGAAAAACAGACAGTATCTCTCATCACCATGTTGGTATTTTTTGAATACCCAAAGGCAGGGGAAAACTGCACTCAGAAGAAAAGTTTTTAAGTTTTCTTAAAATGACTGAGTAGTCATTTTAAAATTGCAAATCTACTACGCTGCTATTTGCACGATGCCCTTTGAAGGATTATCTTGTCCAGAAGGAATTCTCTTCAGGGATGTCAGAGCAGACGTCAGCAATTGGGTGAGTGTAGTCAGTGAACTGTGCCTCATCAACTCACACAAAGCGGGCAACCCAGTAAATATTTATTAAATGAATGAATAAATAAGTAAAGCCATGGTGGATGATTAATGAATGAGTAATATAAATGAATATGATATAAATGATGTAATATGTATAATATAATAGAAATAAATGAATAAAACTATATGCCCAAAGGAAAAAGACTCAACGAAGCGTGTTAGAGGGCCTCTGGTACCTGGGACCTCAGGCCGGCTTTCAGCACCCAGACCCTAAGAAACTTCTAAATTAGTTTTATGATACCAGAGAGTTTTGACTCAAGGCATTGTAAAAATACTGTTGCTTCCACCCAAGAGAAGAATCCTGAGCCTCCCTTCTGTTTTCCCACTGATCCCAGTGCCAAAGACCAGTCTGGCAGGTCTGCGGTGATTAGTCACCCCTGTGTCACTCCTGTGCATGGCTTTGAGACAGCCAAGAATAAGACGTAACAGCCATCTGAGGCTTCCTTCCTGAGCAAAACAAGAAAGAACTATTCCTACCCTTACACGTTAACCTAACGGATACGCTTTTATTAGCCTATGGAGAGAGGAGGAGGGCGGACACAGGAGCCTCTTCTATCTGACAGCAACATGTGCAATTACAGTGGGTAAAACTCAGTGCTGGTCTACGTGTCAGCACTAATGAAATGCATTGTTCTCATGGCGATGTCCTATATTTCTTCCTAGACTATCAACTCCTAGAAGGAGTTTAATGTTTGCTTTCTCGTTCTCTCTATAATATGTGTGCATGCCTTTACATCATTGTGTGTGTGTGTGAGTGTGTATCTAGGTATGTACCACCATGCATATGTGTGTGTGAGTGTGTAGACATCATCGTGTGTGTGTATGCATTCTAACACTATCTCCTATAAAGGCTATCAAGCAAATATGGGACTAACTGATCTCTTGTGTTGATCTTCTCCTTCTCTGAATTTCTAGAGCAATTACTGGTATAGCTGTTCTTTATTATTTCACTTATTATTTATTTTATTCATTTAACATGATATAATAGAAATATGCAGACTTAAATTCAGAAAACCTAAATTTGAATCTTGTATCTGGTTAAGAGGAAAGCCTAAGTAACCAGCTATAAGATTCAAAACCAGATACAAGATTCCACTGGCTCAATATTTTCCTTCGTGAAAATGAGACAATAATTTATAATATTTTTGTATGTGGCTGGAAAGGCATTTAAAGCCTCTTAACATGCAATAAATGCTCATTGCTATGACCATCGTGGCTTTTATGATTGCCTTTCTCCGTAATTTGATCAAAAGCTCCTTGAGGCTGAAAAATGCTATTTCGGAATCTGCTGCAGATTTGCTTATCAAAGCAACAAGCACATGATGACACTCTATAAATATACTTTTATTACACTGAAAATTCCATGTGGTTTGGACTATAACCAAAGAAATTTAAAAGTAAATTTGAAGTAAAAGGTTCTGTCACCTGTACCAAGGCCATAGGCAAAGCCCATTCACATTCCCTATTGTTTTGTTATCTAAACAGCCCCTCAGTTGTGTCCCATGAATTTGGAAGCACAAAGAAAGCAAAGAATCTGTCTTTAAATAAGCACATTTAAGAAATTAATATTACTCAATTTAACTCTTATACTTTGAACCAACACTAACTTGGGGTAGGTCTGATTTTTGTGAGTATGAGGCACCTGACCTCCACACGGAGTATTCCGAGCTGCCTGCCTGGATGCCCAACACAAGCGAATCTGTGCATTTGCTGCAGACCACCTGGGCAAGGGATGCAGGAAGAGGACAAGACAATACCCCTGAGACCAGGGCTCCTGACATGACACAGACAACACACAGGTAAAGCCCCAGACTGCTGACAGCCTTGGCTTTCCAATCAATGGCACAGCTGGCGATGACCGTGAACTGAATGTATTTCATCTGTCCTGCCTAACACACAGCTACACTCAGCACAGTGGGCCACAGCTCGTGAGGAACACCCAGAGCCGAGCATCATAAATATCTGAATCCAAAGATGATGCAGGCTAAACACAAATATTTCTTTTTCTCCCCCTCCCTATCTCCCAGTTGAGTTTCCAGCTGGCTATGTATTTCAGGAAAGGAAAGGCACTCAGAGAATGCCTGTGTCTACTGGATAATTCTTCTTTTGGATAGCTACACAGCCCTTCACTTCTTATCATCCAGATGCTCTCCAGAATCCTGTTCTTCTGTTACTCTGCCTGCCTAATTAATTGAAGGTCCTCTCTCTAAATTTGACTGCTGGCCACCATCCAGCCTCTTCTAACCTTCCTTAAAGGCCAAACACATCTTTCAGTTCTTGTAAGTTGTTACTGTTACCTTCCCTATAACTATGCCTTATGCTGTCACAATCCAAGTTCATGAAAAGCAAAACACTAAAGACTGAGGTGGAAAAGATTCATGCTTTTCAGTCAGTATTTTTATGAAAACCTTAGCCATATCCTTAATATTACAAATCTATAGGCAGGGGCATCTGGGTGGCTCAATCGGTTAAGCATCTGACTCTAGAATTAGGCTCAGGTTGTGATCTCAGGGTTGTGAGACAGAGCCCTGTGGGCATGGAGCCCGCTTGAGATTTTCTCTCTCTCTCTTCTTCTGCCCCTCTCCCTATGCTCCCTCTCTAAAAACAAAACAAAAAAGCCCACCAAATCTATAGGCAAATATGAAATAGTCTTAGAAACTGGATTGGAAACACAAGCTGATTATATCTGTCCTTGGGAATACAGTCATGTTATTGATGTGGGAAACAAAAGCAGAAGAAAAATTATTAAATTTCCTTACTAGTTAGAGCCCACTGACAAGTCCTTGAAACCAACAGAGTGACCTTCCTCTAGGAACTCAGCTGCCTTGTTCTTAATACTTTGCTAAGGGCAAAAGGCAATGTTAGCCCGACCCCCAGGATCCTGTAAGTCTACATTAACATATAAAAATTCCTTTGGAAACTTCCTTTGTCTCTAACCGCCCAAGATACATGTTGGCAATCATCTCCCAAGCATAGGCCCCACCAATATATAACTGAAGAGTCTCATGGCTAAGGTTCTAATAGACAGTAATAAATAGCCTTTTCCTAACAATAGCTAGAATCCTCAAGGTCCTGGAAACCTTGCTTCCAAAATTCCTTAAAGACTTATACTCTCCCAAACCCCCTCAACTTCAAAAGTATATAATGGGCCACTCCTCATGACCCCAGTGCAGTTCTTTCTGCCCACGGGTTCTGTCCCTATACTTTAATAAAATCACCTTTTTGCACCAAAGACATCTCAAGAATTATTTCTTGGCCATTGGCTTCAAACCCTAACATCTTTTCTACATCATTATGCCCTGACGTTATACTGGAAGGCTCAGTCATGCTGCAGGCCATCTCTAACATGCTCTCTGAAGAGAACGGAGCAGGCACATGCCTTGCAGGAGAAAGCTGTCCTAAGAAATGCCTTGTGCAGGGCTCATGTTTGTGCCATTTTTAATATCCAGATCTGGGGTACATGGGTGGCTCAGTGGTTAAGTGTATGACTTCAGCTCAGGTCGTGATCCCAGGGTCCTGGGATCAAGTTCTGCATCATGTTCCCTGCTTCGTGGGAAGCCTGCTTCTCCCTCTCCCATTCCCCCTCCTTGTGTTCCCTCTCTCTGTTATAAATAAAAAAAATAAAATCTTTAAAATAAAAATCCAGATCTCATGAACTGGACCAAGAAGGGGACTACCAACACTTAACTTGACCAGAATCCTATGAGAGGTCAACCCCAACAGAGTAAATATTCATTTGTTAGGACAAATGCATTCTTTCACTTGGGATTTTGGTAATGGGAGAAAAATACTGAGAATTTACTGCTCAACCTGCTCCAGGAAGAAGTAGAGTTGCCCAGAAGTCATGCACACTTGTTGCTGAAATGGCAATGAGATGGGAAGAACTGCGCGGGTCCTGGAGGGCCCACCATGAAGAGGTGTAGAGAGTGATTGATTTTGGATTGCCATGAAGCGTCTATTTCCCAATAGCTATGCTTTTCATTAAAACAATCTCCCATCAACTGAGATTACCAAATTGAACTTTTCTGTTCCTTCCAAATGAAAAGCCTAGCTAACAGTGAACATGCCTGATAGTCAAGTGTTCTTTTGAATAGGGCAATCCTAGAGCCCTTATGGGCCTGTTTGGAAAATATACAGCTTGCCAAACATTTGAAGACAGTAAACACTTGTTTATTAGAGTGATTGCTGCTTTGAAAATGGTTTTGTCACTAGAGGCTCATCTACTGGGTGGAATGAATGTTACTCGTGAAGGAACAATCATCAACTTTCTCATCAACAGCAGGTGCACAAGGGGACTGGACTCTCTACCCTGAAGATATCATGGAACAAAGCACTCCAGTGAAGACAGGATCATCCTAGAGGCAGAATGTGGGAGACAAGGAGGGAAGACCCAGCACTACTAGTCTCCAAGGCCATGTAAAAAGCATAGGAGGGACTCCAACATATTTGAGGAATTCATTAATTTGCACCCTTCATGCTCTGCTGTCTCCTCCAGGGAAGTGACAAGGAATGGGAGCCTCTACATCGATGACTCTAATGAAGAACTTCAGTTGTTCATGAGTGGCTCCCAACAGTTTGCCTGAGAGTCACGTGAGTGACAAACTGTGCTAAGTGCCCTTCTGTAGAGGAGGGGGAAGGAGATAAAGCCAAAATATGTTTTTCCCCATCCTCTGCCCAGTTCCTCTATCCTCCAAAACCATTTATCCCATAGGGGATGATGGGGATGAAGCAGGGTCAGTTTGCTCTGTAGTATTTTAGAAAACACCCCTTTAAGATTTGCAGATGTTTTGGTGATCATGTTCCATAACTTTTTTTTTTTTTAAAGATTTTTATTTATTTATTTGACAGACAGAGATCACAAGTAGGCAGAGAGGCAGGCAGAGAGAGAGAGAGGAGGAAGCAGGCTCCCTACTGAGCAGAGAGCCCGATGCGGGACTCGATCCCAGGACCCTGAGATCATGACCTGAGCCGAAGGCAGCGGCTTAACCCACTGAGCCACCCGGGTACCCCATGTTCCATAACTTTTGCTTCAAGGTGCTTAGATGACCTTAAGGCAGCTTGAATGAATATATGCAAACACCGGGAAGGCAGCCTAGAAAAGGACTTGCCTTGGGCATGCAGTTGTTGACTGGCTGGTCCAAAGGAGGTCATTGGGCAGGCAAACAGAGGGGTGAGGGACGCACTCAAGTCTTTGATTCTTTGGGTCGCAGGCAGTTTCTAGTGCTCTGTTCCTTTTGCAGGGATCTGGCAAAGATTTACTCTGTGATAAATGGTCATAATCCACTAAGTAAAACTGCCTCTGCATAATTCTGCTGTGTATGAAATGTAGAGAAGAAAGGATTTACTATATAAACTCACGATGGTGGAACAGCAATTATCTCTTTCTATATATCAGACCCTGATGCCCATGTATAAAGTTGATTCTGGAATATGCTTGGATCTGTGCACACACCCACACAGAATGGAACGGCCTCTCTCTCTCTTCTCCTCCCCATTCTCTCCCTCTCTCCCCACCTCACCCCCACTGGAATGTTTCCATTGCTCTCCTAGATACTAGACTCTTACTATGCATATAACTGCCAAAGATTGTAAACAACAACAATACAAAACTACTAAAATACACTCAGATTCCTGAGACTCTAAATCCTTCTAAATGTCTTGGTTTTCGACCCCCAGGTGTCATCTCAGTTCCCTGCCACAGGTTCTTGGTAAGTTTTTCTCCCCCTCCCTTCTCTCTGGGTTAGAGCAGGAAGGGAATGCAAGCTGATGTTCTCAATGATGCTCACATTGGGAAATGACCTGTACACAGCACTTGAAAGCTCAGTGAGCAACATTCAGGATAGCAGTATTACATAATTCTCCATGATATATTTCTATTCAAAATGCTCTATCTATATGAAAGGAACACTATATTTTTAAACTAAGCTATATATATGTATATATATACATATATATATACACACACACATTATATATAGTAAACAAGTATATATATAGTGTGTGTATATATATAGTGTGTATATATATAGTGTGTGTATATATAGCATATATATATACATATGTGCGTGTATATATATATATATATATATATACACACACTACTGCTGAGAAATGCTCTCACAGTGAAAATGCTACTTTCTAGTCCCCATCATACAGTAAATTTGTGGCTCCCATCACCAATTCCAATGTGGATTGGGGATGGCCCCCAGCAACAAGCAATGCTTGTATACCAAATGCTTGTCCCGCAATTCAAGGCAGTTTTGACACTATCTACCTGGAGATGGCATCAGATCTTGCAGGCTAAGGGCTTAATCCCTATAAGACTGCTCCCGGCTGCAACATTTCAGACCAGTTGAAAGCCAGGTTATAAACCAGAGGTTCCCATGACCCCTTCTTTGGGTTAGATTAATTTGTTAGAGTGGCTCACAGAACTCAGAGAAACATTTTTCCTTCCAGAATACCAGCTTATTATAAAAGCATAGGACAAAGATACAGCTGAACATTTGGACAGAAGATATGCATAAGGCAAGATATATGGGGAAGGGGCTGGAGCTTTCCATGCCCTTCCCAGGTTCACTACTCTCCCCAAATTCCCACCTGTTCTACAAACTGGAAGCTCTTTGAACAAAGTCCTTTTAAGATTTTTAAAATTTGTTTATTTTTAAGATTTACTTACTTGAGAGCATGTGTGAGGAAGGGAAGGAGCAGAGGAAGAGGGAGAGAAATACTTTAGGGGTTCAGCATGGAGCCCCTCTTGGGGCTTGATCTCATCACCCTGAGATCACAATCTGAGCCAAAACCAAGGGTTGGCTGCTTAGGTGACTGCACCACCCAGGCACCCAGTTCTTTTGAGTTTTTATGGGGGCTTCATCATATAGGCATGACTGATTAAATCATTGGCCATTGATTGACTCAATCTCCAGCCTAGCTCCTCTCCCAGGAGTGGGAGGCGGGACTGAAGTCCAGCTCTGCATCACATGATTGGTTCTCCAGGCAATCAATCTCCATCCTTGTGTTACCCAAGGGCTTTCCAAAGGTCACCTCATCAAAATAAGAAAAGACACCTTTACCACTCTCATTGCAGGAAATTCTAAGTGTTTTAGGAGCCATGAGCCAGGAACCATGGACTAAGATCAAATTATATATGAGGAATATATTTTGGTCATCTGAATTTATGATCATCATAAATTTTGGTCATTTACATTTCTTGTAAATCACAATATTACATATAGCAAGGAAATCACCTTTACAAAAAAAAAAAAAAAAAGAGAGAGAGATCAAAAAGGTGTTGGGAGACTTAAAATTAGGGTTTGATTACTTGGACAATTATAGTAAATGGGGAAAATGCAATGAAATTAATGAAGTAAGTGGAAATGGAACTCATGGGTAAAAAGTGTCTTTTATTTAAGATGAGGTCACCAGGAATAATTTCCTGAGGGAAACTACATGGAGCATCTCCCAGTGCATTTGCTTTAATTAACTGAAGTAAATATGACATTACAAAGAGGTTTAACTTAACTAGTGAGTCAGTTTGAGAGTCAGGATTTCTTTCTTTGGAAAACAAAATTACGGAGAAGAATCTTGCTTGCTTAACTTCTTAATAACCCGGGTGTGCCATGTACAGATGCACAGGTTGTCAGCATGAGGGCAAGAACCAGGGGACAAGTCTAGCTGAGATGCTGCCTGTCCTCTGTGGGCTAAGCCAAGAACGCCAGTTTAGGGTTGGGTCTGCTGGGTGGGGCATCTTTTTTTAATTTGCACAGAGGAACAATATAGGTTAGTAGTGAACCTGCAATATTCTCCGTGGGACTATTGAGCTGGGTATTTACATGTTTTGTAATATAACATTAAATTTCAAGCCTTGGTGTTATTATAGAGACTACCCTTTGACAAAGCATAGGTTCAGAACAAAGTTTACTGTCTTCTAGGGGTTTCAAGCTGGTATCCATGGTCATTGGGAAGGGGGTAGGGGAGTGCTTGAACACATTTTTAAGATTCTGCAAATTCTCTGCAGGAATTGATTTGATTTGGTGTTTTTATACAGATGACAATCTAAAAAATTAATATCTCTTTTGCAATAGTGACAAGTAATACCATTGCAGACTCTAAGATAGACTTACAAGTAAATAATTTATTTGCACCATGTAAATCCACAAAAGAAATGAAGGCTTTACTGTGTTCAACCAGAAAATTATCTCCTGGTACTTGAAATATATAGACAAGCTGAAATCAGAAGAAGCCCCACTGCTGTAAGGGTCGATACCATATTCACATTTTGAGTGGTAATTTAATTTCAGCCAAACAACATGTTTGGCCACATTAAATTAGTTTCGTTAATTTGATTTTAATTGATTTTGTAGCTTGTATTTGATTGTTAATTTGTTTTGATTTTATGGTTAGACAAGGGCTCTGAGTATTAAGGAGTTTATAACCAGGTTTGCAATTCCAGGGGTCCAGTAATATTTTTTTTCTTTTAAAAGGGATCTGTATATTATTCAACCTAGAGAAACCACTTCTCCCTTCCATGCCACACCCATGCCTTTTGAGCTGCTGTGGGACCCCAGCTGCTGTGGGACCTCAGACAGATCCATGCTCTTATCCATCCGACATTTGCAAATTGTGTTGAATAAAGTACAAAAAAATGTTTGAGTATTACTCAATTCTTCATCACTTCTGCCAGTCAATGGATATTAAACACGAATGCTGTGTGCATATCAACAATTTCTAAACTTAAACGTGAGTGTTTTTACTAAATCATGAATGAAAATGACCACTCTGGCAGCTAACTGGCTATTTTGTGGGAGATGGATGGATCATAACGTCTATGTATCAAAGATGATATTCTGTAACAAGCTGTGTCTTGCAAAGGACCCTATCTAGTTTTCTTCCTTTAGAAGAAAGAATCTAAGAATCTTCCCTATTACTCTACAGTCCAACGTCTTTTTTCCTCAACATGTGAGTGGGCAGGAAGAAGAAGGTAAAGACCAATTTGGTTATAGAACTAATATTTGAGGTTTCTTGGGTTCTTAAGTCAGGGAAGATGGTATGAATGACTCTTGAAAATAAAAATAAACCTTAAAAAATATGTCTGTTTTTGTTTAAATAACTATTATAGAGTCGAGCAAGATTTTACTCAGGAAATGTGAAACTCCAAATGTGAAAACGGAGTAATAGAATCAAGATAATATGCACAAGGTGCTTCTGATTTTCCCTAGAACCTAAGCCCCCATCTACCTGGTGACAACTGCTGTCTGATGCTTATCGAAGCACCATGGAGACCTCTGCAGGACAGGCATGCGCAGAGGGCCAAGACCGCAACACGTTAGCACCTGGTTACCATGGTCAGGCACCTGCTTTCCCAGAGGCTGCTGCCAGTACTGAGTCAAGCTTCCCACAGTCAGCTTTTTCTGCAGAAGTAGAAAGATTGTTTTCTTATTCTGAACTAACTTAAATTTATAAATGGTAATGAGGAGTGTGTTAAGACAACAGAAGAAAGTCTCCCTTTTTTCCTTCAATCTATAATAAACAGAAAAAGGAAAATAAAGACAGTGTTGGCTATATAACCAATACTTTCTTCTGTTGATGTGGATATGTATAGTTAAAAGAAAAAAGTAAACATTTATAGCCAAAAGATGTAGGAAAATAACCTCATGTTTGGTTAAAAGGATGTATATGCATTTTAAAGAAAAAATGTCCTTAGACAATGGTCTTTCTTAATTTAAAAACTTTTATTTCTTAAGATTTTATTTATTTGAGAGAGAGAGAGAACACAAGCAGGGGGAGTGGCATAGGGAGAGGGAAAAGCAAGTTCCCCACCAAGCAGGGAGCCTGACATGGGGCTCGACCCTAGGACCTTGGGATCATGACCTGAGCCAAAAGCAAATGCTTAACAGACTGGACCACCCAGCCACTCCAATTTAAAAAAAAATTTAGACATCATGGGGCTTCTGGGTGGCTCAGCCCATTGAGTGTCAGTCTCTTGAATTTGGCTCAGGTCCTAATCTCCACATTGGGTTTCCTGTTCATCTTGGGGAGTCTGCTTCTCCCACCCCCTGCCCCCCACCCCACCTTGTGCACTCTCTCTCTCAACTAAATAAAGTCTTTTAAAAAATTCTCAAACATCACTTGAATGTTCAGACCCAGGTGACATTTATGACTATTAAGAGCCATGAGAATAGGGACTAATACTACAACGTTCATCATCGTCTTTCCATTTCTAAGCACAATGCCTGGCATAGAGGGAGTGCTCAATAAATAACTGTTGAATGAAGTAATTATTTTTAATTATTTAGTTTTCATTTTAGATTTTAACATAAATAATGACGGTTTCCTGCCCCAAGAATCTATGAGAATGGTTGAGAATCTCTTGTCTTCTATCAGATTTGGAGGTAGGCAAAGCCTGATGGTACAGTATACTCCAGTCAAAACTATTGGCAGGAGAGAATCTTGGACCCTCAGATCTTAAAATACCAAGCTTCTAAAAAATTTACTAGGGGAAGAGCAAAAGAAAACCACCTGCTCCTGGATTCCCATATGTACAAATTGCATTTCAAACCATTTTGCATCTCACACGAATTTGCATATTTTCTCCACCACAATGGATTTTTAAAAACCCACCATGTTAAATTTCATTTTAATTTGACATTTGATACTCGGAAATAAATGCAGTAACCCAGGATTAACCTTGATCACTATAATACAAATTAAAGAGGTGAGTGGTGCTCTGCAGTCACATTAGGCCCCATGATTAATGAGTTCAGTGAATAGAAATAGATTTATGTCCTCATATTGTATTTACTACATTACTGGTTAACTATGTGGCAACAGATGGCCAGACCCAACTTCCTCTAAATAAATGTCAAAAAAAAAATTAAGATACTTATTTTAATATTTAAAAAAAAATAGGAGATGTCATTTCATTAAGGGTATTCTGGGGGAGCAGAACATTGATTTATCATAGGGCTACAAGTATTAGGAAGCAGGTTATCTGAAAAACTGAGTAAGATGTGATACAGTGTGGGAGTCCCTGGGGAATTAATGTGTCATAAGGATGAACAGAGATGAGGTGAGTCCTGGAGAGAGAAAACTGTGAGTCCCTGAACCTTTCCCTTGCTCATCCTTTTAATAGGCTACTCTGGCTAGTAGGGCCTGGGGCGGGCCTCATAGGGTGCCCCTATCTCTTCAGCATCTCGCAAGTGGGGAGTCTCCTTGGAGAGATAATAGAAAGTCATGGGTCCTTCAGCTGCATACTCACTCTCAAAGCAGCTCAGGAACTTCTTCGCAACATCTTCACTGACATTATTGGGAAATAGTTTTACTTTTTGGGAGCTAAGCCAGCTCAGATGCCAAAGCCTGGACCTCTTTCTTCCTGCTTCTACTGAAAACGGACTGTTGCCCGTAATAGATGAGTGTCTGTAGCTGTGGTACTGCATTTAAATATCCCACAGATACCTAGACGTGTAAAGATGCATTGGTTTGCATATACTCAAATCTGCGAAGAGTTGGGAAACCACAAACATGCCCCTAGGTCTGAAGGGGCTTACCTTCCCGTTGAGAAGATAAGAGCTGAGAGCACTTTGTAAATTCTAGGGGGTTATGCAAACATTAATCATGAATGTCATGGGCAAAGAGAGCTAATAATACCAAATACATATGTCAGTATGAAATACAGAGTTCCCATGCAAAAAAACACGTATCTGTTTCATCCAGAAGAGACATGATTGCTATATATTTTATTTATTTTGGAGAGAGAGAACGAGAGAGCGAGTATGAGCGAGCACAGGGAGGGGTGGAGGGAGAGGAGGAGGCAGATTATCCCAAGTAGACTCCCGGGGCTGAGCGTGAGCCCAATCTGACACTCAATCTCACCACCCTGAGATCATAACCTGAGCCAAAATCAAGAGTCGGATGGTTAACTGACTGAGCCACCCAGGCCCACTGCCACATATTTTACATTTTTATGAACTCTCTCATCTTTCAGTTGAGAACATTTCTTTTTACCCACCACTGCCTTCTCTTCTTTACATCTGTATCTACACTCTTTAACTACCCAGAGTGAAAACTGTAAACAAAAATTCTAAGAGAAAAAAATGGTTTTTGTGTTTAGAATGCATTTCCTGGGCAGTCAAACTGATTACTTAATCAATGAACCAATCAATCAATCAATCCATCAACCAACCAACCAACACAAAATGGGAGACAACTAGGCAGGAGCCTAGAAACGTAAAGAAGGAAAGAGGACCGCATCAGATAAAAAAGAGATATCTGACTCTTGGAATGCGACAAAATTGGATGTTTTAGTTAAAGTTCGATATTTTTAAGCATTATGCGAGAAGTAAATATTCTGGCAAAGCGAAATGTCCATGTGGTTGAAAAAAAATTTTTTTTAAATATCACGTTGATGCCTGAAGCAAATAGTCACAGCTCAGATATTATGAGATCTGTGAAATCTGAGGTTTAATATTAGAATCGAGACATGACTTGAACTGACAGCCTTCATTCTCGTTCTGCTGTATGTGCTTCTTAAGACTAGTTTGAAATGTGGTGGGCTTTTTTTAGTATCTAATTTTAAACAAGGTAATAGAATTAATAATATTGCATGTCCTATCCCTCTAAGGAGGTGACAAATTGTGTAAGTCTGTAAAATACACTAGTGAATCAGGTGAGGCTAGATGGTACAAATTCTAGTACTGGACAAAATCTAGTAATTGGACATTTCCCAACTGGACAATTGGGAAGAATAGAACCACTTGTCATGGTGCTCGGAAAAGACTGAGCTGGTATAAAACACAGGCATGCACAACCCCTGCACACGTTAAAGGTCAACTCCTGAACATGTAACTTGATTTCTTGCACACTATTGAGAAATCTCGGCACGAATTGGAATTTGGCTGAGATAACCTGTCTTTGTATTTGGAGATCTAAACATCTTCTTGTATCTGGCCCCAATTTCACTTCAGGAAAATGCACACAGAAACCACAGAAATCACGGCCCACTAATGACTCCTTTCAAACCTCTATTAAAGGGAGGCATCTGCCGTGTGTTCCGTCAGTTCGTCAGACTGCTTTATTCGTTTCATTATTCTGAGGGGCATATTTTCTGATTTAAAGGTCTCCTTCTTATCACATCCATATTGCATCTTTATATTAAGTGTCTGGAAATCCTACTGGATTTGGTATAAGCTTAAAGATGGGAGTTGAAATTAAGGGTCCGTTTGCTACAATTTGTAATCATTTCTAACACTTCCTGAGCTCAAATGACACATCCTAGTACAAACAGAAACTTTAAATGTGGACTCTCGTGTTTTGGGGGGCAAGCTCTCCCCAGTCTAAGCCAACATATACCTTTCAACTTAGGAGCGAGGGTAGGGGGATACGTTTGATCAATGAGTTCTTCCCGGAAAGAGCTGATTTCATTTTTAAGCCTCATTAGTGTATTTGCTTGGTATTTGAGAATGATGAGACTCACTCCAAGTACCATTTACCCCACCAAAAAAAAGTCAAAACACTACAGAAGGGGAACATATGGTTTGAGCACTGTGGTAGAGAAAATGTTACTTAACAGATGAATGTAGGAGAAAGGCCGGTGTGCAGAGAAAGGCAGGCACAAAATATCTTGTTGCACTTTAAAATAAGTCTAAATAAAAGAAAACCTCCAGAGCAAGAGGATAAGTGTCTACTGAATCACAATATTTTTAAAGGATTCATTATTATTAGTTAACATCACAAACTCTGCTTTCTCCCCTTATGAAATGTGTATATTCACATATTTCTAAAAGCATTAAGAAGTGACATTTTACATTTCTGTGCACACCGCTAATGCTGTTTGAATAATTCTGTGACCAAAATCAGTATGTGGATCTTCATGCCCTGAATTAGCATCAAGACTGTGCCCAGAGCTATAGGAAACACGGTTGCTTCTTCGGGGAGCTTGTAACCTAACTAGGGAAATCAGATTAGCCACACCTCTGTGCTTAACTGAAAAACCAAACAAAACCTTTTCTGACGCCTGTCCCATGCTAGCTAGCTAGGGTACTGTTCTCACCTTTCTTTCACAGGGAAATGTCCTTGAATGAAGGCCACCGGCCACTGTACTTCCCTAGAAAACCCTTTTTCCTCTGGCTTGCTGTTGTTTCCCTCACCGTCCTTCTGTTCCTGCTCACCTGCTAGTGCTGACTCCTATTCTCCACACCCTTTAACATGGAGGTCCAGGGGCGCCTGGGTGGCTCAGTGGGTTAAAGCCTCTGCCTTCAGCTCAGGTCGTGATCCCAGGGTTCTGGGATCGAGTCCCACATTAGGTTCTCTGCTCAGCAGGGAGCCTGACTCCCCCTCTTTCTCTGCCTGCCTCTCTGCCTGCTTGTGATTTCTCTCTCGCTATGTCAAATAAATAAATAAAATCTTTAATAAGAAATATATAAAATAAATAAAAAAATGAAATGAATGTCTGCTGGGAGTCTGCTCCCAATCCTCTTCTCTCACTGTGGTTTCCCTGGCTTAGGACTTCCTAATGTATGTTATGACAACTCATGGAAAATAGAAAAAAGAATGTTGATGGCTGTTCGGGGTCTTTTATGGGAATGTGAGTTGGTGCAACCACTGTGAAAAACTGTATGGAGTTTCTTTAAGAAATTAAAAATAGAAATAGTGTATAATCCAGTAATTCCACATTTGGGTATTTACCCAAAGAAAATGAAAATGCTCATTTAAAAAGATATCTGCACCCCGATGTGAACTGCAGTATTATTTACAAGAGCCAAGATAAGGAAGCAGCCTGCTTCCAATAAAGAAGAGGCGGTATGTATCTCCACAATGGAATATAACCCGGCTATAAAAAAGGATGAAGTCTCGCCATTTGTGACAGTATGGATAGATAATACCTAGAAGGTATTATGCGAAGTGAAATAGGATTTCACTCAGATGTGGACTCTAAAGAACAAAAGGAGTGAATAAACAAACAAACAAACAGAAAACAGAGTCAGACCTATAAATACAGAGAACAGACTGATGGGTGCCAGAGGGGAGGGGGGATGGGCAAAATGGGTGAAGGGGAGAGGGAGATACAGACTTCCAGTTATGGAATGACTGAGTCATGGGAATAAAAGGCACAGAATAGGGAAGAGTCAGTGATATGCAACAGAGGTGTACGGTGACAGAAGGTAGCTACACTTGTCACGAGCATAGCATGACCTACAGAGAAGCTGAATCGCTACATTGTATACCTGAAACTAAAGTCACATCATGTGTCAACTATACTCAAAAAAAAAAAAAAAAAAAAAAAAAAAAAGAAAAAAAAGAAAGAAAGAAAAGGCTGGTGATGGGATGTTAGCTAAAGGTATTATGATGATCATTTTGTATTAAGTACATACATCAGATCTCTACATTGTACACCTAAAGCAATGTTGAGGGTACCTATAGTTGAACACAACATAATCCCTGATGATACCCTGCATGAGAATCTCTGACCTAAGAGGTCTTAGCTACCTATGATTTTAGTAACTAGGAGTCTTTCTCCCTAGCTCCTGACCCATGTATTTTCTTCTGGATGGATCTTCCCCTGGGAGGCTGTGCAGGCACCCCCCTACACCCATCAATCTATGGATAAGCTCATTAACCTGTCCTGAGAATCTGTGCCCCATTCTCTGTTCCTTGAACTGGCCAGTAGAACTTAATTAGCCAAGGAAGAAATTGGGTCCTCATCCCCTTCCCCCTAACCCTTCAGAGTCCATGGTTACTAGGTCCTGTTTTACTTTTTTAAAGGATTTTGATTCTAAATCAGTTTTCCATCCTTGCTATTACTGCCCCAGCTCAGGCCTCTCTCAGGTCTTGCCAAATGCTTCAGAGAAACTAAGCACCTCCCTGTCCCCAGGATGGGCCTTCTCCAGTCCATCGGCCCCCCTGTCCCTGAGTAGCATACAAGGTCTGTGCTGTCCGGCCCCCTCCCCCGTCTCCTCTGGAGGTCCCTACTAACACATGTTCTCTGGTTTTCCTGCTCTTGAGAGTTTGCATGCCCTTTGACCGTCATACCTTCACATACCCCTTCCCCTGCCTTCCTGGGGGATGCCTCTCATTCCCAAAGCTCTGTTCCAGCACCACCTCCACTGTGAGCCTCCACCATGAACTCCCCCTGGATCCCAAGGCTCTGCTGGGGGGGACCCCTATTTTCTGCTGGTAGAGAACTTATGCTATATCACAGTCACCTTCCATGACTTTCTTCTCTGTCTTCCCTCCCCAATGACAGAGACGTTCATAGTCAGTTCGGTGCATTACAGACCATACATGCGTATTTCTTAAGGAATATAAGTGATGTGAGCCAGAGCAACCTAAATGCCAGATGCCTTTTGTGCAGTTTCTTCTGATTAGAATGCCCTTCAATTCCTGAAACCCTATCCCTATGGTTTCCTCCATTGGAAAAATCAGACTCATCCTCGGAGGATCTGCCCTAGTGCCCTCCTCAGTCAAGATTCCCTGGCTCTCACAGGCAGGGTGGGTCACTGTCTTTGTCCAGTGATCTTTGATTATGCCATGACTATGATCTGCCACCACTTTGCCTCGAATCACCTGTGTGTGTACCGCCATTCTGTCCAAACCGAATCAGGCTTTCAGGACTAGGGGCTTGCTTAACCAGGGTCCGGCGGCAGAGGACACCAAGCAGAGGTATGATGTAAAACAGCTGTTAGTATCTGGAACTCTGGTTCCACTCTCGCCATTTGGGTTAATTGTGAGACCAAGCTTAAGAATTCCCACAGTGGGAGGGCACACCAAGCAGGCTTTCCAAATGAAAGGGCGAGAGGATCTAAGTCTTCACTGACTCATACCCTGCTTCCCACGTCTTGTGGCATTTTGGATTGCATAATCATCTCAAGCAGTTAGCGCTGTAAGTGACTAAACACTGGTATATCACATCTTTTACCTGCCTGCTGAGTTTAATACTTAACCCCATAAATCGAGTTATCCAAAAGAGGCTTGAATCCTGAATCTGCTTAGTCACAGCCTGAATGATGGCTTCGGGACAGGCTGCTTCCGCCAAGACTTAAGCCAGGGGGGTGAAAGAGGTTTTCTTCTGCAGATCTGTGCAGAAGGGGAGCAAAAGCAAAACAGGGACTGGCAGAGGGGACCACATAGCTAAGCCAGCTGGCTCCGCTCACCCTGTCTCTGTGGCTCCCAACAGGTGCTGAGTCTCTAAAGCTTATTAGCATCCTGGGCTTACCTAGCCAGCAGTGTCCACTAGGAATACCAGCGAACATTTGCTGAGCACTTAGTATGTATCAGAAACTCTTCTAAGAACTTTGTATGGATTGCTCTATCTAATCCCCATGACAGCAAAATAGGTGCTATTATTATCCCTAATTTACTGAGAAAGAAGAAAGACATAGAGGGGTTCAGCAACCAATGAAGATCTCAGACTTAACAAGACCCGGAGGTGAGATGTTACCCCACAGACAAGACTCCATAGCTCGGAGTCTAACCCACATACCCCGACCAGCTAAGACTGGCACTCATTCTTTTCTCAAAAAGAGAAAGTAAATGAAAAGAAAATTTCTGGCCTTCTAGTCTAGTTTATCAACTACCAAGACCTTAAGGAAGTAAAATCCATTCTTTTCTCAGGATCTTTTGCTTGATGGGGGTTTGATGGAGTTATTGTTCTTCCCAGGATCTGTTCCCTAAAAAGGGTTTGATAGCATGCTAAGCAATTGTCCCTACAGAAAGAGACACTGTTGTATCAAGTCACATCAAAGTTGTCAAAATCAGGTAACTTCACTTCCCTATTGACAAATCTATTGTCCCAATGCACCAGGTGTCACTCTACATCAAAGGAAAATGCCAAGCCCAATTATGTGATAATATTTGGGCCACATACAATAACATTTTCAGCTTATTCATGTTATTCAGCTAGAATATGTTAAAGTAATTGAAACAGAATTTATTAATGCCTTTTAAGTTTGTCTTACCATTCTTCCTAGAATTCTCCATCCTTAGGCTATTTTCTCAGTTAATGACCTCTCATTCTGAATCCCTTTATATGTGTCTCTATATGTCAGAATGCCCAGAAATGACCTTTAAAACACACCAAGAGAGGAAATATTCTCATTTATTACCCTGTACTGCCCTCATGCATACATGCAAAGTTCTAATTTGGCTTCTTAGTGTAGGCACATGCACTCCTTTATGATTGTCATTGAGCCACAGTTTAAAAGGAAAGAAGAGTGCAGACAAGGCTGTTCAAATTCCCTCTAGCAAGTCAGGGACCCTGATTTCATCTACCGCTGCATTTACTCTAAGTTAACAACTACTCAGAAAACAAAAAACCTTTCTCTCCACTGCTTGAAAGACACATGTGACTTGCCAAAACTGAAATATAATTTTAAAAGGCTGTCTTTGGAAAGCCGACATGTAATGACTTTTTTCACTCTGATGGAGATTAGCAATTGTTCTAAGGACGGATAGGCCAGGAGAATTCTAAAGAGCTGTTGACTTCTTGCTTCAAGATGCACCTTTCCAGTAGGCAAGGCTGGGGTGGAGATATCGCAACTGACTCACCATCTATCTATTAGATTGAAGCTGTATTCCAAATAGAGGAATGTATGATAACATGTATGATAGAATGCAGGATAGTAGTATTAGCTGGGAAATGTGGAAATGCTGCATAATATGTTGGAACACTGGCCAACCTCATCTTATTATTGAATGGACTGCAGAAAGAAATCTACTTTCATCTTCCTAAGTATCCAAAATAAAATGTAAGATGATAAAACATTTTCTATGAGAAACTGTTTAGTTGTATCACACATTTTTATGTTTTATGTCTATTCTGAAGATGAAAGCGTATTTTCCAAAGACATGCTTATATCCTGCACCTTAGCCGTATTGATTTTGCCATATTAAAATACCAGTAAAGCAATAATAAAGTAATTTTATCTATCAACACGTTTCTAGATCCTTTGAAGTAAATAAACATTAGAATGTTAAGTTGTCAAATTAAGTTGGTCAAGTGAAACCATTCTGATGCTTTCCCTTTGATATTTTTAGCATCTAATAAAACATGCCTAAACCACTTACGTATATGCTTAGATGGTGCTCAGAATATGTCTGTTAACTATCGGGCTCGACTCTGTGAATTGAGCCATGATGTGCCCGCTCTCAAAAAAATGTTCTGATTTAGAGTAGTGTTTGCTGATTTTCATGGGTAAATTCTCACTCTATAGCTGATGTCAAGCCATTGACGTGGTACCACTGACCGCGAAGGTGGGAAGAGATGTGCTTCACTGGCTCAAAAGAATCTCTATGTACTGGTGGCCAGGACACCCCTGGGCTGCTTTTGAACGTCTAGATTCTGAAGACTTTCTTTTTCCCTTTCTTTTCTTCTCTTCTTGGGGGCCAGCAGGTTCTCTAGGACACAATTTCCTCGTTTGTAAAATGGGTTAATGGGAACAGGTAATCTCTAAGCTTTCTCTAAGCTCAGTTCTTTAAATATTTCAGTAATTTCCCACTCTGAGTTTTAAGGCAGACTGAGTATTTTAGCAGAATTTTTAAAAGTTCTGGGGGCGCGTGGGTGGCTCAGTGGGTTGAAGCCTCTGCCTTCGGCTCAGGTCATGATCGCAGGATCCTAGGATCCCAGGATCGAGCCCGCATCAGGCTCTCTGCTCCTGGGGAGAGCTCTCTGGGGAGCCTGCTTCCCTTCCTCTCTCTCTGCCCACCTCTCTGCCTACTTGTGATCTCTGTCTGTAAAATAAATAATAAATAAAATCTTAAAAAAAAAAAAAAAAAGTTCCGCTGCGTCCAAGCTTATACTCTAAGGACTTAAGAGATGTAGGGTAGTATCCAACACAGAGGCATGTTATTTCTAGTTCAGTGAGGTTTATTTTATTAAATTTAACTCTAGTTTTCAGAGATATATTAAATGGTAGACTCCCATGATCTTGTCACAATGATGTCAGTTCCTACAGTTCAGCTCAAAAAGAAAAAAACAGTAACCAAAAAACCTGCCAAGTCAATGACGAGAAACACATCATGGTTGGTTGTACCTGCTTTATTTCTTCTTCGGCATTTTCAAAATGGGCAAAATTAAGGATATCCCTAGTTGTGGTGCATGGGAGAAGTAACAGCTAGTCTCTTTTGCTAGAACTGCACTTTCTTTTGTCTTTTTTTAAAAGATTTTATTTATTTATTTGACAGAGAGAGAGATCACAAGTAGGCAGAGAGGCAGGCAGAAAGAATGGGAAAGCAGGCTTCCTGCTGAGCAGAGAGCCTGATGTGGGGCTCGATCCTGGGATCCTGGGACTCTGAGATCATGTTCTGAGCCAAAGGCAGAGGCTTAACCTACTGAGATATCCAGGTGCCCCTAGAACTGCACTTTCAAACTTCCTTCATGTCTAGGGAATCGCTTGGGATGAGACCATCAACTGAATATTGTTGAAGAAAAGTTAATTGTTTCACTGCTAGTGCTTCTGCAACTATAATGTACTAAGAATGAAAACCATGTTTCTTAGGCCTTAGACACCAACTCTAGAGAATATCCTATCTCCGACCCTCCCAGAGAGCAGGGCTGAAGAGGTGAACACAGCAATCCTGAGAGGCCTGCCTCGCTTGTAGACCTCTCTGAGAGGTTAAGTGTGTCCTTGCTCTAAAACTTCTGCTTAAGGCAATTGTCAGAAGGAAAGAAGGATCAGATGTCTGAAGATGGTCTGTAGATATTACTAAAAAGTGAAGAGAAGGAACTCTCATTCATTGCTGGTGGGAATGGAAAATGGTACGGCCACTTTTGAAAACAGTTTGGTGATTTTGTGCAAAACACAACATACTCTTACCATATGATCCAACAATCATGCTCCTTGGTATTTATCCAAAAGAGTTGAAAACTTATGTCCACACAAAACCTGCACATGGATGTTTATAGCAGCTTTATTCATAATTGCCAAAACTTGGAAGTAATCAAGATGTCCTTCAGTAGGAGGTGAATGGATAAATAAACTGTGATCCATCCAGACAATGGAATGCTATTCAGTGATAAAAAGAAATGAACCAGCAGGCCATGAAGATACATGAAAAAATGTTATACCCATACCACCTTAAATATATGTGAAAGAAGCCAATCTGAAAAGGTTACAAACTGTACAATTCCAATCTTTTGACATTCTAGGAAAGGCAAAACAATAAGGACAGTAAAAAGGTTAGTGGTTGCTAGGGATGGGGGATAGGGAGAGAAATGAATAAGAAGCAGATCACAGAGGATTTTTAAGACAGTGAAAATATGCTGTATGATAGTAAATGATGGGTCCATGCCAGTATACATTTGACTAACCCACAGAAAGTTGAACACCAAGAGTGAAACCTAAGGTCAACTATGGACTTTAGGTGATAGTGACATGTCAGTGTAGGTTCATCAATTACGATAAATGTCCCACTCTTGTGGAGGGTGTGGTTGTGGGGGAGGCTCTCCATGTGCGGGAGCAGGGGGTGGAGGGAAACTCTCTGTACCTTCCTTTCCATTTTGCTATTAATATAAAATTGCTCTTAAAAAAATTTCATCAACATGTGTAAACCATAAACTTCCTCAATGTGGTATGTCAATTACTTCTCAATAAAAACATAAAAATGAAAAAAAATTTTAAATGAAGTCCTTTGAAAAAAAATGAAGAAATCCAACAAGTCTGGTATAAAGATGGACTGAGAGCAACATGACCATTGCCATGATAACATTTCTTTTCATTCCAAGTTCTTTCTGAGTATCTATTATGGTCTGTGCTCTGTGTCAGACACTGAGGATTCAGGAGTGAATAAGGCAGACGTGGTCCCTTCCCTCAAAAAACTAGGAGTCTGGTGGATGTTGATATTCCTACTAATGGATTTACTTGTCGAAGAAACTGTTAAATCTACATCAAGCATGTAGCAGGCCTTTGGTGAATATTTGTTATATGGATATTTAATGAAATAAGTCACAATAAACAAGTCATTCATTCTTTTCTTAAAATTTTGTCCGGGCTTTATAAGGGGACTTTGGCTAATCTATTAATTGTCACTGTGATATAGTATCGAGATTTTTTATGTTAATAAACTGAACATGCTTCTTGGTTGAATGGTTCGAGAGGTGTTTATTGAGCACCAACTATGCCAGGTACTTTATATCCTCCCTTCAAGTCATTCTTACAACCCTGGGAAATGAACATGCCCATTTTATAGGTAAGTAATCAGAAATTCATAAAGATAATAAACTCGCCCAAGAGAGTCAGAATTCATACTCCAGTCTGTCTGACATACTTGTGTTTCTCCCTTTATATGCAATAGTTCAAGAGTAGTCAAAGAGTCATACCTAACCAAAGCTCCCACATGAGTCAATAATCTCTAAACATTTTTCTCCTTCCATGTATGATCGTATATTACAAGCCAGTGGGCCCTCTTGGCAATTAATCCCTAGGAAGACTACAGCTCTGTCTTTTAGTCGCCCTCCCGCCTCTTTGGTCTGCTTCCAACTGTACAGTCTCTAGACCTTTACCACAGTAAGGTCCTCACACTAGGCATAGCTGGGAATGTATTGGGAGAGATTAGGTGGCCTTAAGACTTGGAACCGTTCTCCCCCTCAGGGGAGGAAAATCCGTGAACCTCAGCAACAGATTTATAAAAACTGAGGACTTGTGGAGAAAAATTATATTTTTATGAACCCACATAAATAACACAATTCTTTTTCTTGAGCGTCACTGAAGAGCAAGCACAAGAGAGAGGAAACCAGTGATAATTTAGAAGAGACACTAAAATGCTCTCAAGATTCATTGTGGTTATTGGACCATATTTGAGGTTTGTAGAGATTGACAGAGAATAAAGTCCTCTGAGAACCAGCGACTGGGAAGAAAATTACATCCACTTTAATATATACACCATTGTTGCTGAGTCTACGTGTCCAGTGGCAGTAAATACACCAAATATTTGAATCAATGTACAGATAACCATAAGATGCTTCTCATTTTTCTCCAGTTCTGAATGATGAATCTTGTCTGTAGAAAAGCTTTAATTTGACTAACATCCGCTTCTCTCCTTGGTCCCTTTCTATGCCTTTTTATTATAACCGATATGATTTCCTTTCAAAACTGGTACCACCATTTCAGTTTGGTGTAGAATAACAAATCCAGTACGAATACCTCCTGGTCTGAGCCATGTTAAATGATGAAAAGGAATCACATCTTTCACAACTGGACTTCTTTTGCCTCAATAATATATTTTATCAATTAATTATGATGTCTCATTGATCACTATTCTTCTATTTTTCTCTGCCACTTGCCACCAAAGATCTTAGTTATCCAAGTACTATGGTGATGAGATTTAAATTAAATAGTGTTAACCCTTTTGAATAAAACCTATACAATTTTGCATAAATAGGACAGTGAGAGAGGCACCTGGGTAGCTCAGTCAGTTAAGCGACAGACTCTTGGTTTTGGCACGTGTCACGGTCACCATACAGGCTCTGTGCTCAGTGGGGGAGTCTGCTTAAAGATTCTACCCCTCTGCCCTTCCTCTCACTTGCGCATGTGCTCTCTTTCTTTCTCAAACAAATAATCTTAAAAAAAAATAAGTCAATGAGACATTGAACATATATTTTTAAAAAGAAAATATATTCATATTTGTGGACAAGAGACCTACTGATAGCTTTTCTCTGGAGAAATCACCTATAATAAATGAAACTTGCAACATGGCAATCTAAGAACTGAAGTAATACCTGACTGAGTGATTACACCGGTCTTTTTTTGTGTTGGCTAAATTCAGTCATTGTTTCCTTTCCACCTCAATATTTCTACTTCAATGTCCTTAATAAGTGGAACCAGGGAGGAGATAGAACGCAGATCCTAGTAGCTGTAACTCTCTTGAATTGCTCCTATAATTGGGTTTATGAAAGGACTGTAGATGATATATTTCTTTATGAGGTAACTTTACAGCAGAAATTGTTCCTACAGATCATATTATATGAGCTGTAACAGAGAGGCCAATGAAGTGAGTTTAAGGCTGATTTGAGCTTATTTGGGGTTGACCTGGTGTGATTTTTATGGATGGGTCTAGTTGGTCTTCGACTTAACACACACGTCTATGTATGCGGTAGCTATTTCACAAGACAAGATGACATATTTTGACTCAGATCTCAATAGACATGAAAAATAAAGGCAAATATTTTTATTTCTAAAAATACCAATGTTCTTAAGATACCAGAAAAAATATTGCCTGTACTCTAGGGGCAAACATATGAATAGACTTTGAATGACAATGAAGAACTTTCAAATCAACTAAACAGCAAATGAAGGGTGCACTAACTGTGCTGCCTGGTTGCTTCAGAAAGTGGGGAGGACTTTTGTGGTGAGGAGTCAGTGGTACACAGACTGTAAGAAACACCTTTGGCTAAAACATCAGAAACCACACTAACGATTTATGTCTGCACATTTAAAATGAACTCTTAATATGAGAGGACAAAGGAAAAATATTTCAGTTCTTTTACAATTTGAAAAAAGACTTTGTCATTTTGAATTTTGCAAAATTATAACAGTGTATCAAGCCTCTAATTTGCTTAAAGCCTATTCAGCAAATATCTTTTAATGTCAAAATGCAATAAAATACACTCATGAAGATTATGTGGTATCATAAATTATATATAATGGGGAATCTGTGATAAGCCACAATTTGGTGTGGTCTGCTTTGCCCATCATAGCTCCAGACCCAGACATCCGCTGAAAGTTTTTGCTTTTATATGAATGAAATTCCTCCAAATGGTGAAACAAAGACAAGAAGGACAAATAAAAATAAGAACCCATCCACTCCTAATTTTGTTTTTGCCTGTCCTATTCAGTGGAATGCACTGAACATGGAGAAACTGTTCCTAGAACTGTGAATCTGCCTTACATGTGAGGTGTCTCTGAGTCCTTTACCAAAACTGGTGGTGGAAGTCACTTTTCTTACTGAAATAGTTGCTTCCTCGCTGATTGCAGCCAGCATCATGTCCAGAAACAGCAAAGATGTTGCTGGAAGGCAGCACGGAGGGTGATCTGGAGGGAACACAGGGCAGCTGGCTTCACAGCTGTGCAAACTGTATAATTATATGGTTTGAGTGGGAGGTAGTGAACAGCCCTAGACTTCCGCAGATACACTGGGGACGTTTGAGCCTCTTCCTCTCAGAAATGAAGAACTGGCCTTGAAAGCTTTGGGTGTGTTGTTTAAGGTCAAAACAAATAATCAGGGCAGTCAGTTGGGGGAAGGAGTAGAACATGAAGAAAATGGGAGGGGAGATTGGGAAAGAGGAGTGTACTTAGTTATTGGGCTGAGTGTCTGCCTATGGCCAAGTTGGACTGGTGCCCCACATGGCCAGTGGTTCTAGAGTGCAGCAGAGTAAAAATTCAAGCACTTTTTCTCTTATGGGTTGATAATAATATCCTAAGGCAGCCACATGTCATTCCCTGATGAGAGCTGACAGTGGAGGCATGAAGGTCACCTACATTTATAAGTCAGTAGATGCTATAGTCAGTCTTTTGGGGCTATTAGGCTGGGTTGAATTTTTGGCTATGGCAAAGGCAACATTTTAAGTAGAATTAGTCTGGTTTTCACATTTTCATTCCCATGCCTTATTTGTGGCACAGCCAGACATTTAAAGCTATCTCATTCACCCAGACCACATCTGTTTCTTGCCTTTGCATAGTACTTGGCTCTTGGCAAAACATTTTCATGTTTGGTCCTTAAAGTATCAACAAAAATGAGGCAGACTGTTATCCCCATGTTATAGGTTTCAAAGATTCAGAGATGATTCAGCCCTTCAGTAGCAGACTCAGATTTTGAGATCAACAAATCTCCAAACCTGTCACAGAACACTTGTGCCCATGACTCTGGAGAGAGAAGATGCTTCTCCTGGCTCTCAAAAGTTAAGATTCTGTGATTTTTTTGATGTTCACCTGGCCAACACTGAAGACGTCTCAAACTAAAAAGTTGTATTCTCTTTTTTTTCTCCTTCCCTCTTTGCCTTCCGCCTTTCTTCTCCCTATATCCCTTTCTCTGCCCCCCCCCCTTTCCACAAAACACCTCTTCCATGTTCAGGGGATCACTGGAAATTCCAGTAGTTATTCTACTGGAATAGTCATTTCCAAGTGGCCATGTGTAAAAGATATTTCAAGGTTGATCCACTCAACTTCAGTCAGAGGATAGACATTAAATGTACATTTCCTTAACTTTTAGAGTCGGACGGTGACTTCCTTTCTCATTCTGGGCCTGTCATATTCATTCAATACTCCAGACAAGAAGCACTGAATAGATGTAAAATTTAGCTAAAAAAATTTGTTCCTTATGTGGAAGTTCCTGAATTTGTAGCTCATTTGGTCCTATAAGATATGGTAACTAGATGGGCATCTTCCTTTTTTCTTTTTCTTTTCATTCTTCTCATTCTTTTCTGTTTTGTAGTATCTTGGAAGAATTGAACAAGGATGAGTGCCCTCCACTTGTGTATTGGATACTCACTATATGCCAAGTATTATTCTAAGCCTTTCCCATGTAATAAAATTATCTGCTCTTCAAAACCAACAACAAAAACCCTCCAAGATTGTCACCATTATTAATTCCATATTATAGGTGAGAAAACTGAGATCAGAAGAGGTTGAATGTCTTGCCCAAGGTCAGAAAGCTAGTAAGTGACAGAGTGTGGGTTTGAAACAAAGAAGCATAGTTTCAAAAGTATATCCATACAACCACTAGACTACCTTGGAAAAGAAAGGGCTGCTCCTCTTTGTATTCTGTAGGGCTGCATTGTGACTTCCGTGGCTCGTAGGCATTTTTGTCCCTTTCACCACAAATAAATAAATAAATACTGTATTTTATTACTATGTTGGTATAAAGACAAATATAAACCAGGCTGGATTCTATTCATTTTTTTTTCTCTTGACTTTACAAGAAATTAAAACATTTTTGTGGGCCTTGAAAGGTATTGTGAGCCTGAACTCTGTGCCTACTGTACCCAATAGCTAAGTTGGCCCTGACTCTGGGGTTTTTCTCTTTCACCTTGATTCATTTCCAGTTAAGAAAATGAATGTACCACATTCTTTGAGGATTTCCTTGCAAATACTGTTTCTGAGTGCAGAAATAGCATCTGGTAAACAACCAATAAAGAAATGATTTTTAGACTGTTGGTAAAATCATTTAGATGGGTTGTAACTAGCATTTTTGTAACTAGACTATGTTGGAATGAAATGAAGTGGGAAGGGATAGGATAGGATAATATAGAAAACAGCATAGTATATTTGCATCTATTAGGAATATTTTCAGGAATATGTTATTCTAATTTTAAATATGCATGTGTGTATGTGAGGTGATATAAAGCACATTTTTCCCTTTCTGTTTTTTTTTTTTTTTTTTAAAGAGAGAGAGTGCAAGCAGGGAGGGGTGCATGGGGAAGGAGAGAGAGAATCTCAAGCAGGCTCCATACTTACCAAAGAGCCCAACATGGGGCTCGACATCATGACCCCAAGATCACGACCAGAGCTGAAACCAAGAGCCAGATGCTTAACCTACTGTGCCACCCAGGCGCCCCTAAATGCATTTCTTAGTGAGTTCTAGCCAAATATTTTTAAAATACTGAGCTAGGATGCATTTTTACTTCTGTCTCTTTTTTTCCCTTAGCCATGTTCAACTTAAAGTGTAACCGTATGGCAAAGCTGACATAAGCTTGCTCTCTTATAAGAAATCCCGGCCACTAAGAATATGGGTTTGGAGTCATATTAAAAAGATGACCCAAATTCCAATTCTTCACCTTATTCCCCTAATTATCTACATCTTCATTGCTGAGTTATTTGACCTCTTTGTAACTTAGTTTCTAAGTGGATAAAATAAGGATTGTAATAACCATGCCAATCTCATAGGGTCATTATGGGATATAAATGAGCAAATGCTAATAAATCCCTTGGCACAGTAGTTGTTAATAAACACTTTGTATATGCAGACAACTTAAATATGTATTTCTGAGCCAGACCTCATGTTTAGCCTTAGGCTTGTCTAACTGCCCATTTGATAGCTCCACTGGGATGTCTAGAAGGCATCTCACATCTGACCTCTCTGCAATTGAACTTCTGACCATTCCGCCATGCTCCAAAATGGCTCTTTTATCCTGTAGTTGCTCAGGCCAAACCTTTGAGGGACTTCTTGGTCCTTTCCTTCTCTTACAACCCTCACTGAATCCATCATGAAAGCTTGTTGGCTATCCCTTGAAATAGGGATAGAAACAAATCTGACCAATTCTCACTGTTCCTGCTGTATGTCGCTGCTGAGCCACCACTATTTCTCTGGGTCACTGTAAAAGCTTCCAAATTAGCTTCCCTGCTTCTTCACTGCCCCACAAGAGTCTGCTCACACCACAGCAGTCCCAGTGTTCCCCCCCCCCTTTTTTTAAGATTTTATTTATTTATTTGACAGACAGAGATCACAAGTAGGCAGAGTGGCAGGCAGAGAGAGAGAGAGGAGGAAGCAGGCTCCCCGCTGAGCAGAGAGCCTGATATGGGGCTCGATCCCAGGACCCTGGGATCATGACCTGAGCCGAAGGCAGAGGCTTTAACCCACTGAGTCACCCAGGTGCCCCCCCAGTGATCCTTTTTAAGATCTTTCTCAGATCATGTTACTCTTATGCTTAAATCCCTGCACCATCCCACATGTCACTAAGAGGAGAGTCAAAGCCCGGCAGTGGCCCGCCAGATCCTGTGTAATCTGGCCCCTGTTCCCTCACAAATTTCCTCTCCAGAGAGCCTGGGCTCCTTGCCAGGTCTTGAACATATCAGGAACAGTCCAGATAAAGAGGCTTTCCATTTGCTCTCCCTGAGCTCTCTCTTGCCCTGTCCTCCACCCATACTGGCTTTTTGCTCATTTTTTCACCTATTTCTGAGAACTTGGTTCTCGTTCCTTCTTCTCAGTGTTGCCTATCCTGCAATCCATCCCTTTCTTTGCCTCCATGTGCCTTACACTCTTAACTTGCTTTATTTGCTTCTGCCCTAACACTTAACTTATAGAATACTATGCAATATATGTAATTATTATATTGTTTATTGTCCATAACCCACTTTTAGAAGTTAAAAATTATGAGGGTTAGATGTTGTTTGTTTTGATCACTAATGTTTCCCAAGTGTCTAAAACATGGACTAATACATATTCAACTCCTCAATATCTGTTGAATGAATAAGTATTATTATATTATTATTTCTTCTTACCTTCTTCCACCTCCCCCACAAAGCACGGGTCTCAAATGGAATAGGGATAAATTCAAGCACAATGAAGCTCTTTCTATACTTTGTTTAGACCATGGTTGAGTATTAAACCAACTTGCTATCATATGTTTGGTAGAGATCCAGAAATAATGGGATCTCTATGTCTATAAATGGCAAATAATCATATTGATAATGTTCAGTATAGTTTCAAAACCAAGATGTACTTTGAATTCTCGTAACTACAATTACAGCCCAAATGTTAACTATTCAAAGACACTGTTCCTAAATTGTTAGTTTAGGGTATAGAGATGTGGTAGAAAAGATCAATAAGAAAGCTACAGGCTTTTACAGAACACTTGTCTTTATAAATGTTAAATAACTAGTAGTGTGACTATTCCTGTTGTCCTTCAACAACCTGTAGAAAGTCACACCAATCCATCATCATTCAATAAGGCCATTAAATTGATTTTGTCTTTTATTTAACTATCTTACATTATATAAAAGACTTGTAAATTAAAGCAATTAAGATGTCAACATGGCTCACTTTTTTTTCCTCCTGAAATCACATCCACTTTATCACCGACCAAAGTGGATGGGGACAGTGATGAAACAAAGGGGGAAAATGCTAGAATTCTTGTATCACACAATGAGGAAATATTATCTCTATTAATAGTTCTTTCAGGGCCTCTTCCGTTTACATGACATAATACATTGGCTATAATACATGTCCCTTTTTTCACCTTAACAAGCCAAAAAGAAAAATAGCTCTACAAACTATCTTCTGCTTCCACTTGGGTCTTAATGCCTGCTTGTATAATAAATAATCACGAACTGAAGTTGCATATATCAAGGAGTAACTCCACGTGTTGTATTAAAACATTTTTGGTTGGCAATGAAACATATGCATGAAATACATTTTTTTGCACTTATTCTAACCAACAATTTATTTGCTCCTGTCACCATATATGCTGGCAAAGAAAAAGGAAAAAAAAATTCTTTGTAATCCATGACCTAGTTTTACACTTAGTTTTACACTTAGAAGTTAGGGTTATTCTATCTGAATTCCAAAGGGATATATTTACCTTCCCTAGTAATTTAAAAGGATAAATGGAAAATATAGATCTTATATACTCTATTCATTTTAATTATAAAAGAGGACAGGCTAATGCCAATTGGGAGACTGGGTTAATATTTCGTTTTCTCACTTTTCATTTACTGCCATGATTTCTCCAATACCTATTCAATCATTCAATAGATATTATTTATAAAGCATCAACAATGTTAAAGACTCGAATCCCTAAATATTCAAATTTAAAACATTTTAATTAAGATGATTAATGTAAATGTGCCTCCTAGCACATTATTAAGAATATTGATTATTAATATTTATCAATTCTTCTTTAAATTAAGCTTATTTTCATAACTTAGCTGTAATTAAATATTTTTAATTATTGCTATAATTATGCTATTCCACTGTATGTTTTATACCATAAATAAGACAGCATATAAAAATCAGTGGTATAGTGTATATCTAATAGTACAGCTAGAGCTAGAAGTACCAGGTATTCATAGGAAATCTTTAGGTTGGATGAGACTTTAGCAGTCTTAAAACCTAGGGTGCCTGGGTGGCTCAGTGGGCTAAGCTTCTGCCTTTAGCTCGGGTCATGATCTCAGGGTCCTGGGATGGAGGCTGGCCTCTGGCTCTCTGCTCAGCAGGGAGCCTGCTTCCTCCTGTCTCTGCCTGCCTCTCTGCCTACTTGTGATCTCTCTCTGTCAAATAAATAAATAAAATCTTAAAAAAAAAATCTAGATCCCTCATCTTAGGGCTGAATGAATCAAGCCTAGAAAAATTAAATGACTTGCCCATGCTATCAGATGCAGATATATTAAAATCAAGCTTTTCTGTCTCTTGATTCATACTTTCCATATAAAATACATCTCCATGGTCTTGCATAAAAATAAAAATATATATCTTTTATAGACAAACTAAACAAGTAACTTATCATTTAGTGGTTAGATAATAGTAAATATAATACTTAGATGTTTAAAAAAAAATTGAATAATGCCCAGGCCAGAGATCCCAAGAAAATTTAACCATGTGACACAGATTTTGTACTTGAATTGTCTCATAAACTTATGGATTGCTGTTGAAATGATGACATGATAAGCAGCCACGTTAAATATTAACAGCCAAGGGCTTCCCATATTCTCATATTGTTAATTATTTACTTTCCTTAACTTTGTTTATATTATTTATATTGCCTGAAACAGTTTCATCAGTACCATCTGAATGTATTACATAATGCGATTACCAAGTTGGTTAGCTTTAATAACAGTAAAGAAGGAGGGCAGAACCTCAGAAAGTTTCATAAAAGAGGTTTCTGGTCAACTACATGGTCATCCATTTGGAATGTGGCTACTGAACGTGAGAAGCAGTATTTCCTTCCTGCTTTCTGACCTTCCTCCTTCTCTCCCTCCCTCCCTCCCTCCCTCCCTCCCTCCCTCCCTTCCTACTTTTTAGAAGCAATACTTCCAAGGAGATTTTGGGACCACCAAATTAAAGCCAGACCCATATGATCAGCCTTCAATTTGAAATTGGTAAAATAAATAAATAAATAAATAAATAATTTTTTTTTAAAAAATGAAAGAGACACTGGCACTCTTCACTGAAAGAGTAAAGGAAGATGATTGCCAAGACCTTCAGATTGGTAAAACAATCTTGGTTGAGTATGACAATATTCACAGTTTTGCCTAGGGACAGTTCTCATTGCTATGTGATGATGGCACATTCTGGGCTGTCACTTTTCAGTATCACAGGTTTTCATAGTTTAAGAGATAAAGACTTCCTCCTCAAGAAAGGCAGAAAAGAGAACCCCCTGAACCCAGTTTATAACTTAATCTAGTTGACCCACCCATTCTTTTTTTTTTTAAAGATTTTATTTATTTATTTGACAGACAGAGATCACAAGTAGGCAGAGAAGCAGGCAGAGAGAGAGGAGGAAGCAGGCTCCCTGCTGAGCAGAGAACCCTATGTGGGGCTCTGATCCCAGAACTCTGGGATCATGACCTGAGCAGAAGAAGGCAGAAGCTTTAACCCACTGAGCCACCCAGGGACCCCTGACCCACCCATTCTTAGAAGTAGCCAGAACAAGCCAATTTGGACTGCCTTTATCCTCTGTGCCTAAAAGAGTAGAAAAGCAGTAGAAATCAGAAACAGCTATTCTTGGGTGACATCGAAACTAAAACAGATCTTGACCTCCTAAGGAGGATAGGTATTCTGAGGCTGACCATGCTATTAACTTAAAATCTACTCCACACAGAAGCAATTCTGAAATGTCAACATAGGTTAAACTTCCTTATGATTAGAGAAGTTCTTACTGTTCTCAGTCGTGGCTCAATATTGGTTTTGGGTTTTAAACAATCCTAAATCATCATCAGGGTGACTAGCCTTCCTTCTTTTGACATCCTCAAAGAAATTTTTGGTCTGCTTAAATCTTCTATTTACCATAACACATCCATTCACCTTAGTATGTAATTGCAGAGAACTTTCCAGTTTCAGCACCTTCTATGTGTCAAATACTCTTCTATGTGCTCTCAATATAAAGATTAAAGAAACACACTAGCTTATAGGAAAATATTCACCAGATAAAATGCAACTTCACTGCATTCACTTCAATGCAGTGAATGAATGACCTCATAAGGCAGGGTAAGTTCTCACAAGCTAGATGTCAGTGATGTTCATTACTAAGTGAGAACACAATTAGAAACACTTGCTACTAATAGTGTGAACATATTCTTCTGTTACACGATGTCCTTATAACACATTTTAATTTCTCAGGGAAAAAAAAAAACCCTCTTTCAATGTTTTAAATGAGGTCTGATGTGTCTGGGTAAGTTTTAGCAGATACATTGGCTTAATTTTCTCTGGCATTTATACTATTTTCAGTAAACAATCATTATCAATATTAGCATAATATACTACGTGCTGAATAGAAGCTAAAAACCTACAAAAGAGGCTCCTTTAGAAAAAAATGGAAGTCACGGTTCTGAAAATTTCTGTTCTATACTCCGGCAGTTTAGGCTGAAACTTGAAATTTGCATCTTCATAAAATGATTTAAGACCCACATTTTGGTGCTATTCTTTGACTGACATGGGACTGTAGGTGAATGAGTATATCCTTCACTCAAGCTGTGGAGTTATTTCTGAAATGATATTATTAAGTGCCCTCAGGGACAAGATATAGTTGAAAGGATGCTTAAGTATTTAATTAGTATTCAAAATGCCCAGTCTACTTTATTTGGCAACTATATAGATTAGTTTAAGGGTGTTGGTATCCAAAATGATTTTGTGATAGCCAAATAAAATGAATATATGTATATTTATTCCATGAAGCATTACTAAACCTCTAAAATATTAAACATGGGTTTACATATAATGAATAGGTGTGAGAAAGCAAATATTAAACATAAATAGTTTAAAGCAATAAGGAATTTTTCTGAAAAGAATAAACAATGAGTGACTACTTGAGGAGTGGGAATAAAGAGCAGAGTAAAGCTTCCTTGCTTAATTGTTTGTAAATTGTTGTTAAAAGACAAACAAAATTCTCTCTATGCCCAAATTATGTAATTTATCCAAAGTGTGCAGGCTCCTCTGTTCAGTAACGCTGATAACGACACTAATAGTTTAATTACAACTTGCTGCTCAAGGAAATAAACAAGGCTGTTTGCTTTTTAAACCAGGGGTTACAATTACTTTTAAACGCGGGGGAAAGGCACATCTGCGAGTAGATCTTACTATGTCAGAAAAGCAACCAGAAACCAGCTGGAAAATAAACAAAGCACCGGGAGTGAGCAGCCTGCACAAAATTAGAGCAGAACTGCTTGATTTGAGCAGAGGAGCAGTAGACGCCAGGCGTAGTAAATAGGCGGTAAATGTAGGTGGGCAGGGATAGAAAAGTTTTTGGTGGCTAGATCTTCTGTGTTTTTCCTGGGATTCCATCACTTGGAGGGACGGGCACCCCTCCCCCGCATATCTTGCTTACAGTCATGTCACACAGTCCCTCGTTTCAGCACCACAGACAGAGGACAGCTCCCCTAAACGCAGAACACAGCCCAAAGCTGCTTCTTTCCAACATCCCCTGCATGGCATTTCTCTTTCTTGCTGGTGTCTTTCTTAATTTTGCTTTTGGGGGGTAATTCTAAGGGACATATAGGAGGGACTGTTGGACTTGCTTATTTCCAGATTATAGGGAGACAAGTCTTGTCTGAAAAGTCCAGGCATTTAATTGGCATCCAGAGTAATTCAACCAGAATAAAAGATTGCAAGTCACTGGGTTTAATCTGGTGGCAAAATGGCTCAACCCAAGTCAGGAGTGGCTGAAACTTGAAGCTCTCTTTTAGTATTTTATGTTATTGTTTTGTTGTAAGTAAAACAAGGTAAACAACTTTTACTAACTGCCACTCCATCCATTTTTTCTCCGGTCCTAATAAGCATTAGACCCTAAGGAATATACCAGTGTTTGGTAGCAAAGGGGTCAATGGTAAAATTTCTAATATTTCTCAGTGAGAAAACAATCTCAATCTTAAAAGAAACTCTTCTCAGTCCTTCTGAAGACCCCTCACAACCACATCCTGAATGTGGAACATACAAGTGAAGGATTAACAGTTCCATAATGAGACCACAGGCTACTACAGCAAAGCACAAAAATGGCCAAAACTGCCCCCACTAAAGACCTCATTTCCCCAGCCCTAAAGCCAGAGGAAAACATTTTAGGAGTGACAAGGAACATACGATCAAAACCCCAAATCACCGAGACAGGAAAATAATACTCCAAGAGCCATAGCCACTTTGGTACTTTCTGTTGCCATTCTTCCATTCGTGAAGATATGGTCACTTGGACACCACATCCTGTTTCTCTAATCAGAATTTTAATCTTTTGTCCAAACTTCTCAATAGTGTATACAGTATTTATCATTTGAAGGTCCCCTTTGCTCCAACACACACGCACAAACACATACTTTGATTCAGTTCCATTTCCAAGATTTAGTTTGCTAAGGAAAATGGTATTATCTGGTTTTCAACCTTATCTTGAGGGAGGGTCTCCGAGAAAATGCCCTCACACTTTTTGCACTGGAATTACTGGAACACTAAGGGATTTCAGAAAGGAAGAAACACAAGCTGGGGGTTGGGGTGGAGTAGGGGGTGGAGTTCAGGAGGCATTCAGAAAAGGCAGCAGTATGAAGTTAGTGGTGAACAACTTCCTCCCAGTGATAATGACCATCTACTAGTCACAGAGAGTGAGGTCTGCCTGCAAATCTGGAGCAGCTGCAGCAGAGCGGACAGCAGACACTGGGTGCTGCTTATCAGGTACCCAGAGAGGTCTCAACTGAAGCAATTTGATCTTCTGAATCCCTCAGTCCTTTCTACTGCCCCTTCTTCTTCTTCTTCTTCCCTCTTTCCGTTCCTTCCTCCCACCCTCTCTATCCTCCTCCCTCCCATCTCCTTCCTCCTTTACCTCAGTTGTCCTTTTCACTTCATTCCATCTGGGTCACTTTGGGCACAAGTACCACGGACAGAATCAAATCACCTATCCTGTAGCCTATGGACCGTGTTATTATTATTATCACCCCCAAGGTTGTTCTCAAACTGCTTGGGGGAAAGGATAAGGTCCTGTTCCTAGCTGTCAACCCTCTCCATAGCCCCCACCGCAGCAGTGGTAGCAAACCAGCAAAATCACCAGTCTGAATGTCACCAACAAGTTCCACCCTGTAGTAGCCCTGCCAGCAGACCTCACCAGCAGAGCCTTGCCAGACCCTCCGCCCACGCCCACAGCCAGTGCACTCGCATCCCCAGACAGCCTCGGTGATTCCTAAGATCATTGTTATCACTGACAACACTTTCTTCTCCTCATGAAAGGGGAAAGCCCGCGTGTGACTCCTGGGCGGCTGTAGGGCTCCACGCGCTACCCTCCCCCACCTCCGCAACACACACACACATACACACCCCTCGGAATACCGGCGACACAAAGAGCGACTGAGCGAGCCCGGAGCCGGGCTGGGTAGGAAGGGGGGCTGGAGGGAGGGCACTGCCGGGAGGGGGACACCCAAGGAGGGGCAGGGGGCTGAGCCAGCCGCTGAGGAGGAGAGGGAGGCGAGGAAGCGAGGTGCAGGAGAGTGTACGGCGGGAGGGTCGACCTTACCTGCCCCTAGGTTGAAGGAGATCCTGGCTTCGGCGAGGTACGGCGTGTCGCTCTTGGAGCGGACTCTTCTGATGGGCCGCCGGTCTATATCATCCTCCGAAGATGCCGCCATTAATGTGGGAGGCAGGAGCAGGGTCGCCCGGCGAGCTGAGAGGGAGAAGGAGATGGAGAGAGAGAAGGAGAGAGGCGGAAAAGGGGAGGAGGGGAAAGGAAGAGGCTCACACACGGGGAGGGGGAGGGGAGAGGGGGAGGGGAGAGGAAGGGAAGGGGACGGGGAGGGAGGGGGAAAAGAGGGGGAAAAGGAAAAAAAAAAAGAGGGAGCGAGAAAGAAAGAGCAAAGGAGAGAAAAGGGTGAAGGGAGAGAAAGAAAATCCGTTAAGGATTTGTGGACTGGAGCAGAGATCAGGCTATCACTGGCTTGCTCCCAGGGCTCCCCTAACTCCTCTTGCAGCCACGGGGCCAACGGGTCAGTGTTCCCGACTGACACCCCGCCTCCTGCCCGCAGCCCCAGTTTTCAGCTGTTGGCACAGATAGGCTGATGCGAAAGGGAAGACTCCAAAGCCAAGATGCCCAGTCAGCACTGTGCCCTCTCCCGCCAAACGCACTTACTCTGCTCTTCAAGTGCACACTAGGGTCTCCTTAACCCACAGGATCCTCGAGACTGAGGACGCCTGGCCAGTTGTACCAACTTAAGCTTTCCTTGCGTGGAATTATTATTGCTGGAGTACCAGCCCCTGGTGGTCACAGAGGAGGGCACTGCATTCGGGGTACCCCTCCAGTCCCTCTTTCCCAACCGGGAGCTCAAATTAAGATGCAACTAGATCTGCAATCCTCAGAAGCCCCCTTGAACCCTGGAGGTGGAAAGTAGAGGAAAAGAAGTATAGACAAGTCTGGGAGCAGTTTGGCAATAAAGTTTTCAGAGTTGATGCTTTGAATGTACACTAGGCATATTCCCACAGAGCTGAGTGACCCTCTTTTACAATCGCTAACTTCTAGGATGTGTTTATGTCTACAAAAATATCCATTCGTTTTACCCTTTAACTTTCTCTTTATTTGGGGACTTAGGGGACAAATAGTGGTCTTTGCATTGGACTTGTAGTCTCTATAGCCCTGTGCCATTGAGGTGAAGATCAAGGGCACTTTACATTTCTTTGAATGTTTGCACTGCAAACTTCCCACATTACAGCACAGAAGGAAGTAGAAAGGTGAATCAGAATGGTTTGATGCTCCTACTGAATCTATTGATGGGCTAAACTCTTTGATGTTTGTCTTTCCACAGCCTCAGTCACTTGGTCTTTTTATGGCCTGATGTTGCCACTCTCCTTTCTAGTAAGAGCTCACCTGGAGTACACAGATAAACGTTGCCTTGATTCCCTCCCTGCTACAAAGGAGATGTCAGGGTCGAGTCATACCCTTGAATCTCAGAGGAAGAAGGGAAGCTGGCCCAGCTCTGCCAGACTTCCCTCCGCACTTTGGCTGTCAGTTCAAACTCTTGCTCCCTAGAATCTTCAGTCTCTCTGCACTACACACATAGCTAGTAACTCTTCATCTTAGGAAAAATACAACTGCCCTTGGCCTCACTGCTTCCTCAATCTCTACAAGACTATTTCCTTCCCATTCCGCTTAAGCTTCCTGTGGATCTCTTGTCCCACAGTCTCCATGTCTTAACCCCCAATCCCCTCTTTCATCCCCACTACTGGTTTCCATCCCCACCGGCCAAACAAAGTTATTTTAAAGGTCTTCATATCCATTTAACAGTTAAATCCATTTCTTTCTTGTCTGTTTTTTAGTACATAGTAAACTGTTCTTGAAGAAGTCTCCTCCTTTGGCTTTCTGCACTAGACTTCCCCCTGAACCATTCAGTGTCTAATTGTTTGCCAATTATCTGCATAGTTAATTTGAAATTGCTTATCCTGGCATGCAGAGCCCTTCACAACCTGATTTTAACATGTTTTTCCAAACGCATCGCCCATTATTTGCTTCCAGTCTGCTCGGATTTGTCCCAGTCTGGCTCACTTCTGCATCTACACATTTGCTTGTGTCACACACCACAAATTTCTTCCCTATAAACTTCCCATGTTCTCCCTCAACAATGTCAGATAACTGGTCCACTAGTCTATGGCATGAACCCAGTACATAGTAAATGCTCAGTAGATTTTTTTTTTTTTAAAAAAATAGAAGAAGGGAGGGGACGTAGGAGAAAAGAGAAGGAAGTAGTTGTTACATAAGTAATGAGTAGCAAGGAGTGAACTGGGGACCAAACCCGTATCTGCCTGATTTTAAATCCTGTGTCCTGAATCAGTATATTGACTTGCTAAGTATATGTATTTGGTTGACTAGCCACACTTAAAATTCACTTTTCTATGACATTTGGCTCATGATTATGTCCCGTTTATCTCTGTGAAACATGAATTAAAAATGGATGCCTCCTCTCCCAGGAGGCACAATAGGAACCTTTGGCTCATCAAATGAACCATGAAGGTTAATGTTTTTACATGGCTAGTCAGGGTGTAAACCAATATTATGATTGTAACATTTAGGTTCAGGCTTTTAAGGAAGTACGGAAGTAAGGAAATTAAGTCCAACAATTCTGAATACTGTAAAAACTCTGTCTTTGAATTAAGGCAGTGCCACTTGATTGTTCAATATAGGAGCCATTCTCCATCCCCTTGTATTTTCATTCTTCAACCATGTCTTAAAAACAAAGCCCAATAGAGTCATTTGAAGAAACACCTAGCTTTAGCTTTCCCTGTGTTTCTTTGATTTTACATTTCATGGGTTTTGGGTTTTTTTTTTTTTAAGATTTTATTTATTTGACAGAAAGATCACAAGTAGGCAGAGAGGCAGGCAGGGAGGTGGGGGAAGCTGAGCAGACAACCCAATGCGATGCAGGGCTCAATCCCAGAATCCTGGGATCATGACCCAAGCCAAAGGCAGAGGCTTTAACCCACTGGGCTACCAAGGCACCCCAACATTTCACAATTCTTGATATAGAGAAGTATATTTTTAGATTTCTAGATCTTATTTCGGCATTTTAGAAGTTTAAGAACTTAACATTGCCATTACTTTAGGTGTACCTTTCTTTAAAGGAATCTCAATGTATCTTCATACAATTTCATTATGGACATTTTATTACTGAAGTAATTCTAGATAGATACACTTTTGGCAAAAACGACATAAAAAAGATACTATGTCTATCTACATGTTCTTGAATTATTTTATTGTGTTTTTATTTCTGACTGTTCTCTTCCATTTTTTTTACTTCCTTAATTTACTCTTTTCTTTATCTTACCTAGTTTTTCCCATTCCCTTTTCACCTTGCCTACCTTCTCACATCTTTCTTACAATTTGTTCACAAAATTGATCCCATTCATGTAGCTCCCTCTTATCCCGCATGAAGGACTCACTTCAGTAGGTTTGTTCCGATGTATCCACATTCTTTATTCTCTAGGATTCCTTCCATATATATGATCTCTTATCATAAACTATCTGAGGGACATCAGGCAGGAAGCTCTTGTATGGAATCTGGGAAGCTGGGTGCTGCGCCCAGTACTACCACTACCTCACCAAGTAACACTGGCAAGTCACTCACTTTACCAGGTTGGATCTGTCACCTCAGCTGTAGGAACGGTGGGATCAGCTAATGGGATCTTAAGGCCCTGTCCAGCTCTAATACTCTAGGATATTTGCAGCTATTTTTCTATCTCTTCTTCCTTCCATGAACATCCATGGCATATTTTGTCTCTTAATCTAAGAAAATACATTGTTCCTTTGATTTGGAATGAGCCATATTTAGGAAACCACATGGTACCCATATTTCTCTCAAATTATTTCGTATTATTCAAGTTTTATTTTATACAATTGTGCATCTTTTGGAATCTGTTTTTTTTTCCTCATACTGTTTCTATCATGTGACAACACCCATATGATTGTTTGTGTGTATGCATGTGTGGGTGTGTATATAGAAAGAACTGAATTCGGGTGCCTGGGTGGCTCAGTGGGTTAAGCCACTGCCTTCGGCTCAGGTCATGATCTCAGGGTCCTGGGATCGAGTCCCGCATCGGGCTCTCTGCTCAGCAGGGAGCCTGCTTCCCTTCCTCTCTAGCTGCCTGCCTCTCTGCTTACTTGCGATCTCTCTGTGTCAAATGAATAAATAAAATCTTAAAAAAAAATTAAAAAAAACTTAAAAAAATAATAAAAAAAAAGAAAGAACTGAATTCAACTGTGATCTCAACAACTTTTGAATATATTTTTTAAAAAAGATTGTTTCTTTTTTAGTAGAACTGCTGATGCAGGATGAGGATTTTTTTTTTCTTTTCTAAAGCCAGTCAACACTTTAACACTGAAGACCCATACATGTATGTTATATCGAGACCTAGAGACAGGAAAGAGAAGCAGCAAAATAGGGTGCTTGGAAGAGTAACATTTTATACATCTATCACTAGCATGGAAGAAGATGAAAGTGGGAAGAGAAGGAAGAAAGAAGAGAGCAATATTCCATCCTAATCAAGAAAACTCTTCAGGTGATTGAAGCTTTAAAAATATTATAAATAAAGTGTATTTCTAGGACACCCATACATTGATAACACTTAGAATATTTGTTAAAATGTAGATTTTCAAGGCCCCCAACCTGGACCTACTAAATTTTGAGGGGATGAGACCTGGGTACCTAGATTTTCAAAAGGCTCCTAACTTTGTCCATTCTCACCACTTGTTGTCAACATTACACTGGAGGTCTTGGTCAATGCAGTGACTTAAGTAAAAGAAAAGAAGTTAGAAAGATATAATGATTTGAAACAAGAATAAAATTCTGATTAGTTATATATGTTATGATAGTATACACACAGAATCTATAAGAATCCAGACTATTAGAAATAATAAGTGAATTTGACAACATCACTGATGTAATAGCAGTATAAAACATCAATTTTGTTTCAACACATTGACAAAATTAGAAATTTACTTTAAAAAGAACCATTTACAATAGTATCATTACCATCAAATACCTATGAATAAATCTCACAAAAGGTGAGCAGGACCTCTACATGAAAAACTACAAAATATTCAAAAAAAGAAATTAAGAAGAGTAAATAAATGAGGAGGGATGACTAAACCATTCTCATGCTCATGGATTAAAAGACACACTTTGTAAAGGCATCAGTGTTTTCAAATTGGTCTATAGAGTCAATGGAATTCCAGTTAAAATTCAAGCTTTTTTATTTTAAAGTGGCAAACTGATTCTAAAATTTAAATGAAAATACAAAGGGATAAGATTAGCTTTATCATGACAAATAAGGAAATAGCTGGGGGGTTTATAGTAGAAGATATCAAGACATAAAGGTATATCAAGATATAAAGGTATAGAATTCAAAAACAAAGTAGGATAACTAGACAAATGGAAGAGAACAGAGAATTTAATAGACCCATATATAAACAGTCACCTGATTATGACAAGAGTCTCACTGCAGTTTTGTGAGGGAAAGATGGACTCTTCAATGAATATTGCTTGATCACTTAGATATTCATATGATGGAAAACAAACCTTGATCCCTATCTCACACCATACACAAATTCAATTCCAAATGGATCATGAACCTAAGTGTGAAAGGGAAACAATAAGGTTTCTAGAAGAAAATCTTTTCACAGAAGTATATTTTATGACCAAAGTAAAAAAAAAATTTTAAGAAGATTTTATTCATTTATTTGACAGAGACAGCAAGAGAGGGAACACAAGCAGTGGGAGTGGGAGAGGGAGAAGCAGGCTCCCCATTGAGCAGGGAGCCTGATGCAGGGCTCAATTCCAGGACCCTGGGATCATGACCTGAGCTGAGGGCAGACGCTTAAAACTAAATCACCCAGGTGCCCCAGAAGCAAAGATTTTTAAACAGGACATGAAAAGCACTAACAATAAAAGAATGAGCAGGCATGTTGATGCTACTAATGTTAAGAACTTTCATTCATCACAAGACAGAATTAAAAATGTAACATACCAAAATATGTTGATGCAGTTAAAACAATGTTGATAGGGGAATTTATAGCACTAAATGTCCATATAAGAGAAAAGGAAATTCTCATATCAATAACCCTACCTCAAGAACTTAGGAAAATAAATCTAAAATAAGTAGAAGGAAGGAACTAATAAAGATAAGATCAGAAGTCAGTGCAATTGAAAATATGGAAACAATTAAAAAGTAAATGAAACAAAAAGCTCATTCTTCAAAAAAAAGAAATAAAATTGATTAACTTTTAACAAGCATAACAAAGATAAAAATAAAGAGCATACAAATTACCAATATCAGAAATCAAATAGACATAATAACTATAGATCCTATATTTATTAAAAGGATAATAAAAGAATACTACAAACATCTTTATGCTCACATATTCAACAACTTAATAAAAATAAACTACATGCAATTTTTTAAATCTTTATTATTTTTTTAAGTTAACATATAATGTATTATTCGCCTACAGGTGGTGTTCTTAAATAAAGAAAAGACATGGGTTCCTGGCTAGCTCAGTGGGTGAAGCATGTTATAAATCTTAGGATTGTGAGGTCCAGCCCTATACTGAGTGTGGAAATTACTTTAAAAATAAAATCTTAGGGGTACCTGGGTGGCTCAGTCAGTTAAGCATCCTTGGGTCATGATCCAAGGGTCCTAGGATGGAGCCCACCCCATCAGACTCTTTAGTCTGTAGGGAGTCTACTTCTCCCTCTGCTCCTCCCCTGCTTGTGCTCTCTTTCTCTCTCAAATATATACATAAAATCTTTTAAAAATTAAATAAAATCTTTAAAAAATAAAGAGAGGCATCATTAGGGGAGTTGAAAGGCAAGCCACAGAATGGGAGAAGATATTTTTAGATTTGTGGATGAAACAGGACTTGTAACTAGATTTTGTTTGTTTTTAAAGATTTTATTTATTTAACAGACAGAGATCACAAGTAGGCGGAGAGGCAGACAGAGAGAGAGGAGGAAGCAGGCTCCCTGCTGAGCAGAGAGCCCGATGTGGGGCTCGATCCCAGGACCCTGGGATCATGACCTGAACCGAAGGCAGAGGCTTTAACCCACTGAGCCACCCAGGTGCCCAGGACTTGTAACTAGAATATATTTATAAACAATAAAGAAAAGACAGACAACACAATTTGATATATATATTTTTTTAATGGGCAAAAGACTTGAATAGGCACTTCTCACAAAGGAAAATCCAAATGTCCAATAAGCATAAGAAAAGATGCTCAACATCATTACTTAAAAGTAAATTCAAATAAAGAGCTCAATGACATGTCATTATACATCTGTCAATCTGGCTAAGACTTTAAAGTCATTCAATGCCAAGTTTTGGTGAGGATGTGGGAGAACTGGAGCTCTCATGAAAGCTGGTAGGAATGCAACCTTGTAAAACCACTCTGGAAAGCACATTATACACACATTATACATAAATATAGGTAAACACACAAATGCCTTATGACATGGACATGTACGTCCATAGTAAATGTATCCATAATAGCCCCAAACTGGAAATAACCCAAATGGCCATCAAAAGCAAAATATACAAAAATGATTTTAATATCTTCATTACAGAGTCATACTTCATGGAAATGAAAAAGAACAAATGATCTCTATAAGCAACTCTTAAGATGAATCTCTTAAGTATAATGTTAGACAAAAGAAGCCAGATCTATACATTGTATGAATATTTGCAGATTTATTTCTAAATTTTAGAAAGCTCTCAGCTCACAGAATTGTGCTCAATTTAATAAAAATTTGCTAGTCACCATTTACTACACTTCTAGAAATAAAACATTTATATTATTATATAAAAAATATATCTTGGAGAATATTATGGTATGTGGAGTATTGTAGTTATTTGATACCAACTATTATCAATTTAAAAATAAAAGCACAAGCTCTTTTTTAAATTAAAAAAAATCATCTAGTTTATTAATATGCACAAATAAATATAATCATCACATTTAAGCACCAAATATTTACAAAACCACACTATTAATAACAACTTAATTTGATCTGATTAAATAGTTTCCTAATAACTTGGGCCATCTTTGTGATTATCATTCCACTACCCCAAAATTCTGTAGGGTTGTTTTATTTTTCCTGTCTCAGCTTTAGTTTTAGTCTATATCATATCTGTCTTTTATAACCATGCTCTTTAAAGTATTCTATTCCCAGCGTCCTGTGCTGCATGAAAAACAACAACAAATAACCAGATTGGAAATGCATGTAAGGAATAACGAAGGAACGATGAGAGTAGGCTTCCTGTTATGCCAGAAACAAGGCAGCATTCCTTCAAATTAAGGGGTATGTTACAACACAGGAACCAGCTTGAAGGGGGTTGCACTGGCCAAATCTGGAACAGTGTGAGCACAAAAAACAATTAAGTCCACTAATGAATAATAAATTACTAATCATGGGTATTCATGAGCCCTAATAATAAATAGATAAGTGGATAAAACTGATACTAATTGGATAAATAACTAGATAAGTAAATGTAGGAAAGGGGAGGACTTTGGCTTCCAGTAGAATGTGGAGAGCTGACACATCAGTTCAGAAGGAATGCAGGAGTTACAAAATCATTGTTTTGCAGCCATTGTAATAAAGATCAAGCAAGAAAAAAAAAATCAAGAACAAGCAAGGATCCATAATAGATGCTAAGTGTAGGGGGAAAATTTGATGATGTTATTTTCATGATCTTAAAATTTCTCCCACAGTTTTATTAGTTTTAAGAGAGAAATTGGAAAACACCTTGGCTGAGCAATCAAAATTACCATCACCACAGAGGGACAAATGGACATTGAGTGCCTCCAGATGTGACACCTAGTGAACATGACATTACTCTTGGAGTGTTCCAGCCTAGAATGCATAACCTGAGTAGAATGATGGGGAAATATCAGACAACCTCAAAAGTAGGAAGTGTTTATTAAAAAAGAAGAAGGGGAACTGTACTGCTAAAAAAAATTGCCAATGTTCTAAAAGGCAAATTAAGGCTTTGAAAATTTCCAGGTAAAAGATATCTGACTCTAGACTGAGCTCTGCACTGGAGCCAGATCTTAGACTGAACTGATTCCAGATCCTGTCTTGCAGGGAAAAAGTGCTATAAAGGACTTTCTGGTGTCAGTTGAGAAAATTGAAATTCAAAGAGCAGATTAAATTATCAGTGTTAAAGAGGTGAAAGACCTGTACCATGAAAACTATAAAACACTGATGAAAAAAATTAATGATGACATAAAGAACTGAAAAGCACTCCATGCTCATAGACTGGAAGAAAAAAATATTATTATAATGTGTATATGACCCAAAGGAAACTACAGATTCAATGAAATCCCTATCAAAATGCCAAAAGCATTTTTCACAGAGCCAGAACAAACAATCCTACAATTTGTATGGAACCACAAAAGATCCCATATAGCCAAAGCAATTGTGAAAAAGCAAAGCAAAGCTGGAGCCATCACAGTTCCAGACTTCAAGTTATATTACAAAGCTGTAGTGATGAAAACAGCATGGCACCAGCACAAAATAGACACACAGACCAATGAAAGAGAACAGGAAACTCAAAAAAGAACCCACAACTATATGGTCAATTAATCTTCAACAAAGCAGGAAAGACTGGCCAATGGGAAAGACAGTCTCTTCAACAACTGGTGTTGGGGAAAGTGGGTAACAACATGCAGAAGAATGAAACTGGACCACTTACTTACAACATACACAAAAATAAATTTAAAATGGATTAAAGACCTAAATTTGAGCCATTAAGCCATAAAAGTCTTAGAGGAGAATACAGGCAGTAACCTCTCTGACATGGCTATAGCAAATTCTTTCTTGTTATGTCTCCTGAGGCAAGGGAGACAAAAGCAAAAGTAAATGACTGGAACTTTCTCAAAATAAAAAGCTTCTGCACAGTGAAGGAAGCAATCAACAAAACTAAAAGGCAGCCTATGGAACAGGAGAAGATATTTGCAATGACATACCTGATAAAGGGTTGGTATTGAAAATCTATAAAGAATTCACCAAACAACACCCAAAAATCAAATAATATGGTTAAGAAATGGGCAGAAGATGTGAATAGACACTTTTCCAAGGAAGGTTTCCAGATGGCTAAGAGACACATAAAATGATGCTCAACATCACTGCTCATCAGAGAATTACAAATCAAAACGGTGATAAGATATCAACTCATACCTGTCAGAATGGCTAAAACCAACACAAGAAACAACGGGTGCTGACAAGGATGCAGAGTAAGGGAATCCTCTTATACTGTTGGTGGGAGTGAAAGTTGGTGTGGCCACTCTGGAAAACAGTATGGAGTTTCCTCAAAAAGTTAAAAATAGAGCTACTCTATAATCCAGTAATTGCACTGTTAGATGTTTACCCAAGGAATATAAGAATACAGATTCAAAGGGATACATGCACCCTGATATTCATAGAAGCATAATGTGCAGTATCCAAATTATAGAAATAGCCCAAGTGTCTAGAGACTGATGAATGGATAAAGAAAGTGTGTATATTTATACAAGGGACAATTATTCAACCATAAAAAGAATGAAATCTTGCCATTTGCAATGATGTGGATGAAACTAGAAGGTATTATGTTAAGTAAAATAAATTAGTCAGAGAGAGACAAATACCATATGATCTCACTCATATGTGGAATTTAAGAAACAAAAGAAAATGAACAAAGGAGGGGAAAAAATAGAGTCAAACCAAGAAAGAGATTATTAACTCTAGAGAACAAATTGACAGCTACCAGAAGGGAGGTGGTGGTGGGGGGGGGAAGTGTGAAGTAGGTGATGGAAATTGAGGCCACTTGTGATGAGAACCAGGTGATGTGAAGTGTTCAGTCACTATATTGTGCACCTGAGACCAATATCACACTGCATGTTAACTAACTGGAATTTGAACAAAAATTTTAAAAATATATAAATTATCAACCTTAAATGTACTGCAGTTGACAGCTATGCTGTGGTCATGAAAGAGGCTATCCCATTCTTATTCTTAGGAAATACACAGTAACATATTAGGGATAAAGAACCATGATGGCTTCAGAAAAAAATATGTATGTACATATATACACAGACAAACACACACACAACTGCATGTAAATATTCTCTCTCCCTCTCCTTTTTGCCCCCCTCCCTCTCTCAATATTAATATACCCTTTGGCATTCCTCTCTGGATAGATCAAGCAACTGGTTGATAGAAAGAGGCAAGAGAACAAAGGATAAGCAAATGGGGTAAAATATTATCAATAGGTGAATCTGAGTAAAGGTAAGTAAGTATGCTTTTTACTATTTTGTTTTTGCAACTTTTCTGTAAGTTTTTTCTAATAAGATTTGGAAGTTACTAGCAAACACGTTTCTTTCTACTTAGGAGAGTGTCCAAGGGCTAGTGATGATGTGACATCCTTACTTTCAATCTTTCTGAAAAATTATCATTTTTAGTTATTCACACAGGGTGTAGATAAATACAGTATCGACCATAAAGGATAATCTGTCCTGCAGTTATGCTAGAGTTCTTTGAATTTTTGTTTAAAACTTTAAATTTTTAAAAGTTAAATGACTGATTGATAGAGGACTCCAGCAGAAGAAGAACCCGGGCTGTATAGAGGAAGTATGTATGTCAGTATTTTGCATATCTAACACGAGTCAAAAATCCAAGCACCTCCTCACCCAAAATGAGTATAATACCAGGGCACCTGGATGGCTCAGTTGGTTAAGCATTCAACTCTTGATTTTGGCATGGATCATGATCTCTGTGTTGTGAGATCGAGCCCCTCCTCAGGCTCCATGCTGGGCATGAAGTCTACTTAAGACCCTCTCACTGTCCCTCTGCCTCTCTTCCAGCCCCTCTCTCTCCCCCTCCTTCTCTAAAAACAAATAAATAAATAAATAAATAAGATGTCACTAAATGCAGTGATGTCATTCAAAATCATTCATGTAGAAAATACAAAATGTAAATAAGGATCAGTGTTATTAACTGCAATGTCAACCTTAGAAGTTTGCATTAGTAACATATATTTTAAATAGACTTTACAAAAATATCCCAAAAGGAGACTTTTGGGATTTTTCTTGTAACTAAATTTAGTAAGTAGCTGCTGAGACATTTGTTCTTTTCTATAAATATGCATACTTTGCTAGAAAACCCAGAATCTGTGGAATTATTATTAGTACATCTTAGCTCTGTCTAAAGTTACCATTAAATGAGCTATCCACTCCACAAAGTTCTGGTATGAATCCTCTTTTCTTTCTGGCTAATTTTGTGGGGCCCATGAAGGAGAGGGGTGAGTGCCTTGCTTTTATAACTGCTACCTAGAATTCCAGCTCCACAGTGTTTACCGGTCCTAATTCAGATTTTTAGCCAATGTGAATAGAACTATGGAATTCTGAAGTTCACAGCGATCTCCAAAGGTGGTGGCCTCTTAAAGAGATGGTTCCATGCCTTGCATTCAGGCCAGCACTGTTTCCTCTAATAATATGGGTCTAATATCGACTTTGTCTGACTCTTCTTTTAAAGCTTTAATATCTAGCTTTCCTTGAATTAATAACGGGATAAAGATGGATGCAAGACAATTTAATAGCTACCTGAACACTGGCACAAGTGGCTTTTTATCCAGAGGGACTACACTTGTGTGTGTGTGTGTGTGTGTGAAATTATACCTAATTTTAAAATCACTTGAGACATATTAGCAACATCTGCCATGTTTTTCACTACTTTTGAGATTTTTCTGCTCTTGTAAAACTTCCTGTGTGTTGTGATAACCAGCTTCCAAGATAGCCCTCAATGTTCCCCAACTCCTAGTATTCATACCCTTGTGTAAGTCCCCTCCCATAACAAGGTTGGTCTCTGTGACTACTAGAATATGCTAGAAGTGATGGTGTATCATTTCCAAATGATATGGCTTCTACCTTGCTTTATCTTTGGGTCTCTTGCTCTGAAAGAAGCCAGCTGGAATGTTATGGGGGAAACCATGCAAGAAGCCTATGGAGAGGCTCATGTCGCAAGGACTGAGACTTCTGAGTGAGCCACCTTGGAAGCCCTAGTCAAGCCTTTTGATGATTGCAGCCTTTTGGGGGGGGGGGTAATTTTGTTTTGTTTTAAATTTTAGGTGGTTAACATATAGAGCGATATTGGTTTCTGTTATGTAACTTGGTGACTCATCACTATATACAATACCCAGTGCTCTTCCCAACAAGTGCCCTTTTTAATCTCTATCACTCATCTAGTCCACCTGCCACACACCTCCCTCCAACAACACAATTTTTTCTCTACTGTTAAAAGTCCCTTATGGCTTGTTTCCCTCTCCCCTTTTTTCTTTCCCCCCTTCCCATGTATTCCTGATTTCTTTCTCAAATTCCACATATAAGTGAAATCATATAGTATTTGCCATTCTCTGACTCACTTCACTTAGTGTAGTAGACTCTACCTCCATTCATATCATGGCAAATGGCAAGAGCTCAGTCTTTTTGATGGCTGAGTAATATTTGCGCACGCGCGCGCGCGCGCGTGTGTGTGTGTGTGTGTGTGTTCTTATCTATTCATTAGTCGATGGACATTTGGGCTCTCTCCATAGTTTGGCTATTATTGATAATGTTGCTAGAAACATTGGGGTGCATGTATCCCTTTGAATCTGTATTTTTGTACCCTTTGAGTAAATACTAGTGCAATTGCTGGGTCATAAGGTAGCTCTATTTTTACATTTTGAGGAAATTCCATACTGTTTTCTAGAGTGGCAGCACCAGTTTGCATTCCAATGAACAATGCAAGAGGATTCCCCTTTCTCTGCATCCTCACCAACATCTGTTATTTCCTGTGTTGTTAATTTTAGCCAGTCTAAAATGTGTGAGGTGGTATCTCATCATGGTTTTGATTTGTGTTTCCCTGATGATTAGTGATATTGAGCATCTTTTCATTGTCTATTAGCCATCTGTATTTTTTTTAAAGTGTCTCTTCATATCTTTGTCCATTTCTTAGCTGGGTTATTTGTTTTTTGGATAATGAATTTGGTGAAATCCTTGTAAATTTTGGATACTAATCCTTCATCAGGTTCATCATCCGCAAATATCTTCTCCCATTCTGTAGGAACCCCATTCTGTAGTTATGTTGATTTCCTTTGCTGTGAAGAAGCTTTTTATCTTGATGAAATCCCAATAGTTCATTTTTTCTTTTGTTTCCTTTGTCTGTTGTGACATGTCTAGAAGTTACTACATCTGAGGTCAAAGAGGTTTCTGCCTGTGGTCTCCCCTGGGATTTTGATGGTTTCCTGTCTCACATTAAGATCTTTCACCTATTTTGAATTTATTTTTGTCTATGGTGTAAAAAAGGGGTCCAGTTTCATTCTTGTGCATGTTGCTATCCAGTTTTCCCAACACCATTTGTTGAAGAGACTGTCTTTTTTCCATAGGATATTTCCTGCTTTGTCGAAGATCCGTTGACATAGTTGGGTGTCCATTTCTGGATTCTCTATTCTGTTCCATTGATCTATGTGTCTGTTTTTGTGCCAATACCATACTGTCTTGATGATTACAGTTTTGCAATATAGCTTAAAATCCAAAATCATGATACCTCCAGTTTTTTTTTTTTTTTCTTTTTCAGAATTGCTTTGGCTATTTGGGTTTTGGTTCCACAGAAATTTTAGAATTGTTTTTCTGGTTGGGAAAAATGCTGGTGATATTTTTATGGGGAATGCTCTAAATGTGTAGTTTGCTTTGGGTAGTATAGACAATTTAACAGTGTTTGTTCTTCCAATCAATGAGCATGGGATGCTTTTCCATTTCTGAGCCCTCTTCAATTTCTTTCATAAATGTTCTATAATTTTATTTTATTTTTTTAGATTTTATTTATTTATTTGACACAGACAGAAATCACAAGTAGGCAGAGAGGCAGGCAGAGAGAGAGAGAGGGAGAAGCAGGTTCCCTGCTGAGCAGAGAGCCTGGTGTGGGGCTTTAGTCCAGGACCCTGACATCATGACCTGAGCCAAAGGAGAGGCTTAACCCACTGAGCCACCCAGGCGCCTCATTGTTCTATAATTTTAGACTATATATCTTTTGCTTCTTTAGTTAGATTTATTCCTAGGTACCTTATTGATTTTGGTATAGTTGCAAATGGGATCAATTTCTTGATTTCTTTTTTTTTTTTTTGCTGCTTTGTTATTGGTGTACAGAAATGCAACAGATTTCTGCACATTGATTTTGTATCTTGAGACTTTGCTGAATTCATGTATGAGTTCTGGCAATTTTTTGGTCTGGTCTTTCGGGTTTTCTACATAGAATATCATGTCATCTGTAAATAGTGAAAGTTTGCCAATTTGGATGCCTTCTATTTCTTTTTGTTGTTTGATTGTTGAGACTAAGACTTCTGGTATTATGTTAAATAGTAATGGTCAGAGTGGACATCCTTGTCTTGTTCCTGACTATAGGGGAAAGGCTCTCAGTTTTTCCCCATTGAGGGTAATATTGCTGTTGGTCTTTTGTATATGGCTCCTACAATGTTGTGGTATGTTCCACTTATCCCTACTTTATTGAGGATTTTATCACGTAAGGATGCTGTATTTTGTCAAATTCTTTTTCTGCAGCTTTTTACAGGATCATATAGTTCTTACTTTTCTTTTTTTTTTTAAATATGATATATCACATTGATTAATTTGCAAATATTAAATCATGCCTGCTGCCCAGGAATAAATCCCACTTGATCATGGTGAATAATTCTTTTAATGTACTGTTGAGTGCACTTTGCTAATATTTTGTTGAGAATTTTTGCATCCAAGTTCATCAGGGATATTGGCCTGTAATTCTCCTTTTCAGTGCAGTCTTTGTCTAGTTTTGGAATCAAGGTAATGTTGGCATAGTAGAATGAATTTGGAAGTTTTCCTTCCATTTCCATTTTTTTGGAACAGTTAGAGAAGAATAGGTATTAACTCTTTGTCTGATAGAATTCCCTTGGGAAGTCATCCAGCCCAGGACTTTTGTTTGTTGGGAGATTTTTTGATTACTGATTCAATATCTTTGCTGGTTATGGGTGTGCTTAATCTTCCTATTTCTTCCTGTTCCAATTTTGGTAGTTTTTTTTTTTTCTTTAAGATTTTATTTATTTGTCAGAGAGAGCGAGCGAGAGCGAGCACAGGCAGACAGAGTGGAAGGCAGAGTCAGAGGGAGAAGCAGGCTCCCTGTGGAGCAAGGAGCCCGATGTGGGACTCGATCCCAGGACGCTGGGATCACGACCTGAGCTGAAGGCAGCTGCTTAACCAACTGAGCCACCCAGGCGTCCCTCAATTTTGGTAGTTTATAGCTAAGAATTTGTTCATTTCTTCCAGGTTGCCCAGTTTGTTGGCATATAATTTCTCATTTTCTTATAATTATTTGTATTTCTGTGTTGTTGATTGTGATGTCTCCTCTATCATTTATGATTTTATCGATTTGGGTCCTTTCTCTCTCTTTTTTTTTTTTTTTTTTTTTTGGTAAGTCTGGCTAGCAGTTTATTATTTTTATTAATTCTTCTGAAGAACAAGCTTTTAGTTTCATTAATCTGTTCTACTGTTTTTTTGTTTTGTTTTGTTTCTATATCACTTATTTCTGCTCTAATCTTTATTATTTCCCTTCCTCTCCTGGCTTTAGGCTTTATTTTCTCCTTTTCTAACTCATCTAGGTGTAAAGTTAGGTCGTGTATTTGAGATTTTTCTTGCTTCTTCAGGTAGTCCTACACTGCAAAATTCTTTCCTCTTAGGGCTGCTTTTGCTGCATCCCAAAGGTTTGGGGCTATTCTGCTTTCATTTTCATTTGCTTCCATGTATTTTTAAATTACTCTTTAATTTCCTGGTTGACCCATTCATTTCTTAGTAGGATGTTCTTTTATCTCCATGTACTTGAGGTTTTTCCAATTTTTTTCTTATGGCCCATATCAAGTTTCATAGAAGTGTGGACTGAAAATATGCACGGTATGATCCCAATCTTTTTGTATTTGTTGAGACCTGATTTGTGACCCTGTGTGATCTGTTCTGGAGAATGTATCATGTGCATCTGAAAAGAGCATGTATTCCGCTGTTTTTGAATTCATTCTGGATCTATCTGTTAAGTCCATCAGGTTCAGTATGTCATTCAAAGCCACTGTTTCCTTGTTGATTTTCCACCTAGATGATCTGTCCATTGCTGTAGGTGGTGTGTTAAGGTCCCCTGCTACTATTTGTATTATCATCAATGTGCTTATTTATGTTTGTTATCAATTGATTTATATATTTGGATGCTCCCAAGTTCGGGGGGATAAATATTTTCAATTGTTATAACCTCTTGAGGTATAGACACCTTAATTATGATATAATGCCCTTTTTTATCTCTTGTTACAGTCTTGTTTTAAAATCTAGTTTGTCTGGTATAGGTATGGTATGGCTACTCTGGTTTTCTTTTGATGTCCATTAGCATGATAGATGGTTCTCCATCCCCTCACTTTCAATCTGCAGATGTCTTTAGGTCTCAAATGAGTCTCCTGTAGGCAGTATATAGATGGGTCTTCTTTTTTATCCATTCTAATACCCAATGTCTTTTTATTAGAGCATTTAGTCCATTTACATTTAGAGTGATTATTGAAAGATATGAATTTAGTGCCTTTGTGTTACCTCTAAAGTTGGTGTTTCTGGTGATGTTCTCTGTTCCTTTCTAGCTTTTGTTGTTTTTGGTCTTTTTATCTCCACTCTAAGAGTCTCCCTTAAAATTTCTTGCAAAGCTGGTTTAATAATCAGGAACTCCTTTAGTTTTTGTTTGTCAGGAAACCTGTTAGTTAGCCCTCCTTCTATTCTGAATGACAGTCTTGGTGGATAAAGAATTCTTGGCTCATATTTTTCTCATTCAGCAGGCTGAATATTTCCTTCCACTCCTTTCTGGTCAGCCAAGTCTCTGTAAACAGATTCCCTGCAAACCTGACCTGTCTTCCCTTGTAGGTTAAGGTCCTTTTTTCCCTTGCTGCTTTCAGGATCCTTTCCTTATTTGTGTCTTTTGTGAATTTGACTATGATATGCCTTGATGATGGCTGGCTTTTGCTGAATGCAATGGGAGTTCTCTGTGCTTCCTGGATTTTATGTCTGTGTCCTACCCCAGATTAGGGAAGTTTCCAGCTATAATTTGTTCAAATAAAATTTCTGCCCCCTTATCTCTTATCTTCTGGGACTCCTATGTTACAAATGTTATTATGTGTTACTAAGTCACTGAATTGTCTAAGTCTACCTTTGTGGTCCATTACCTTTATTTCCCTCATCATTTCAGCTTCATTATTTTCCATAATTTATTTTCTATACCACTGATGTGCTCTTATGCTCAGTCCATCCTATTTCTATGGCCTCCAGTTGTGTTTGCATCTCTGTTACAGCGTTTTTAATTTTGACCTGACTAAATTAAGGGCTTCTCTAGTGTCTTCAATGCTTTTCTGAAGCCCAGCTAGTATTCTTATACTTATTGTTTTAAATTCTAGTTCAGACATCTTACTGCAGTCTGTATTGGATTTAATCAATGAGTTCTACTCATGTTCCTTCTTTTAGGGTGAATTCCTCCATCTCATCATTTTGTCCAGAAAAGAAAAGAAGAAAAAGAAAAAAGAACAACAAAAACAACAATCCCCCAAGCCCCCCAAAACAAAAACAAACCACAAAGGAGAAAAAAAAAACAAAAGACAAAAACAAACCAAAACCCCAAAACAAGAAAAACAAAAACACAAAACAGAAAAACTCCCACTCATTCCTGGGTGTGTTTTGGTTTTCTTGTTAAAAGAATTTGGATTCTACGGGCGCCTGGGTGGCTTAAGCGTTTACCTTTGGCCCAGGTCATGAGCTCAGAGTCCTGGGATCCAGTCCTGCATCCCTCCCTCATCAGGCTCCCTGCTCATGAGGAAGCTTGCTTCTCCCTCTCCCACTCACCCTGCTTGTATTACCTCTCTCTCTGTGTCTCTCCTTGTCAAATAAATAAATAAAATCTAAAAAGAGAGAAAAAAAGATTTCAATCTGACAGTCAAAAAATAAGGTGAAAGTAGACAAAAATTTTAAGAATATGTATGAAAAGTATATATGTATAAAAATTTTAAAAATTAAGAAGAAAAAAGTAAAAAGGAATTGGAAAATATAAGAAAATGAAAAAATAATAAAAATAAAGTAATAAAGAGCAAAAGTACAAAGGATGCTCAACCTATTTTCCCTAGGGCTGAAGCTTTGCAGTGCTCTATAATCAGTGAAGTTGGCGCTAGTGAGTTGTTAGTGCTGATTCTGTAGGAGGGGCCTGGTCAGCGGAATCGCAGGTGGACTTGCCCCTGTGGAAGTGTGCCTTCAGGGTGCAGGGAGGCAGGGCTTGCTGTAAGCTGCTTCGGCTTCCACTAGGTGGCGCTGTTTTGCTCCCTGAAGGCTTTCAGCACTGATGGGGAAAGAGAATAGGGCAGGAAGAATATGGCGGCGCCCTGCTCTCCGGGCCCCTACTCTTCAGCACTCCAAGAAAAGCAATCAATCACCCTATTTGTTTCCCCAGTTCCTATCTGTAGTCACCTGCCTGTGTGTAAGAATTTTTATTTTTTTTTTAAATCTTAGGTGCCTGACCGAGTTTCTAAACTCCAAATGCCAGGGAACCCCGGAGCCTTCGGGAGAGGGTCTCGCCGCACTTGCCTGCTGACCCAGGAAATCGGCCCCACCACCCCAGTTTGCACCAGCAAGCCCGCACCAAGACCCGGCTCTCCACTGGCTTCCCAGCTCCTATGCTTCGGAGCAGTGCAGCATCTTAGTCCCCCCCAGCCTCCCTCCCCGTTCTTCCTGCCGCCCGGGGCATCCTCAGACCACCCTGCCGCTCCTGGGATTCTGCCCTTCTTCGCCACCTGAGCACCTTTAATCCAGCCTGTCCTACACAGTAGGGAACTTTTTTAAAAAAGTTCAGCTTTTGCGCTCCATGGCTTGTGATACTTTGCGCCCTAGCCTCGCAAGCAGGCTCCCTCCCTGCGGCCGCTTCCACAGCTCTGTCTCCCGCCGCTGCACTTCCAGACCTCCTACCTTCCAAAAGGTGGTCCCTTTTCTACTTGTCGACTTGCAGGTTTTGCTTGCAGACTGACTTCTTGGGGGTTCAGAATAGTTTGATAACTATCTAGCTGTGTCCTACCAAGGGAGGAGACTAGCTCAGGGTTCTCCCGCTCCTCCACCATCTTAGCCCCTCCCCCACCATCTTAGCCCCTCCTCCTCCACCTTAGCCCCTCCTCCGCCATCTTAGCTCCTCCTCCGCCATCTTAGCTCCTCCTCCTCCACCTTAGCCCCTCCTCCGTCATCTTAGCCCCTCCTCTGCCATCTTAACTCCTCCCCCATCCAGGTGACTGCAGCCTTAGCCTGCCTGGCCAACATCCCTCCAGACTACACCCCAGGTCCTGAGCCAGAACTTCTGGACTAAGACGCTGTTGAATTCATGACCTATGCAAACGGTGAGATGATAAACGTTAGTTGTTCTAAGCCTTGAAGGTTTGGGGTAATTTGATACCCAGCACTAAGCAAGTAATACAATACACAGGGCTTCTCAGTGGACTTAGAGCATCAATCACGCACGCTAGATGCCATCCGTGTCTACCAGAAAACCCTAATCTCAATGGCTTTCATGGATCAGGGAGCAGGTTTTAAGACACAAGAGCAAACACAAATTAAGAAAACGTTATCAAGTGACGGTACACATCTTTCCACGGGAAAATCTTTTTTCTTCTTCTTCTCCTCCCCATCTTTGCTGGTCTAAACTCTGCCCATCCTCTATGGCTGGAAAGTTTCTATTCCCATCCCCAATCCAGCACCACTGTGAGAATGTAGTATCTTCCTCTTTCTTTATCTTTGTCTACCGATGATACGCTTAATTTTCACTTTGTATGACTATATAAACACAATGATGTGGATATTATTTTCCTTTCAGACAAATGAAATAAAGGTTAGCAAGCACAGGCTTTGCGGTTGGCTCTCTTGACTTGGCGCTAAAATTCCCTACCTAAAAGTTGTAGACTCTTAACTATATAGGGAACAAACTGAGGATAGCTGGAGGGAAGGTTCGTGGGGGGATGGGTTAACTAGGTGATGGGCATTAAAAAGGGCAATTGAAGCAATGAGCACTGGGTGTTGTATGCAATTGGTGAATCACTGAATTCTGCCTCTGAAACTAATAATGCAGAATATGTTAACTAAAGTGAACTTAAATAAGCTTTTTTAAAAATAAAAGTAGTACAATTTCATGCAAATAATTTACCCTTTGTGCAACTATGAGGTAGGACTTACATTTAGCTTTGGCTTAGGGTTGCTATGAGGATTCAAGCATGCAATACCTATCATCTTTGGCAAAGAAAACTCCCAATAAACATATATTATTTTAAAACTATTATTACCGGACAGCTCCAAGTAAGCCTGTCACTGTGCAATTAAACCTTGGCATAATTCCCAAGCTTAATGCTTATTAGATCTTGGGAAAAAGTTAGTGAGCTCTCCAAGCTTTAGTTTCTTTATATGTAAACTAGAGATAAAATAAACTCTCACTGGGCCTTGGGAGGATAAAACATTATGTAATAAATGTAAAACACCTAACACACAGCCTGACAAATGGTAGGCGGGCAACAAATGTTCATTGCTTCCTTTCCTCTCAGCTTCTTAAAGTAGATACTGTGCAGAGCGGCTGGGGGCTGGGTGCTAACTCATGCTAGATGCAGAAAAGGAAAATGTGTTTCAGGCTTTGTATGTTGAACTGAGTTGGGCATAAACCGAAATAGCTTTCTATTACTTAAATGTTGAACATTCCTGGTTCAGATATACAAGTCACTTTTCCAATCTTGTTTAATAGTACAGGTGATGCTAAGCCTTCTTTATTTTAATTTTATATTTTCTACATGGTCAATTTTCAATAGAGTTGCTATAATTAATGACATAATTTGAAACCTAAAGGTTCTAATATTTCTAATTCTTGTTCATTGTATACAAGGGTGATGTATCCTGGGCTCTATGTCTGCGTGGCAAACTGCTAGGCTTGGTCACTTGCGAAGTGATCTTAGAGGCAAATACCACGGGCTTTAATCCCAGTTAAGCCCCATGTACAATACCGAGAGGTAGAGACAAGGGAATTGGTCTAGCTAGTAGAGGACTAGGTTCTAGTTTCTGCTCTCATACTGTCTAGGTGTCTGATTCTCTTTCCAGAAAGTTAGGTTATCATGGGGGAAAGCAGAGTCAGAAACACTCACGTTGGAATCATGGCCCTACATCTTTAGAGTTGTGTGATCTTGCTGAGTTTTAATTTCCTATAGGAAAGAAACTCTTACTGGGCCTTGGGAGGATAAAACGTTATATAATAAATGTAAAACAGCTAGCACACAGCCTGACAAATGGTAGGCGGGTAACAATGTTCCAACAATGGGATTTTGAATGAAATAAACACTCATAAGTTCTGGTGAACACATTTTGCTTTGCTTTTCTCCCCTGAGCCTCAGTTTTATCACCTGTAAAATGAGCCAGTTGAATTAAGTCCCTTTTAGTTCTAATGTTCAATAATTGTAGGTGTTATACTGTTAAATGAGATATTAGGTCTGGGCACTTGATCGTGGTATGTAATGAAGTACTACATCTAGTTGTAATAGAAATAAAAACATATTGTGGTGGCGGAAGGTGAAAAACACAATATTTCCTAAATGCGTGTGTCGAAGAGGAAGGCTTGCCCAATATAGATTCAGTAGATATTTTATTTGCATTCTGTTGTGTCTACAGATGGCCTGATGACAGTGATCAGATCACAGGGTATTAGTCAGAGACTCTGTCTAGTAAATAATGGCAGAACAGAGCCAGGAATGTTAACCCAGCTGGCAAAGTCACCCTTTCTGCAAAAACAAAGCATGGTTGACCTCTGTCTCTTAGTCCAAAGTGTGTCTTATTGTTTCCTACATTTGTTAGAATCAACCACACTAAGAGGTGAAGAATTTATTTGTGTTTTAAATTCAGACAGAGAAAATTAAAGGTAATAAAGCTGAGGAGCTTGCTTAAGGTTAAAAGAATAAGTATGTGTTTAAGTGTGCGCGCTCATGTGTGTAAAAAGAATGTAAGAATATTCACAGGTTGTAAAGAGCCCTTATTTTTAGATGATGCAGAGAGTTTTGTTGTGTTTTGTTGTTTGTTTTTATTTTCTAAAATTTCTATAATTATTATGAGCTATGTTGGTGGTGAGAGAGAGAAATGAATTTTGAGAATAAGAAGTTCCCATGAGGGCTTAGGATAACTCAACCTAAAGGACTGAGATGATTCATCATACCATAGTGATAGTTTTTCAAAGAAATAAAGATGAAAATCACTTGAAAAAGTTGAATCTAAGAGTATAATTACATAAGATGCTTTCAATGCCACATTTGCATCTTATGCTTTGAATATGTGGAAATACATGAATCATATATGCTCACACATATTTCTTAGTATTGCCATGGTCACCGGTGTAATACAGGACCACGAGATGTAATAGGAAGAATCAAAAGATTCAAGATTCTAATTCTAGCTCCATTGTTAATAGCTGTATAGGGGCTTAGGAACTTACTTTATTATTGGAAACATGGATTACTTCATCTGTAAAATGAGAATAATAAACAAGTACTTCTACAAACTTCCCTTTCTGGGCCTAAACGAGGAAATAAATACTAAGCCCCTGGCACATGAAATGTGAGTCGTCTTCCCCTTCTCATTTCCTTTTGCAATTTCTGTGTGCACGCCCAGATTATTGAGCACAGGCTAGGGGACTAATGTCAGAATCAGTCTTGGCAGATAATGTTTGGAGTGTTGGTCTTGCTTTTCAGAGACAAGAACTGAATTGGGCTAAGTCATCTCGTTTTTTTCTCTGCCTGTCACCGATCAAATAGTACATAATTAACTAAATGTAACAAAAGATGTTACTGTGTAGATTCAAAAGAGAGTGAGGTCTATTTTTACCAGCTGTAGCTGAATCTCTTTTTCCCCTTCTTTTGCAGCATTCGGTTAGAGCCTACAATTCTGTAAAGAGATTGAACTGTGCTGAGATTTAAAAAAAAAAAAACAAAAAACAAAAAAAGAAACCTGTTTTCTTTAGATGATCTTGCATTAACTCAAAATTTGCTTCTTATGAAAACACAAGCCAGAATTTGAGGTAATAATTGGTAACTTCAAACATTCGGTTTATGTAAATATTTCAAATGGCCTATTAATTTTAAGTACTAGTGCTAGTGCTAGAGAGAAAATACTGTGCTTAGAGTGAAAACTTTTAATTTACAAAATAAATGTTTGCTTTATGCCATTTCCCAGTCCTCCAAGAAAACACGAAAGGAAAATTAAAGGCCCAGTAGAACTCCATATTTAGAGACAGATGTAAAACAGTTAGTGACATGATTTTAGGAATTACATAGGCATGTAGAATATTTTGGATTGTTTTCTAAGATCTATCAAGGCTTAAGCCTGTAGAACTTACTCTCTACTGGTAATCTATGCTTGGGTATTCTACAGGGTTTCCAAATTCAGTATATTCTAAATTGGATTTATCGTTTTCTCCCCTCCCTCTTGATTTTCCTCCTATATTCTCTCTCTCAGTGAACAGCTTTCTCATCTACCCAGTGGGTCCACATAAAACATCTGGGGATCATTGGAAGTGCCCCTCTCTGACTTTCTGTTCACACTACCATCACAAAATCTGGAAAGAACTTTGTTAATACTTCAAGATCCCTCTCCCTTGCTATGTCAGTTCTGTTTTCACAGTCTTTACTTTTTGTTGGGATCAGTGCAAGTGCTTCTCTTTCTGTGCTTCTGATCTTACTCTTTCCAGTCCGTCTTCCATATCTGTAGTCTTGATACAAACAGATCTCACAACAGCCCTCCTCTGTGTTAGATTCTTAGTGCGTTCCTTATCAGGCTTGGGATTTCTTAGTTAAGCATAATTAACTAAGTACGCTTCATGCCTTGGTTACTGCCTACTCGTCCAGGCTCTTCTCTTGCCCTGCCCTACATTTCCAATATACCTTTCACTCTGTAACATGTTCCCCTAATGTATCATATTCCTAATGTGTCCATGCTTTATCACAAGCCATTTTGCATTGCTTTGAGTGTTCTTTTTTTCTCCGACGTAAATCCAGGTCAAAAGCTGATTAACCACCATCTCACCTTGGATGCTAATGTGGGAACACATCTACCCTTTCTCCCCCCCACACATGTGTACACTACCATATCTCTGTTTGATGTGGGAACCCTCCTCTGTGCTTAAAAAACTCACAGTGTATATATTCTCCCAGCATTTACCTTTTGGGTCTGAAATCATTTATTTATTTATCTGTCCCTATATTAGATGATTAACTCCTTGAAGCCAATGGATTTGTCTGTTTTGAGTTTGAATTCCCAATACGTGGCTAGTGGTCAACAGAGTGAATCTAAATGAATATAACATTGGATTTTTAGTCCGTTCAATTCATTTACCTCTCTTGGCTCCCTTCTTCTCATCTAGAAAAGTAAAGAATTAGGGGCATCTGAGTGGCTCAGTCAGTTAAGCGTCTGCCTTCAGCTCAAGTCAAGATCTCACAGTCCTAGGATGGAGCCTTGTGTGGGTCTCCCTGCTCAGTGGGGAGTCTCCTTCTCCCTCTGCCCCTCCCCTCAACCCCCCCCCAATAAATAAATAAAATTTTAGGAAAAGAACTTTAAAAGAATTATACTAGTCAGTGGTTCTCAAATTCTTGACTCCATACTATTTACATCAAAGCATCTGGGAGCTGCAAAAAGAAGGCAAAACAACCTTGTAAAGACAGAAAAAAATCCAGATTGCCACACCTGACTCCCTAAAATTCTGATCAATGCATCTGAGCCAGGGCTGTATAGTATATGTTTCTGATATCTAACAAGATTTGGAATGAACTGGCCTAGAAACTGTCCCAGCTTTAGAAGTCCTTCCAATGTTCTGTGTTTCCTACAGATTCCAGTTTTCTTAATCTCCTATGCAAGGTCCTTATCCTTGAACTCTGTTTTTTCTCTGATCTCACATGTCACCTTCACCTTCTTGTTTTTGTTTTTTTTTTTTTTTGATCCAGCCATACTGAACTGTTTCTGGAAAGACCTATACAGTTTTTTTCTGGAGGGAATATCCCACTATTGTGGTAATTCTTGGATGGAACTCAGGCATCAAGTCCTTCACAAAGAATTCTCTGAATTCTTTCTTTCCCCTTTCAAATCCTGTGTTTGCTTCTGTTATAGTCCTTTGTACTCTATTATATATATGGTCGCTGAGCTTCTTGAAGACACGGAACTTACTCCATGAATGTTCTTTCTTTTCCTTATTGTGTGCAGTTTATCATTCCTTAAACAAATACTTACTGAGAATCTACTATCTCAACTGAGAATCTACTACCCTAAAGTCATTACTTTGTGTCATTTTATCCTTGGAACAAGAATATTGCAGGCATTATTATAATTTTGCAACCTGGGAAACAAAGGCTCATAGAGATCAGCCACGTGTAAAGCTGGTCCCATGGCTGTTTAATGGCAGGGTCAGAATTAACTTCTGTGTCTCCGATGTCACTTTCTTCACATCACTGTGTTTTGTTTCAAAACAAAGCAAAGAGAGGACGAGAACTATGATTTAAAGTGGATTTTCCCAAAGCAATTTTCTCATTCCTCGGTAAATCCTGACTTATGTCAGTCACCACATGGAAGCCACCAGCTGATCAACTAGAGTTTGCTGTAAATCCAGAGGAAATCAGTACAGTGGAGCTAATGCTTTGAGAGAATTTGAAGGACAAAAACTCCCAGCAGTCCGACCATAAAGAAAATTCTTTGGGGACTTTTAGCAACTCGATTTTTTTTAAAAGTCAAAATTTTGTTGCTTTTACTTGTTCTTGTGTTTTCGGACTGTCTCAGATTTTCAAAGGGCTTAGAAATCTGAATTAGGAATAAATGGAATAAATGGTGGCAGAGAAGACCAGACATGGGACAGGGTGGGAGGTCTCCTGGGGAATGGGAGGCCCTGCCAATTTCTACAGAGGCTTGACCAAAGTGAAGTGTAATTAACACAGGAGCTAAAGCTTACTAAGTGTATATTAGGTACTTGGCATTTTGCTTAGTGTTTTGTGTTTATTTGTTCAGTGTTTCTAAACGTTAGTCACTCTAACACTTTGATGGATTTTATTCCATCAAAGTGTTGATTATTTACTTCACGTTTTTCCTTAAATGGACTTCAGTTAGCCTACTTCTTTCCCTTTGCTCTAAGCAATAGTTCCTAAGTGTGAATTCTAATTATACAGCTTTATATTTTCACTAAATTTCTTTAATTTACATTTTTTAAAAAACATCATGAAAGAAAATACATTATTACCGTACAAGAGTTCATAAGTACTATCTGCAAATCTATTGGACCATAGTTTGTGAAATGCATTTTTTTTTTCACTTAATCCTCAAAATAACTCTTTGGGTGAAGAACTCTTATTCTCATTTACATTCGAAAGGGAAAAGCCAGGTAAAAAAGAGATTAAATAACTTGTCTCATGTCACAAGCTATGATGTGGAAATCATAGTGTTGAAATCAGATCTGTTTCCCTTAAGCCCAAGCCCTAAAACATGATATTCTTCAGCCAGTCCTGGAAAAAAATTCATTCATAACCCTGGTTTTGTATGTGCCACAATGTAACTTTGCAAAAATTTGAACAGTTATGAGAATGACCAAAAATTAGTATAAAAAATTAAAACACAGCTGACCTTTGCACAATACAGGTCCACCTGCAGTGGATTTTTTTTGAATAACTATAGTAAAATACTGTAAATGTATTTTCCTTATGTCTTTCTTAAGAGTATTTTATTTTCTCTAGCCTACTTTATTGTAAGAATACAGTATATAATCCATGTATAATATATGATGTGTTATAACTGTTTATGTTATCAGTAAGGGTTCTGGTCAACATAGACTATTAGTAGTTTTGTTTGGGGGGAGTCAAAGTTACCTGCAGATTTTCAGCTGTGCACAGGATTCACACCCGTAACCCCTGCTTCATTCAAGGGTCAATTGTATTTCACTAACCCCTTTATCTAGAAGATTATTTTCTCTACGTGGCCTTATTCTTATTCATCTTTCAAACTGGTACCCATGCACCTTAAATATGCTTTCATAGCTCTGCATTTTGCTGTGGCACCTAAGTCATATTATATTTCTTTGTTTTTATTTTTTTAAGTACACTTTCTGCTAGGCTGAGATCAAGAGTTGGACATTTAATGGGCAGAGCTACCTAAGTGGCCTGATCGTATTTTATTTTTTTAAAAACTGAAGTGTTCTGTCAAATATTCTCCCTTTTGGAGTGAGAAATGTAAGGAAAGCACACACAATTTAAGTTGGCACTGTGCTTTTATTGTAATTCTAATGCACATCAACTGATACCACGGTTTCATTTTAAGGTAGCCTAGAACGGGTCTTGCATCTTTTCTCCACAGAAGGAAAATAAAAATACAAGCCTTTTGTTGCAAAGTGGCAATAATATGCACCAAGATCACAAATGTATCAACATAATACCACGGAACATGGCATTTTTGGAATAAAATGTTTTGAGGCAAAATTATAGTCAGATTATATTAAATATTAATGTGATTACCATGAGTTCCACACATTGTTCTGGAAACAACTTGTGGAAAATAGGAGTCTAGGAATTCATCTTTTTTTTTTTTTTCATCTTCCTACCTTATATTTGTATTAGTGGTCAGATGTGAAATTCAGAAGTGCCTTAGAATATACAGGGGCTAAGAGCAGTTAATGACACAAGGAGGCTTTTCAACAACTGAAACATTTAAAGACCAGTTTGGGAAGTATATTAAACTTGGCCTTAGGATAAGCTGGTGGGAAACGAATATGGCAGCCAATGTTGTTGCCTTTCTGGGCTTTTTGTAGAGTTCAAAGGTAATTAAACAATAGAACTATCCAACATTCAAAAAAGGAAGAGCGTTGAAACTTTTCAGTTCTCTTTATTATGTAACAGCAGAGTGCTCAGGATTCCATGGAATGCCAATATTGTAAACTGAATTAAGTATTGGTCATACAGCAGACCCATCTGTGATGAATACGTCAAAGTAGCCATTGCTCAGTTTCCTTTTCTGGGATTAACCACTGCTTTTTTTTTTTTTTTTTCTCCCACATAATGTCTCTATTTGCAATACAAATTTACATGCCCTCCAGTGTATTTTCATGAAATTAGATTAGATATCTTCAAATTTTGGTAAGCCTAAAAATTATGAGGAGCTTGATCAAAATGAGTATTTTTACACTCCTACACCAGAATATTTGATTTAATAGGTCTGGAGAAGACCTTTTAAACAATGGGTTCAGTGATGCTGTTGTAAACGGACCCCACTTGGAGACTTGCTTTAGTGGCCTGAACAAGCCTTGTCAGTTCCCTCTGTGTCTTCTTGCTTTATAAAATATCCTTTCTCCTCATCCTAACTCCCATTTAAATGCTATCAGCCTTCAATTCTCAGCTCAAACCATGCTTCTGAAACAGGCTTGATCTGACCACTCCCATCAGAGAGGCTCTCCTGAGCTTCTGTGGCAGATTCAGATGTCTCCAGACTCAGACTCAGCAACCCGCCAGCAGGAGCTTACTGAGCCTGCATTCCCAAGAAGGTACTTCTTAATCTATGAATCAGTATAGTACTATATGAATATTTTATATATGCTATAAAATATACACAAATGAGATAGTTAACAGATGAATTAAAGATAAATCAGAATATATGTTTATTTGATTAAAAGTTTGGAATATCATATATATATATCATAATATATATCATATATTATGATGCAACATAAACTTCTCGATGAAGCAAAAAAACTGAATGTGCTTCAACATGTGAAAGCATCTTGACTGATCCCTTTACGATATCGTGCCTCAGAGGGTTACTTCTAAGTTCAGTTTATTTCAACTGATTTTAATAGCTGTTATAGGTGAAAACCCAGGAAACTTCATAAGTTTTAGGGGAAGGATATCATTGAGGGTACTTGCTAAATTATAGTGTCAAGTCTTGCATTTCCATCCACCAATTTTCGTAATGGATTTTGTTGAAATCCAGTAAAACTGTATCTTCCCTGATACTAATGAATTCTCATAAGCTACATTGCATTTTTTTAAAAAATGTATTTTTAAATAGGTAATTATTCCTCAGGTAGTGAAAGAATAAAAAAAATCTCCCTCCCACTTCTGTTTCTAGTCATTGGTTCAACTCCCACAGAGGCAACAAATTCTGTTCCTATAGGAGCATATAAAGCATACATATATTATCTTTTGACCCAGTTTATACTCATTACCATAGAGAATGAGGAAGGACATGGTTTTCTTGTACCATATCCCCCCGCATTCCTCAGCCTTCTTTTATCAGAATTCTAATAGTACCCACTTGATACTGTAACTATGCAAATTTGGTTCATGAGCCACACAGTCCTCAAACTTACTCCCACTTTCTTTTACAACTTTTTTCTTTAGGTCACTAAGTGCTAAGGGATGCATTTAATTTTGTGTTGGCCTCAGTATTAAAAAAAAAAAAAAAATTCCTCTTAAGTGTTGGCCTTGCTCTTTGGGAGGCTTCCTAGCTGACAGCCCCCTTCAGGATCACTTTTTTGGGGCAACTCTGAAATTGTACTAGATAAAGGATAATGGTTCTATTCTCAGATAAACATTATTATTTTTTTTAAATTTTATTTATCCGTTTGACAGAGGGAGAGCTCACAAGTAGGGGGAGTGGCAGACAGAGGGAGAAGGAAAAGCAGGTTTCCTGCTGAGCAAGGAGCCGGATGTGGGGCTCAATTCCAGGACCCTGGGATCATGATCTGAGCTGGAGGCAGACTCTTAATGACTGAGCCACCCAGCCTCCCCTATTCTCAGATAAACATTATACCTACTCAGAGTAACAGTCTTCCATATGAACAAAGCAAGGATATTTGTTATGGCCATGCTTATTTATCAAATAAACCTTACACTCCAGTGGCTTAACACAGTAAATGTATTGAAGTCTGAGTTACTGATCCTGAGATACCCCCCGTTTCTGTCTAAAGTGAAGCTATGATTAGCACTTTCCCTCTGTGCTCTGCCATCCTCTAGGGCCTTGAGTCATCTGCATCCAGCCAGCAAAAGGAAAAAAAAAAAAAAAAAACCCAAAACCAAAACCAACATGGAGACCAAACCATAAGAGACTCTTAACTCTAGGAAACAAACTGAGTAGGTTACTGGAGGGGAGGTGGGTGGGGGATGGGGTAAGTGGGGGATGGGCATTCAGGAGGGCACCTGATGGAATGAGCACTGGGTGTTGTATGCAACTGATGAACCACTGAATTCTACCCCTGAAATCAATAATACTCTATAAGTTAACTAAATTGATTTTAAATTAAAACCAAAAAAGAGCATGGAGAAGGTGCATCCACTTCTAAAATACCTTGGCTTGGAAGTGACATACTAATTCTGTTGTCATTCCATTGGCAAAAACTGATTGTAGGTGCTTCGAAAGGTATGAGGGGGTCTAGGAAGTATAATTCGGGCTGGGCAGCGATTTCTCAAAAGAACTCTTTACTATGAGAAGGAGGGCACACAATTTAATGGACATATAATTAGCTACTGCAAATAATTCGGATGTATTATTAATATCTGAATATTCAATTTTAAAGAAAGGTAAATATTTGGGATATAAATCAAAGTAAAAAATCTACTTAAAATGTAAGCTCCATAAAGATGGGTTTTTGTCCATTTTGTTGACTGCTGAAGTCACATGTAGATAGCATTTGGCACTCTGTAAGTGCTCAATAAATATTTGTGAAAATGGCCAACTGAATGAATGTGCTTTGTATGTTGAAATTACATATAATTTCAAAATAAGCAATATTATATATATACATATATATATAAAATGAAAGTAAAGTGCTGCAAATTATTTGATTGTGAACATAATTTCTTGTATAGAAATAGGCTTGAGAACTTTCTGGTAGTTGAATAATAGGGAAATAGATGGGTAGTAGAAATATTAGAATAGGTAATATCTAGAATACCTTAAATATGCAAAAACATTTTAAATAATAGTACATGTCAGAATAATAAATTTAATTATTTCTAATTTCAGTAGTTATAGAATTGGTATACCGACATTAACAATTATAAACAAAGAACTGTATTCGACTTTTGGTTATTTTATGCCATTTAGATAATCAGTTTTCAAGAAAAAGTCCTGTTTGGGAATTCTTCAGTCTTTTGAGAGTAACGTAAAAGTGGAACATCAATTTTCCTAACTCAAATTTCATGTAAAGGACAAACTCCCAGATTTATAAACCACATCTATGAGAAGTCACTTTTGATCTGGCTAACATAAAGCCTATAAATAATATGGGGGAAAGGAGAAAGCACTAGAGAAAAGAGAGGTGAATAAAATATTCTATTGTCAATGATCACATTTCAGAATGTCAGTTGCAATAAGAATACTTGAATAAAGACAATCCCTCCTCTACCCCATATTATTTGGAAATTCATTTAAGACAGACCACGGCATAATTCAATGTGAAAACTAAGAACATAAGGCTTTAAAAAAACGACCCCAGAGAAAAATATCTTTATACCATTCGGGATGGCAAAGATTTGTTAAAGGACTAACCATAATAGGAAGAAAAACAGATTTTGTCAAAATTAAAGATTTCTACTTATTAAAATATACCACTAAGAAAGTAAAAAAAAAAAAAAAAAAGCCAGGCATAGACTGGCAGAAGATATTCGTAACACATATGCACAGTTGCCCCTTGAATGTGAGTTTCAAATGCACTTGTCCAGTCACCAGCAGATTTTTTTTGATAAATAGAGTACAATAGTATATTAATGTATTTTCTTTTCCTTATGATTATTTTAACAATCTTTTCTTCTGTGTGGTAAGAATGCAATATATAATACATATATCATATAAAATATGTGTTTATAGTTTATCAATGGTAAGTCTTTTAGTCAACAGTAGGCTATTAGCAGTTAAGTTTTGGGGAAATCAAAGTTGTAGAATGATTTTTGACCGCATGGGTGGTAGGTGCCCCAACCCCTCTATTGTTCTGAGGGTCAATGGTAGTTGTGTAGGGTTGATTTTCCTTCCCATTTTTTGGCCAAATACTTTAATGTTACTCTTTCTTTGCTTTTATAACTGAAAAAAGATATGCAGATCTCCAACATAATCTCTCTGTTCAGTCCTAAGCTTTCAGAAGTACTATTTAATACCAATATTCATTCTGTGGTTTGCATGACCATATGGGTCTAATTGTTTACCGAAATATTCTTTAAAATATTAAAAATGGTATTAGCCATGAACTGATTTTAATGTGCTAGTCTCCCCATCCTGGCTTCTGCCAGCTTAGTCCCAGAGGGTGGTACTGAAAGTTTTTAGGGAAACAGATTTCTTTGGGAAAATGAGAATTCCTTCCCAAGCACCTGTGATTTGTTTATGCTAATTGAGTCATGGCTGATGCTGGCTGTGTGTGAGCTGAATCTATAATCCACTCTTTCATGTGCTTTATGTGCCAGTAGGAGTTATTAATCGATTGCAATTATCTCATTGTATTTTCATATCATTTTTTCCCCCTTTCTGTTTCTCATCCTCTCATCTTTCCTCTCTCTTCCTCTTGTCCCCATATCCTACTTTATTATGAGCCTTGAATCATGGCCAAGCAGATGCTTGCTGGGAGCAAAGGCACAAAGAACTTGGGAAAACTGAGTGCAGGTAAATTGTTGGCCCTCGGTGTACTGAGAATTGCCCAGTTCCAGTGGTGTACTCCAGAAATGGAGTTCAGTTTTTATGGTTATCTACCTATGGATGGAATTGGCAGGCTGGCTATCTCCACAATATTTTTTTCTCTTAATCTGCCTTCACCCTCTCCTTCACACAGAGTGTGCCTTGTATTAAACACAGGTTTGGAGAGCCTGCGTGTGAGCAATTAGAGGTCTAAAATGGAGTGTGTGGGAAGTTAGGAGGGAAGGCTTGGTAGTTAGCTTGTCATCCATGAGTGAAGCACAGCACGCTGCTTCCTGGATAGAATTTTAGAGGAAAGGGAAAAACAAAAAGATAAAAAGCAAGTATTTGTTGAGGGTGAGGACTTGAGTGCCATGAAAGTAAGGCTAGAAACGATATGTGAAGTGGTTCTGAAGCACTTGTCAGAGACCAGGGTCTGGAAGTTCCATGTATCCTACTTGGTCAGGACATACCCGTGAGGACATGGGTGGATGTGGCTGATGAGCTCTGTTGGTCCTAGCAGGACTCTGAGGAGCCAATAGGGAGGCATCAGCCTGGTGAGAGGAAAAGGTCATAACCAGTTGGCAATCATGCCACACTTGAGGATGAGGCTGCTTTGCAATTACTGTTTCTACCTCAGTCCTTAAGGAGCAAATTTGACCTGTAGGTCCCATTATAAGCCACATCTAAAACCATGACATGAAGGTCTCAGGGGACAAACCAGAAGAAGGAAGACAACCGGCATTTACTCAGCATGATTCCTAGAAGCACCATGGACAGGCTTCCAGGGAGTGGTTCTCAAAGTGGGTGTCTCCAGCCTGGGATTAGGTGGGTATCTCCAGCCACCTTCCATTGGGTCTGTCCAGAAGCAGGGGTGTGAAGGAGGCTGGTTTGGGGTTAGTCAACCACAGAATGTAAGTACTGGATTAGGCAGTAAGGATCTCAGGAAGGAAGGGAAAATGTATCTCAGCTGAGAGATAGCTCAGAGATAGTTTCTTGAACCTGTTCTGAACAGCTTTTGAACTAATGTCACTTAAGTTCAGCGGAGCAAACGTAGACTGGTCACCTATTCCATAATTCTACTTTTAGGTAGAATAAAAACTCAGTCATCACAGACTCATATATTAAAGAGCTCTTTTAAGAACAAGTCCAGGGGACCTGTAAATCTATTTAAAAGGTTAATGCTCCTCAACGGTTAATGCTCCTCTCCTGCTGTATTTTCTTTTTGCTTTTGCTTTTTAAATTACTTCTGTTTTATGGGAGATCTAGCAAAGTTGATAACGTTCTTCATTTCTTACACCTGTATGTATTTGAAAATTGTTTTTTACCTGTCTCTCCCTTTGGCCTTCAGCAGCCTCTTATTTTCAACTAAAGATTTGAATTCTTTAAAGGTCCTAGAAGTTTCTATTTTCCAGATATTCAATTGTCAAGAGTTCTTTAGTTCTTTCCCTGAATCCTCAGTATCTCTTTGTAATGGAGATTTAAGCATTCCCATTCCTTGAGTTCAACAGAGACATTTACTACATCTTAATTCTCCTACTCTATACCAAGGATGATACTAGGCACCCAGAAAATGGTATTTAGGGAGATCACCACTCTCTAGGTAGGTAACAGACACCAGTAATAATTAAACAAAAGCACCAATGATTAATCAATAATAATAAATAATGTACTGAACACTTTATAAGCACACCCCCATTAATTCTCAAAAATCCCTATGAATTTGAAGCTAGGGTTATGTCCATTTTGATGACGCTCAGAGATATGAAGTCATTTATGTAAGTTCATGCAGCTTGTAAGTGGTGAAAGTTGAATAACACAATATGACAAAGGCTATAATGTAGGCATGAATAGAACGCAGTGGGAAAAAAGGCCTAGAAAAGTCAGGCAAGGCTTCACAGAGAGTTGACACTGGGTTGGGTCTTGTATGAAGCACAGGAAAGGAAACAGCATGAGTACATTTTGTGCTGATGACTATTGTCAATGATTTGCAACGAATTGAGTTGTAACCAAATGTTCTTGTCTCGTGGGGCCATGTCAGAAGTCCCAGAGATTTAGAGTTTAGGTTTAGAGTACATTTAATTCAAAGCTGAAGATTGAAGAGATAGCAGTTCTGACAGATTTCACAGGATGGGCAAAAGGTGGAGGAAATATTTGAGAGAGAGGGTTTAAATGAATTCCTCTCCATTTCCAAATGCAAATTGAAGAGACTTTAGCTGCTAACTGTGGCATCCATCAGTTGTCAAAAGTAGCATTTCCCTTTGTTGGACAAGACAGAGAAGATGCTCTATGATGTCATGAGTATAGTACCTAGTTCCAATGCCAAGAATTATGTTAAAGGATAAAAGAGGGGAAATTGTGAACAGGATTCATAAATTTGATTGCCTAGTGACTTTAGTCATTTGGCTGCCTTTTAATGTATTTTCCTCTTGGAAGGAAATGTAATTGTCTAAATTTTTTGATGGTCTTGGAGAAAAGAGACTTAGTGTAGCAAGGAGGTCGTAGGTATGTGTGGCCACCGTCTCTCTGGAAACTGTGTGATCCGGGCACGTGGCGGAACCACCTTGAGCTTCATCATAGCCAGGAGTGTGATTTGGTCATGAATGTTTCCTTCACTGCCTATGGGATCATTGGAGTCAGAAATACTGGAATTCAAATCCTGGCCATGCTGCTTTCCTAATCCGTGAAATAAGCATCATAATTCCTCTTTCCTAAAGTTTCTTTGAGGATTAATGGATACAGTGAATATGAACATGGTAGCACCCATACATAGCCCAGTCCTTTTTTTAAAAAAAGTCCATTTGCACCTTTCCAATGCTGAAGATTTATTTAAGGGAAGGACCTAGATAGAGAAAGATCCTCAGGCAAGAATAGCTGCACGATGTGCTAAAACCTCCTTCACTAAAACAAGAGGTCAGTAGATCTGAGTCCTGGTTGCACATTTGAATCACCAGGAACAATTAAAACGATTCCCAAGTACAAGGCTCACTACCAAAGATTCTGATTTAATTGTTCTGTTGTGGGACTCCAGTCCTGAGTTCATAAAATCTCGCCAGGTGTTTCTAAGATGCTCTGGATTCAGTCATTGTTTCTTGAACTAACATAAATTGCCTGGAAATCTTGTTCAAATGCAGGTTCTGCTTCTCTAGGTTTAGGGTGCCTGAGATTCTGCATCTCTAATTAGCCCCGAGATGAAGCCCATGGTGCTAGTTCAGGACCACCCTCTCAATAGCATGTGATTAACGATCCATAACAGTGGTTCTCAACCTTCGGCGTTCATCCTAGTAGCCCAGTGGCTCTTTGGTAATGCAGTCCTGGGATCTGGGTCTGTCCCTCACAAATTCCATTTCACTTGGTTCCAGGAGCAACCAGGAGAATCACCCATGTATACAATGTCCCTTTCAACCTGAAAATCCTACGACGCTAGTTTTGTGATCCTTCCCTTCCAATGCAATTGTTCAGTAAAAAAATGACAGGGACAAAAGTAGTGTGTGTGAGTCATCATAGAAACCTGGAAGATGGGAGAACTCAAGTTCCATGTTGTCAGGACATGGCTGATCTCTATGCCGTATATATCTGCAACCTCAAGAATTCTTTTGAGTTAATGGAGACCTTCACGGACTTCCCTCTAGGTAAGCAGCTTTTCCTGTTGACGAAGCACTCACAGATTAATTGGGAGAGCTTCCTTCACTGATGGATAATGAACAGGGTGACCTTGGATTTTTTTCTGCTCTCTGCAACACATCATGCTTTCCAAAACAGAGTCCCCAGAGGGGTGCTTCCCTACCTCAGGACCAAACTGAAGAAAAATGAAGGTCCACAGAGCCAATGACTGACTTGAAATCCTCTGGGACTTTCAGAAGAATCTGTCCCGCAATAGACCGGATGGCTTTTGTCCTTCTTTTTCACCTTCTGGGACTTCTCTGGCTTTGACTAGCTAAAAATATCTTCCACTTAGAGGCAGGCCTTTGCCACTTTCCAAAAAGAATAGAAAAATAACTGTGATGGGATTAAAAGCATTATAATTCCAGTATCGTGGAATTAATGACATTTTGGATGTCATTAACAGAAAAGGGTTTGGTTTCTAAGAAGTTTATGAACTTGTAAACAAAACTGATATAAGGATGGTACTATGGAAAAATAAAACTGAGATGTTCTTGCTTCCCCCTGCAAGAGTATTTACACCTGCAAGAACCCTTGATCAGTCTACAATGGTATCACCATGACTTTGAGAATGGTCAACTCAAAAAGGCAATCATCACCGTCCAGTTGAGTGGATCAAATCCCTGGTCACCCAAATTCTGGGTGCTCAGCTCCACTCTGTGCTCCCAGTTAGACCTTTTAGAAGCGGGTGTCGGATCGGGGTTACTTAATCTACCATGCACTGTCCCTGGGCTGGGTTGGCCAGGAAGAGAGCTGCTGTGTGCGGTGTTTCATCCGGAGCACGAAGCCCTAATTGCCTCAAATGCCTTTCCCAAGAGCTGGCTCCCAAGCTGCCCCCTTTTCACTGGTGCTCAGAATCTCTACTCAAACACATACACCTGTTTCTGCAAGGGAGGGGAGCAGGCTGTGGTCCTCAGGCCTCTGTCCACTCACCTGAGCCCTTTATCAGGCCCAGGAACTGGTTGTCGGGGAAATTCTAGGGAGTCTATACCAAGTGAGTCACTAGTAGTGACTACGTGTCACTACACCTGGGGTGGTGTAGTGAAAAGCCCCGTATTGCCGTGGCAGCAGAGTTCCTGGAGAGGAGACGGGGGTTCACCGGTCCTACGTGGTCCAGCTCTGGGGAAGGCATATGGAGAAGTGGGGGGATCCTCACTTGTCATGTGAAAAGAAGGACCAGGTGGATAGGGAATACCAAGACAAACTCACTACTTTTCAATTTTGCCTGGAGTTGGGTTTTGATGTGACAAGAAAATCATCACCGTGTTTTATAATTCATGGAAAATTTAATTTTCTTTCTTTTTTTTTTTCTTTTTTGCTAAAAATAGGAGAATACGCTCCTTTCAGGCTGTGTTCTTGTTTGGCAGTGGCTTCCTTATGAAATTTCAAACAGAGGAGGGGATAGCATTTTGCCAGGGATGTTTATTTTATTGATTTGCTGATGTGTAGCATCTATGTGGCAGACAGTTTCAGCACTTTAAATCTTACTTCATTAAGGCTCTTAGCAGCCGAGGAACTGGGCACTGTTATGGTTTCTTCTGTCTTTTTCAGGGGGAGCTGAGCTTGTCCAGGTTCACCGTGGCAGACCCGCGATTTGAACCCCGGCAGTCAGGGTCCAGGGTCTGCAACCACTGGGTGATCCTGTCTCTAATGCAGAGGAAGGGGTTCCTGTGCCAGGAAGGCAGGAGAGAAACTGGATTGGGTGGACTGGTCCTTCAGTGTGGGCCCCTAGACTGATGTGCTGCTAGGTAATCATCACCGGGGCTCTTGCTTAAAATGCAAACTCCTCGGCTGTACACCTGGGTAGCTGATTCAGGAAGGCTGAGGTTTTAAAAAATCGAAATAGATGATGTTTAGGGACCCCTCCACCTTACTACGAATTCAAGATCCTTTGACTGGAACGCCGTTCGATTACCTTAAAATGAACGTGCTCTCAGGAGCTCCAATGGCTTATGCTGCCACCTCCCCTGCATTTTCTAGTCATTCCAGCTCTGCTGTCTAAACCACAGTCACGGATGGTGACAATTCTGACCACTCCACCCCCAAACTCCATCTGCTGACAACCACCAGGCTGCTTTGAGTCCTCAGAGCCTCCCACACCCTGCCTGCTTTCCTTCCGTGGAAGCCCGGAGCCCACAGGCTTCTGAAAAGCTTCAACTGCCAGGCAAAGTGGGCATCTTTAATACTGTGAATGAACTCGATTCCCTTTCTCTGCTGATGATTACGCAGCTCAGGTAGGTGACCCCACCAGTGAACATTATTGTCCCGCTCAGACTGAACACATCAGACGCGGTGATGTTGAAACACGGGTCTGGAGATGGGGACTGAGCCTCAGCCACTTTTCTCCATCTACTTCTAGCATCTTCTTACTTGCAGACTCAGAGGAGGCTGGAGGTTCTGGCCAGTCTCTCCCTTGTCTCCTTAAGTAACATATTCATGTCTCTGTAGGTGGCTGAGAGGAGCATTTGCTGACTACGTACAACCAGAGACACAGGGAGAATTAGCTGTTCTATCACTTTTGCTAATTTAAGTTCTGCTGATGAGCACACTGACCCGAGCAAATCAACCAGATCATTGTCCAGCCCCTCCTGGCTTTAAGAAGCCTGGATCATACCCAGGAAAATGGAACCAGAGAAGGAGGCTTGAAAACCCTCGAGGTTGCCATGGGAAATCGGCTTACCAGTGAGGTAAAACCAATGCAGAGGAGACCTCTGGGAAAGCCAAAGCAGATTTCATCAGTGCCCCGTGTGAAGTACCTGTCACCACCTAACAGTGAGAGTCCCCAAACAGCACTCCTTCTCAGTTCTGCCTTACGACTTCCAAGAATTTGACTACTTTTCTCTTTAAGAATACGGTCATTGGCTTTCTCTTCAGTGTATCCCTTATACTGTGCAGGAGATGCCCATTATCAGAGAGCCTTGACTGAAAACCCTAAACATTCCGTGGAAAAGAGAAAATATGTTTTTTAAAAATCTCCTGCCTATCAGGAGATCCCATAAGACACTCCAGCTTCTTTCCAATGCACTCGCAAAACATCCTCAATGCACCGCGGAACAGGAAAAGCCAGCCAACCAGAGCCTCGCTGACCATCTTGTAATATGCACATATCAATAAAATTAAAATATCAATAAAAATGCACATATCAAACATACATACTTCACAACAGGCATGCTTCTTACTGCTCTCTGGGTGCTCTGCTAATTCTCAGAGCAGTAACAGAATTTATCTAAAACAGATAAGGCAGCTCTAGAAGCACAAAGCTGATCTTGGGAGCCCCTAACCCACCTGGAGTTTAATCAGACAGGTCAGGGTGCCCTAGATCTCCTCAAGTGTAGTGGCTGCAAACTTAACCTTTCCTGGGGTGGGGCAGAGATGGGGAAGCATTCCAAATACCTTTCTGGATACCTATGCCTTGGGTGCAAGGAAGTGGGAAATCATTTTCTAACCTAGTTGTCCTAGGGGCATTTATGTCAAAAGTTGGGTAGGATGCTTTTTTCTTTTCTTTTTTTTTAAAACCACATCCAAGAAGTTTGCGTTTATCCATTCTATTACGTGCCTGCCTCAATTTCAGCAACAGTTTGGTAGAGATTCGTTTTCGATTTAGTAATCCCAATTACCGACCCTCTGCAGTAGAGCTACAGCTGCTGCAGTAGACAGCCAGCTGTCAGTATAAAACCAACATGCATCCGAGAGGACTTTCCTCTCTTGCTCCCATTGTATTACCTTGAGCTCCTTGACTGTAGAAGAATCTTTGAGCTGACTCAACATCCAAGAGTCTATGAGCAGACTCGACATCCAGAAAATAATCCATTTTGGGATAATCCATCCTTGATGTTCTCAAAGCAGAGTTTCAAGACAAAATAGTCACTTGTGTGCCTATGGAAAAGGAAAAAAAAATTCACAATATTTTAGACTGTCAAATAGATGTTTAAAACCATGTCTGTGTGTGTGTGTGTATAAAGATATATATATATATATATACAATGTATTATATTTGTTATATATTATAATAATATATACATATTAACAATTTTGGAATAAGAAATATCCCATTATGATCCTCCCTCATTTGAGAGTTCCAGTTCTAAACCCACCCTCAACATAGCTCTTCTACTGTAAGAGAACATGCAACATTTAATCAACATTCATTAAAGGAAATATATTCTACTCAGAAAAAAAAAATCCAGATGATTCAAGCTAAAGAGAAATAACATACCAGTTTTTCCTTGTTATTTATTAACTGGAAAAATAGGCTGTTAAATTCATATGCTATCCGTTTTCAAAAGATCTGTCTGAGGAATGGCTCTGTTAAGTGTCAGCGTTCTGAACTGATCCTCAGTCCAGGGAGTTCCAATTCCCTTAGAACGGGGAGAATCGCCTGGGAATCCGAGCCTCCACTTAGAGGTGCCGTGCATTTATGACACATGCTGACATGTTTGCTATAAAAATGCCTTGGATTCCTTCCCTTTTGGCGCTTCCCTTCAGCACATTTTATAAAGTGCTCCAGGATCATCACCTGCTTGCCCGTGACCCAGGCTGCTTTTGAGAAAGAATCCTGGTTTGGGGGACAAGGATCCCCAGGATGTCATCATGCACTGGCCTGTCAGGAAGCTGATGCACTTATTAAAAAGCATTCAGCCAGCTGGGTTCTTTTTAGCATATGTAACCTCTCCCTGATACTTGCACAAATGAAGTATCTCTCTTTCTGCAGGATGTTTTTGGAAAGAATTCATAAGACCAAGTCATTCAAATTGAGCTCAGAAGGCTAATCCAATTCGTTCCTCTTTCTAACAGTGAATATTTTAATTTAAGAACCCAAATCTGGTAAGAGGAAACTTTAAAAAATTCCCAAAGGTAATCCCAAGAGCAAATCATACTTACTGCAAGAGGAAAAAAAAAATCAAGGACTAACTGCCGGCAGTAAAACCAAGAAGAATTTCAGCTGGAGTGTCTTTGATCTCACTAAATTCCCGATGAAAGTAAACAATTTTGATTGTTTGATTAGAACAGCGATGAATAATGTATACAGTCCAGTAGACCTCCTTTATCACATAAAATAGCCAGAGCATGTTACCTTAGCAACAGAAGGTGACGCCAGTCTCAGCCTCTTTGTATCCTCCACTCTGAAGGAAGAAAATGACCAGTTTCCCGTATAAAACTTGGGCACAAAATCATCACCATCAAAATCTACATGTAACCATCATGTGGTCCATTCCCCATCACCCCTTCCGTCTCTTACGCAGAGAAGTGTCATCGTCATTGAAAAACGGGTTTTGGCTTTACTAATTTATGTTTATAGCCCCAAGTCACACTTCGATTTGCAATTGCAACCGAATTACATGATTAAACCATTAATAGGATCGAAAAGTTGTCTAGAAATTGTTGGGGGGGGGCATCCACTTCCTACCCTGATGCTGGCTACGGGTTGCAGGGAATGGCCGTTTGAGCTTAGCATATGTTAAATGTTCCCCTGCTATAATTAATACATAGATCAGTCACCAGCGTCTCGGCTGAAAATAACTCTCTTTCCTTCTGCGACTCAGTCACTGGAAGAAGCTGAAAAAGCTGCCTGAAATTTCCCAGCTTTTAAAAAATGCATTATAACATGCTCTTTTGGGAGCTGTCCCCCCACCCCCCAGAAAAGAAAGGTGGCCAGAAATGAGACAGGAAAGGAAGAGTCTTGAAGTTAGCAGATACTCACGCACTTGTTGGCCTCTTGCAGCAGGACACCCAGAGCTCCTGATGACGCTGTGCGATGCTGCTGAGCACGGGAGCCCAAATGAACAGCTTCTAATTTTCCCTTCAATCTCAATTCGAGAGCACTGAGCAGAGGCAAGTGATGGATTGGCCCATTTTATATTATGATGAAATGCAACCCCTAAGAGGAGATCTGAGTGGAGCTGCTCTTTAGAACACATTAGACTGCTAATTTAAGAAAATTGAAAGGTTTTGTTTTACTGTCTTTTATGTGTTCTCTCTGCTACCCCCTCAGTTTAATTTGCATTTAAAATTATGCTCATGTCTCCTCAGTTCTCCAAGGTGTGGAGTACTTTCTAATCACGATGGCTGCTTGGGTAGGGGTTGGTGCAACGCCACTTTTATTCTGAGCTGCAAAACAAGGTGGGTAATTATAATCCTGAGCTGTTTTCTGGAGTGAAATATAAAATGAACATCTGATTTCAACCCCTACCTCTCCTCTGGCCTTTCTTCCCCTTCCTGCCTCTGATTGCTTGGTCAAAGCTCCAGCCCAAATCATGCCAATCTGTCTAAATGCATTTTTTTTTTTCTGTCTGAATGTAACAAAATAAACCCAACAGCAAAAGGAAACTTTGGTTAGATACCTGAGCTTATTCTGGTGGGATATCCTTCCTAGCAAACCTCTGAAAGGACTTTTAGACACAATACTTGGAGATGTGCTCCTGAAAGGCATAATGAGAGCCAAATGCAAGCCTGATGGGTTTTTGACCCTTTGTTGACCAAGAAGAATTAGTTAATAAGTGTGGCACGGTGTGTCGTGTGTTGGATTGTTAAGAATAAAGAAAATACATTTGAGAAGTCTTGGATGGAAGACCACCACACTCCCGGCTTTCCATAGACACAGTTCTTCCAGCTGCTTTTGAGACGAACTGGAAAATCTCCTGCTGTCTGTCTTGTGGGCTCTCCCACCCAATCAGGACAAATCAGATACCAAGCTTGGGCTGCTGAGTTAAGCCTGATGAAAGGAAACTAAAACTATCAATTCTATGTTCTTGTAGGGAAAGTCCACTTTGGAATAGAATACACAAAGCTTTGCCCCAGACCCAAGGACTTACTTTTCTAAGGTTACATTTCTATTCAGCTTCCAATGGAGACATGCGAGAACACTTGACATTTGCAAGAGGAGAAAGCTGTCTTCTGGATTCTTTTACAGTGAGGTGTGGGCGACAGGTTCTGAACTCTCTATTGTGAATCTGCTGAAATTGTAATGACTCATAAGTGAGAGAGAGAGAGAGAGAGAGAGAGAGAGATGGGGAGAGAGAATGCCCAATCTACTGCTGCTTGACAAACACCAAACATTTAGGTGAGCACAGATAAATGTGTGATTGAAGACAGAGATGCTAAATGGGAAATCTGAAAAATAGAGTTTATTCTCAGAGTTTGGGGGGTGGTTCTGGAAGTAAATCATTTCTGGAAGCTTAACCAAGAAAGGTAAATTTGAAGTGTCTTACAAAATGTACATGCAGTATGAAAGGGCTATGATTTAAGAAAACTCAGAGAGGAAATTTCAATTTAGAGAAAGAAATATATTTGGGAAGGGGATATTTCTTAACTTGCAAAATGAGAACTTCATTTTACTAAATAATTAACAACTGTTTTTTTTTTAAACATAATATGACCAGCTTCTGAAATAGATTTTCAAAAAATGCTTTTACTCTCTGAAAGCATAGATATAGATTACATGTAGGAATATCTGGGTGAGGAATTATTTTTAAAGGTGGGAAGCACTGTAATGTTTAAAAGCCAATGCCACAAACTGATCAGCTCAGCTCTGTTTTGTAACTTTAATCTGCTCAAAAGCAACATTTATAATGGTCCATTGTTCTGAGGTACAATAGAACCAGAAGGCAAGGTTAGAGCAAGGATTCAGACTAGCACTTATGTAGCACTGAACAATTCTGCCCAAATCATCTTTAAGACATCAGCTCAAAAAGTTAACTCAGATAATGTTAACATATCCGAGTAAGCAAGAAATAAAAAATTATTTTAAAAGAAGCTAAAGTAGAGTTATATCTTTTACACCAATGCGTCATAATATGGAAGTTTGGAACCGTAAGACTGAAAGAAATAATCTAGGATTATTACAACTACATGACATGGCACAGATATATATACTTTTTTTTCACTTTGGTGACAAGAGCATGTGTGTATGAATGTTCTATATACAAAGAAAAGTGGTATTTGATTTATTCAAAATGGAGGTATATTTCAAGATGGAATCTGGAGGGGCACCTGGGTGGCTCAGTGGGTTAAGTCTCTGCCTTCGGCTCAGGTCATGATCTTAGGGTTCTGGGATCGAGCCCTGCATTGGGCTCTCTGCTCAGTGGGGAGCCTGCTTCTCCCTCTCTCTCTGTCTACCTCTCTGCCTACTTGCGATCTTTCTCTCTGTTAAATAAACAAATAAAATCTTTAAAAAATAATAAAGATGGAATCTGGAGACCAAGAAAGATATCAGCTTCTATTAGTTTATTTTTGGGGTATAGTTATTTATTCTATTGGATGGCGTATGACCCAGACATTTTGGTAAAGGAGGTTATATGGTTTGTAAGTAGACAACTGTTTTTTTTTGTTCTTTCGGTATCATTGCATTGACTTCCATCAGTCTGGGTTTACTCTTTACTAAGAGATGAAGAGTTTTGTGTTATTGACAATTTTATAATTTTGCTTGTTTAGTTGCTTCACTGTATTCTAGAACTCTCTAGTCGACAATATTTTGTATTTGTGTTGAACTATATGAAGTTCTGCCTTTTCTCGGCATGAAATCTTGGATACGTTTCTCTTTCCCAAACAAACCCAACTATAATTTTAAAATATTAGACGATCTCTTAAAGTGTCGGAGCATTTTGGATTCCTTGGTCGGGTCCCTAGGTTGAAAATCTTTGGTTAAGTGCTAACTCACTAAACAAGTGTAGAAAATAGTATATTCATCTATTTCTGCAAATAGTTGATCTCAGAATATGTTGCCGTAGCTGTGGTTTCTCTCTGCTTGGCAAGGCACTCTCTCAACCATCCCTCAAAAGCAGTCTCACCTTCCCTGCTCACTAAGGATTGTCATTCAGTGGTAGGAGACTGCAAAGATTTTATGTGAGGTTTTATCCATATTGAACTCTTCCTGAGACGAAACACTTCAAGCCATCATTGGTTACTTTTTCTTTAAAGTAAATGAATTTCCAGACTTTTCTTGTGAGAAGGTTTTGATGATAGTTGGAAAGCTAAAGAAGGCCACGAGGGCCAGAAAGGTAGACTGGGGAAGACAAAGTTTCACAGGGAGAGGAGCCTAACTGTATTCTATGTAAGCATGTAGTCATGTTTTGAGGCCTCCCTCATGTATAAGGTGCCAGGTATAGGCATACCTTGGAGATAGTGCAGGGTCAGTTTCAGATTACTGCAATGAAGAAAATATCACAATATAGCAAGGCAAGTGAATATTTGGTTTCCCAGTGTTGTTTACACTATATTATAGTGTATTCAGTATATAATAACATTATGTCTAAAAGAAACCCAATATACATATCTTAATTTAAAGATACGTCAGTGCTAAACAATGTTAACCATCATCTGAGCTTTCACAGAGTTTGCAATCTTTTTGCCGATGGAAGGTCTTGCCTCCATGTTGATGGTTGCTAAAGGTGAGCTGATTGGGGCTAGTTCTGAAAATAAGACAACAATGAAGTTTGCCACATCGATTGAGTCTTCCTCCCATGAACGATTTCTCTGTAGCTTGTGATGCTGTTGGATAAGCATTTTACCCACAGTAGAACATCTTTCCAAATTGGAGCCAATCCTCTCCAACCCTGCTGCTGCTTGATCAACTAAGTTTATGTAAGATTCTTAATCCATTGCTGTCATTCGACAGTCTTCACAGCATCCTCACCAGGAGTAAATTCCATCTCAAGAGACTACTTTCTTTGCTCACTTGTAAGAAACACCTCCTCATCTGTTCAGGCACTGATGAGGTGAGAGCAATTCAGTCTTATCCTCGGGCTCACCTCTCACTCTAGCTCTTTTGCTGTTTCCACCACATCTACAATGACTTCCTCCACTGACATCCTGAACCCCTCAAAGTCATGCATGAGAGTGGGAATCAACTCCTTCCAAATTCCTGTTCATCCTAATATTTTGACCTCTTCTCATGAATCACAAATGTTCTTAATGGCATCCAGAGGGCTTTCGATTGACTTTGCCCATATCCATCAGAAGACTCACTATCTATGCCAACTGTAGCCTTACAAAGTGTGTATATATATATATATTTTAAATAAAAAGACGTGAAAGTTTAAATGACTCCTTGATCTATGGACTGCATAATGCATGTTGTGTTAACAGGTGTGAAAACATTAGCCTGGCTGTACATCTCACTCAGAGCTCTAGGATGACCAGGTACATTGTCACTGAGCAATCATATTTTGAAAGGAATCTTTTTTTTTTTTTTTTTTTTTTTTTCCTGAGCAGTAGATCTCAGCAGTGAGCTTAAAATATTCAGCCAACCATGTTGTAAACAGATGTGCTGTCATCCAAGCTTTGTTGTTCCACTTGTAAAGCACAGGCAGAGTTGATTCAGCATCATTTTTAAGGGCCCTGGGATTTTTGCTACGGTACATGAACATTGGCTTCAGTGTGAAGTCAGCAGTTGCATTAGCCTCTAACCAGAGAGTCAGCCTGTCCTTTGAAGCTTTGAAGCCAGGCATTGACTTGTCCTCTTGAGCTGTGGAAGTCCTGGATGGCAACTTCCCCCAACAGAAGGCTGCTTCATCTACATTCAAATTCAGTTGCTTAGTGCAGCCGCCTTCATTGACTCTCTCAGCTCCATCTTCTGGAGAACTTGCTGCAGCTTCTCTCTCAGAACCTGCGGCTTCAGTTTACACTTTTCTGTTATGGAAATAGTTTATTTTCTTAAACCTCATGAACCAACCCCTTCTAGCTTCAACTTCTCTTCTGCAGTCTCAGCCTTCATAGAATTGAAGAGAGTGAGGCTTTGGCTTAAGGGAATGTGTGGTTTGATCTTTTATCCAGGCCTTTGGAACTTTCTCTATGTAGCATTGGACCCGTTTTGCTTTCTTATCATTCTTGTGTTCGCTGGAGTAACACTTTTTTTTTTTTTTTTTTTTTTAAGTAGGCTCTACACCCAACATGAAGCCCAATGCAGGGCCTGAATCCATGACCCTGGGATCAAGACCTGAGCTTGAGACCAAAAGTGGGGTGCTCAACTGGATTGCAAGAGACCTAGCTTTCAGCCTATCCTAGCTTTTGTCAAGGCTTTTGTCCTCTCCAAGTGTAATAATTTCTAGCCTTTGGTTTAAAGTGAGAGATGTGCGACTCTCTTCCACTTGGACACTCAGAGACGACTGTAAAATTATTAATTGGCCTCATTTTAATATTGTTGTCTCAGAGAATAGGGAGATCCAAAGAGAGGGAGAGAAATGGGGTAACGGCCAGTTGGTAGAACAGTCAGAGCACCCACTACATTTATTTGATTTGACTCGTTATCTTATATGGGTGTGGTTTGTGATGTCCCATAACAATTACAATCTCAGCATCAAAGATCACTGATCATCAATCACCATAACAAATATAATAACAGTAGTAATAATAAAGTTTGAAATACTGTAAGGATTACCAAAATGTAACCCAGAGACAGGAAATGAGTGAACAAATACTGTGGGGAAAATGGAGCCAATACACCTGCTCGATGTATTGTTGCCAGAAACCTTCACTTTGTAAAAAACACGGTGTCTGTAACATGCAATAAAGCAAGTGCAATATAACGAGGTAAGCCTGCATTAGGCTGGCAGAGATGGGCATTAAATCTGTAAACATCTTAATTTGCACAGTAGACAGACTTCTAAATCCTATTTAAGAACACCATGTCAAAATGGTCCCTTCTTGGCCCATTTTTAGCAGGAAAATTCTTCAAAACAAAATCCACAGTCTCCTTTTCTGGGCTGCATTGGAGAAAGCCACAATAGAAGAGAGGTGGTTTTGGCCAATGTGATGGAGACCAGAGCCAAGAAAAATGAAGCCTTTAGCTCCACTTGCTGCCCACTTCTGAAAATATTCTTTCCCCTCTTTAAATACTTATAGAAGGGCTCATTCACAGAGTTGAAAAGAGCAATAATTGAAAATGACATTGTACTCTTCTGCCAACTGGATTCTAGTAAGTTGATTTATAATACAGAAATATCTTTGCTTGACAGAAAGAATACTCGTGCATTATGTTTCTATCTTAATGTTTATCTAATTGATCTGGAAATAGGTAAATGAAGAGATATTGAGTAGGGAAAGGAATCATCAAGCAACTCTCTATTTACTGTGACTCTCAAACCCTTAACTATCAAGCCTTGAAAATGGACAGCTACTGGGGAGAAATGCACTGACAATAGTAGCTTTATTTAAACATGAATTTGAAGATGTATTATAATGATATTTGACTTCATTCATCCTGGCAAGAAAATCACATTGCCCTCAATTCTTTTTTTTTATTTTTTTTTAAAGATTTTATTTATTTATTTGACAGAGAGAGATCACAAGTAGGCAGAGAGGCAGGCAGAGAGAGAGAGAGGAGGAAGCAGGCTCCCTGCTGAGCAGAGAGCCCGATGCGGGACTCGATCCCAGGACCCTGAGATCATGACCTGAGCCGAAGGCAGCGGCTTAACCCACTGAGCCACCCAGGCACCCACATTGCCCTCAATTCTTTATGGGTAAAGTGTGTGTGTAATTTGTTTTCCACTTTTCTGGAGGGGGGGAAATTAATCACAAGTTCAACTGCATTTTTCCTAGTCTTCCTGAAAATCCAGACAAGCAATTTGAAAATATCCCACGATGTGTTTAAGGAAGAAAGAGTAGTGATCTCTGAGGGCATCAGTCTTACAGACGGGACAGAAGATGTGGCTCCTGAATGTCCAAAGCACATTAGGAGAATAAGATTGAATATAGCAGTGAGAACCCACAAAGAGTGAGCTTGAATTATAACAAAACAGGATAAGTCATTTTTAGGTTATTTCAATGTCATTTTGAAAATGCCACACTACTATGCAGACCGAGGATTAGCAATAGATAGATGGGTTAGATAGGTAGATAGACAAATGTACAAGTAGAAGTAGAGATTAGAAAAAGAAGGGCAGGCAGACAGACAGAGGTAGAGATATACAGACACAGAAGAAGAAAATGATCAAAACGACTTTAGACACGTGATAATTTTGAACTTCCTTTTTTTTTCTTCTGAAATGCCAAGGTCAAAAACCAAACAAAAACTGTACAAATCAAAGGAACTTTGGTTAACTATTTCATCCCTTTTAGGTTTTTAATATACTGACACATTCTACAACAAGGTCTATGTACTTAAATATTAATACTAAGTGTTTTCCTTATGCATATGTGCAAGGGTGTTTGCATAACAAATATTATTATTCATGACACAACTCATGGTTTGTCTTCAGAGATAAATGTCTTTGGGAATCTGTCACCCAAAGACACTGAGGAACATCATCTCACAGGTATTAGGTTTCCAAATGAGCATTCCTTGTTCCTAGTGGATTGGAGATAACAGAAGACCCACCTCTGCCATGATGCTTAGAAAGGGGAGTGATGGTAGGTGGGTGCTTGCTTCTGAAATGAAGAGAAACTTATAGCTATTTACTCTTTCATTTTTCACAAACATTATTAGACCTGGAAAAAAAATGGTCATAATTAGCCTCAACTACTCATTGCTATATAATAAACACCAAAGAAATGTTTTCCAATCATTCAGGAGACAATGCAGTAATGTAGTTAAAAATATTGGCTTGGGAATCCAGGTTTCGCTACTTGTTAACTAAGCAAGCTAACCTCTCCAGGCCTCATCTTCCAGCTCTGTAGAATAAAAATAAAAATAAGAATCAAATGAGATGACCTATGTAGACAATAGAGAATCTGGCACACAGGAAATATTTAGGTTAGGTATTACTTTAAAATACTTCTTCAATAGCTTAGAAATGTAAGGAGTTGTGAAAGTAAGGCTTCCCATTCCATGCACCCCAACCATATCTATCTCATGTATTAGTTGAAATATTACCTCTAGATGCATCTAGAATGGTACCTGGCCCATAGCAAGTGCCCCAGAGTGTTAGTTATTATAATTATCTTCCCCAGCAGAGATCTGGTGGACTTGATGAGCTCATCCATGTGTATTCTTTTTCTGGAGAGCCATGCAAAGGAGGAAACATCTAGAACTCCTGCCAACTTATCCTCACCAAAGGGCAGCTGTTTTCTTTCTACCACTCTGCTTTTCTTTTCCTACAACAGGGAATTACAATCTATAGCAGAATTTTGGCCACTCTTTTTTTATAAACTCATCTCTTTCCTCAGCCAAATTAAATGACATATATAGATACTTGGAGCAGAATACGCCTTTTATCCATTGCATAATAAATAGCTCAACACCAAAATTTTCTCTTTTTCCAGGTGCAGGTCCAGACATGTAGTCTGGTTTAAATGTATCACTATTCATTTATTCATAATTATTTAATTGAGGATAATTGTTTATTATCACTATGTGCCAGGCAATACATGAATTCTTGGGAATACAGTAATAAACTAGATCAATTTCTTTTCTCAAGGAGAGTACAAGTTAGCAAAACTTAGATTCTTTCAACTTTTTTCATATTAAGGCATACCTTGAAAATGATCATATGTGTAAATGAGTAGATGTGTTTAGGGCAGTCAACTTTGGGGGCTCAGTCATCCCGGTTTTTGGGAGCAACAACTTGGCATGCCAGTTGGGAAGCTTTACATAAAATGCACATTTTTTTTTAAAGATTTATTTGACAGAGATCACAAGTAGGCAGAGAGGCAGGCAGAGAGAGAGAGAGAAGGAAGCAGGCTCCCTGCTGAGCAGAGAGCCCGATGTGGGGTTCAATCCCAGGACCCTGAGATCATGACCTGAGCCAAAGGCAGAGGCTTTAACCCACTGAGCCACCCCGGTGCCCCCCAAATACACAACTTTTAACGTATTTAATTTGTCCATGGCTTTTCAAGTTAGATGAAAAAAAATCCGGCATCTAGTTGATGGCGGGAGAAGTGAGGAGTGGACACTAATCAAACTTAGCACAGTGTTTAACCCTAAAATTACAGATTGGTCATCCATGTCAGAGCTTTGAATTAGTGATTATGATGATGAGGGGGTCAACTGATGGAGCAGCCAGACACATAAGGGGTACCACTGTTTTATCAAACCATTTTAGAAAATGATTTCAAGGCCCCCTGGGTGGCTCAATCAGTTAAGTGTCTACCTTTGGCTCAAGTAAAGATCCCAGGGTCCTGGGATTGAGCCCCAAGTCCAGGGAGCCTGCTTCTCCCTCTCCCTCTGCCCCTCCTCCACCACTTGGGCTCACTCTCTTTCAGATAAATAAAACCTTTAAAAAATGATTTCAAGGACTATTGGTTTTAGATCAATTGCTATTGATATTTTTTAAAAAAAAAATTCCCCTGCAGCCCCTCCCCACCCCCACCCCCACCCATCCCATGACAATCTAATGACAACTGCCTTGGATGCATTACCACCAGTTTTTATGTATTTCACAAATCCCTTCTGGAAGAAAAATACCAGGATCACATTGTTTTTCACTAGTTTGGAAGTTGTGATGCCCAAGGTAGTTGGAAGAAGTCCATGTTCTTTAGCTGACAGGGCCTTGGGAGTGACATTTTTTTTCAGGTTAATGTAACCTCCTTTGGCAGGGTAAACATTTGGGCTGCATTTTTTTTTTTTTTTTAAATAAGAATCCTTGATTTAAAAAGCTCCTAGCTGTAAACAGCAAGAATCCACAGTCACATTTTTAACATAGCTCCAGAGGAACTATAATTTAAAATCAAAAGTCTTCTCATTCCTATGGCAACCAACAGAAGTATTCAACTAATGCTACATGCTGTGTATATTAAGCTGTGCATCGTGTACCCCTGCCCCGCTCCACTGCTATCCCCTCCCTATGGATCCAACCTGAATTTCACTGAATTATACACCTGGACAAGGTTTTGTGTCTTTTTCAGACATAGAGTTTGTTTCCAACGTGCAAGCGTCAAACCCATGAGTGTAAAAGGGAAGAGTCCTCCCGAAGGAAACCTTTACACACCCAGAGGGAAAATGTACCCCAAAATAGAGATACCGTCTGCTTCCCTGATTTGACAGGTTTGAGAGCTCCTTGTTTTAAAGCCAGACATGAATCTGTGAAGAGATTCCCTTGAGTTACAACCCTTTTTGGGAGCAGCTACCATGAAGATAACATATGTGGTGAGACAGAGCCAAGAAAGCACCCACTGGGCTGCAGCACAGCTCTGGGAACATTTATAACACATTCTCAGGAAGCTGGAGTGGTTAGTCATGGGTGTAGAGAAAGTCCCCCTCTGCATCAACTGTCTCATAGGCCCTCGGTGTTGGCTGTCATTATGGTCTGTTCTTCAAGGAGGACCTGAGTGGTTCTGTTTTAAAGAGTAAGACCCTGAAGCCTGAAATTCAAAGATCCAAAAGTGAAACACAGCATGAATTCTGGCTGAGTGTTTTTTAAATTTCCAAGGAAAAATTTATTTTCAGGGTGGAAATGGTCTGGGATGTTTTACATAAAATTTCTTTAGATTTTTAATATACTCACAAAATGTGGATTAGTCATTCATTTCTGTTCCTTTGGGAGGGTTCAGAGGAACATTTTGGAACAGAATGAAGTAGGATATGCCACTGGCTTCTTTCTAGAGGCCAACCATTGTCCCTCTGTCTCCTAAACTTCCTCGATGAGGATGTATGTCTACGGGAGTGTGTTGGGTTAAGACTCTGTCATCAGTCATTGTATTCCTGGAAAGTGTAAGGACTGGGAACTAAGAACCCTGGATGTTGATCCAAAATCTATTGCTCTGTGATGAAAGGCACAGAACTCATGATCTCTGGGCTTTTCTTTCCCTCTCGTGTAAGATGGAGATGTTAAATGTCTGTAGATCTAAAGTATCTATTGCTCAAGAGTCTGGAATTTTCAGAACTGAAGTGAATAGAACTGAGGCCTGATTAAACTTTCTGATTCACTGATTGATTGATGATAACCTAAGACCAGAATATTGAGAAGCGAATCACATTGTGAGACCCATAGTCTAGCATCTTCCGATCAAAATGTGTCCCTGGATAAGCAGCATCAGCATTACCTGGGTGTGTGGAAACCTTATAATCTTGGGCCCCATCCCAGACCTACTGTCTCAGAATCTGCATTCTAACAAGTTTTTCAAGAAATTCATGTGCACATTAAAATTTGAGAACCAATGCCATAGGGTATGTAGAGAGGTAATGGTCTGTTGCTAAATTTGTTGACAACCAGGTGAACTGTTTTAAGCACTGTGATCTACCTGAAGGTAGATCTCAACGCCCAAGGTAATTATTGATTGTTATTCTCATTAAACAGATGAGAAAACCAAAGTGCAAAAAGATCATGTAACTTGCCTGTGGTTACACAAGCAATAGGGTCTTAAGTAGTAAAACCAAGGTAGGTTTAAGGTGGAATTCTCCATATGGCCTTTCAGCCAAGGGGAAAGGAGTGTCCACTAGGCCTTCTTCAGATTGTCCACCATTTTAAACCTCTCCATTTATTAACAGATAGAGACTCCTGGCATAAAAACCCTTTGTTGGACGCTATCCACCTTCCAACTCGACATGGATTTTTCAGTTGAAAAGTCATCATTTGGGACGCCTGGGTGGCTCGGTTGTTTGGATAACTGCCTTCGGCTCAGGTCATGATCCCGGAGTCCCGAGATCGAGTTCCACATCGGGCTCCCAGCTCCACGGGGAGTCTGCTTCTCTCTCTGACCTTCTTCTCACTCATGCTCTCTCTCACTGCCTCTCTCTCAAATAAATAAATAAAATCTTAAAAAAAAAGTTAATTTGATTCTCATGACAACATTGTATGGAAATCAGGAATGGGATTATGACTTCATTTTACAGAAGGAGTCAATGCAGAACCGAAGAACTGAATGGACTTGTCTGCACTGGTAAGTCACAGAGCCCAAGCAAAAGCACAGATGTTTGGGTGCCCTGCCCAGTATCATTAACTATTCTGTCATTATTCAGAATATCCATTGTGCTACCCACGTGTGGTTGTGTGTGTCTATTCTGATCAAGAGAATGGGTAATGCCTTTTGGTGATGCTTTTTTTTTTTTAAATAAAAAAAATTTTAAATGGTTATATAGTATGCATAACATGATATTTACTATCTCACAATTTTAAAGTGTAGTGTTTAGTGGCATTAAGTACACCTATATTTTTGTGAACCATCACCATCACCTATCTTTAAAACTATTTCACAAAACTGAAGCCCTGTGCCCACTAAATAATAACTCCTCATTTCTTGCTCTCCCCAGTCTTTGGCCACCACCCTTCTACTTTCTGTCTATACAAATTCAACTTTTCTAAGTACCATATATAGTTGGTATCATACTGTATTTGTATTTTTGTGACTGGCTTATTTCATTCAACATAACATCTTCAAAGTTCATCCATGTTATGGCATGTGCCAGTATTTTCTTCCTTTCTAAGGCTGAATAATATTCCATTTATGGATATACCACATTTCGTTTATCTAGTCATCTACTAATGGTCACATGGGTTGCTTCTACCTTCTGGCAATTGTGAATAATGCTGCTGAGAATGTGGGTTTACAAATACCTCTTCAGGTTCTGCTTTAAATTCTTTAGGGCTTATGCCCAGAAGTAGAAATACTGGTCATATGGGAGTTCTATTTTTAATTTTTCTGAGGAACTGCCATAGTGGCTGTACCATTTTATATTCCCACCAACAGTGCAAAAAAGAAAGTTTTTCTTTAACTTAAAGAAAAGTTATTTTTTTAAAACTTAAAAAAAGAGATTTATTTATTTTAGAGAGAGAAAAAGAGGGGGAGAGCAGGGAGAATGGCAGAGGGAAAGAATCTCAGCAGACTCCCTGTTGAGCATGGAGCCTAACACCAGCTTGATCCCAGACTCTGAGATCATGACCTGAGCTGAAGTCAAGAGTTCAATGCTGAACTGACTGAGCCACGCAGGTGCCCCAAGAGTTCATTGATTTTAATGTCCATTTTCCCACCTCATACATTTCAGTTAATGTTCTGGGAGATTGAAAGGCTGACTTTTAAGTACTTAACTCAATCCAGTGGTATTTTCATTCCTTGGGAAGGGGTTATATATTAAAAATACAGTATCTTTGTTACTCTCTCTCTTTTTAAAAAGATTTTATTTATTTATTTGAGGATAGAGAGGGAGAAAGAGAGCGTAAGTGGGCGAAGGGGCAGGGAGAGAGGGAGAAACCAATTCCCTGCTGAGCAAGAAGCCCAACACAGGGCTCAATCCCAAGACCCTGGAATCATGACCTGAGCCAAAGGCAGTGGCTTAATCAACTAAGCCAGCCAGGTGCCCCATATCTTTCTTACTCTTAAATATGGACAGCCTATTGTAGACTTCTACATTAGAGGAGCAGCAGTTCTTGCTCTAATTATTTTTCATAGTGGCAAGTCATTTTGAATATTAATACTGGAAGTAAACTGGCTTTAAAAAAAGGGAATAGATAGATAGATATAGATATAGGTATAAATACAGATATAGATAGGAAAGTCAATTTGAGATATTAAGCTAAATTAGAGTGGCTTCAAAGCCAACATATCATTTAAATGGTATAGAAACATCCATCAAAAAGTAAAAATGATCCTTTGGAATGTTTATGTGGTTATCTTGTTTCACAGAAGGAGCAATTGTTGACATATATTGTTAAGTGGTGTAAAGAATCTCTCATATCATCACTTGGGCAATGCAATTAAGAAAAATATGGCTCTATCCAATTTAATTTGACCTTGGTATCCTTTAGCTTGTTGACTGGTTTGAATTTCTCTAAAGTTGTCTTCAGAAGGAGGTATGTTCTTTAAGCTCACTTAAACTTTCCAGAGCTAATTTTTTCCAGTTTAGTTTTTTGTCTGCTCTTAAAAAATGTTGAGAAAAATCTATATAGAGAGAGTGATATATATATATAGCATATAAACATGCACACACTCAATGAAAAACTGTTTCTAGAAACAAACATTCTCCTATTCAAAAGATCTACAAAATTTTAATTCATTTATCAGAGTAAAATGAGGTACAGAGGTCTTATTTGGTTTCTATTAGGGCCGAATTAATTGCAATAATAACTGGGCAACCCCACAGTATCAAGCCAGCAGTTTACTAACTGGTACTTCCTATCATTTTATAAACACTGTAAAACATGAAAGTTATGGAAAAGATGCTGACTTTCCTTTTGAGAAATCTAATCCTGCTAAATGGAATATTAATGTGAAGTAATTGATTGAGTATTCATTCATCAAATATTGAGCAATTATCAGGTTAAACAATATGAAATTGCTGGTACTGAACCACTTTTGGTCTGCAAAAGCATCTGACACTGGTAGGGTGCTAACCATCCAGAAAAAATAAAATCCCTGCATTCAAAGAATTCCCAGTCTACTGAAGTAAATAGATTCCAAATACAATAAACATGAATGTCCTATAATAAAGACATGTACATGGCACTTAGGGTACAAAGAGAATGGAGGGATTAACTTTGCTTCCTCAAGAGTTTTACTGATTGCCTTTCACCAGTAGAGGTAAAATATTTTGATAGAACAGCCTAAATATTCTTTTCTGGGCTCACAAATTCATTTTAAAGGTAATAACATCAACAAACTTATTCCAAATGATAGAAGAGATTGCCTGGAAAAATTTTCATCTTTTGGTGCTTGAAACTTTAAATTTATCTGCTCTTCTAGCCTCTTAAAAATTTCATTAAGGAACTCTTTGGTTGTCAGCAAGGAAACTCATCAAATGGTCCACGAACAGCCAAGTGGTGATAATACTCCACGGCAGGCAGCTCTGTAGATACTTGTGATCAGATCCAAGGTGCAGAGGCCTTTTCTGATTATTTGGCATCATGATAATAATCCCCAAATTATATTTCTTAGGAGATTGGTCTGTAGTCTTTTTGGATGTCCTTGTTTTTAGCCAGATACATAATTTTACATTTGTTGGTGCTAACATATCTTCTAATCCTTGCAAAGAACTTCTTTCTTGTTAAAAAAAAATTACATAAAGAAAAATAAGCTGAAGAGAACACTTTCTAAACATTTAAAAGTTTTAAACACCTACTCACCTTAGGGGAAAAAAAAAAAAAAAAGCAATAGCACACCAAACCTGCTGATGTCACTTCTCATGGATGTTGACGCATTTAGGTTGTCAATTCTATTTCTGTTCACTTAACCATAGTCTCCGATTTCCACTTATAGAATTTAGCTTGGAAATTTGGCTTTCTTCAAACTGCAGTGCCTGAAAAGCTATGTAAAGCATGCTACAATAAGAATACCCTTGAAACTGCCTCACCTTTTTTGGGGAAGGATCTTGAGTTGCTTTTATGATGATGAGCTTTTATCTGAGACTTAACTGTGAAATGAAGGTATAGAGGCAAGCAACCACATTAACCTAATAAGAACCTCCATTTATGCATTTGAATTCATCCTAATACATGAGTATTTATTTTTTCTGTTTGCTAAATCGCTATCTCTTAACTCCGTTGCTCTCTAGTACAGCTAAGCAATCAATCTGAGCTTAAAGAAATAAAAAAATGCTTTTTGAACAAAAGGATAAGGCAAACAAAACCTGAGCTCTTTTAAGAGAGTCAAAGGGGGCAACATTGGTGACAATTTAGTGTTTCCCATTCACTCTGCCATTTCTTTAGTTGATTCAAAAGGACTTGTGGTTAAAAAGAACAACAAAGAAACTTAGAGTTCTCACGGCAGAAGTGGTATGGTGGCTCTAGTTTGGTAAAGGAAACGTTACAAACAGTAATTATAATTCAGAGGTTGGAGTGCTTTAATGGCGACATGGTAGAGGGAATGTGACCAACCTGTCTTGGCCTATAGAGTGCTTAAGAGCAGATTTGTTTGACCTAAGTTCACAGCTGATTAGCAGTTAAGTGAGATGATACAATGGGGCAGTTGGGTCTTAGGCAGAAGGGGGAGCCCAGAAAGGCATGTAAGCGAGGCAAAAAAGCCTCACTTATTTCAGGAGGAATGAGAAGATGAAGGGGCTCCCCTGAGGACAGGTTTGGATGTTGGCAGAAGAGGATGAAGAGGTAAGCAGGAGCCACATTGTGATGGATTTATTTGTTCTGGTTTTATTCTCTAGACAAGAGTCAGGGAATCTTGTTAAGAGGCTTTTGACAAAGTCCAGGCAAGGTATGATGACGACTTGTCCTAAGACAGTGAATTTCAGTTTGAATTTCAAGTATCTCACGAATATTCAAGGGTGGAGGTTTAAAAGGAAGTAAGAGATTTGGGTCCAAAGGGAGAAGTCCCACTTCTGGATGTGAATTCTCAACCAGTATATATGGAAGGCGAAGCAGTGCAAACAAAGGTGGTCACTTAAGAGATAAGGTGTTCCCCTGAGCCGGATTTGTACCTGGCCGCTGGTCAGGAATGCAGAATCTCAAATTTCACCCCCGACCCACTGAATCAGAATCTGTATTTTGCTTAGATTCACAGGTGACCTCTAAGCACATAAAAGTTCAAATGCCTGGGGGCACCTGGGTGGCTCAGCTGTTTAAGCATCTGACCCCTGATTTTGCCTCAGGTCATGATCTCAGGGTCCTGGAATGGAGCCCCACTTTGGGCTCCCTGCTCAGCGCTGAGTCTGCTTGTTCCTCTCCCTCTGCTCCTCCTCCACTTGTGCTCACTCACTCCCTTTCTCTAAAAATAAATAAGAAAACCTTTTAAAAACTAAAGTTTAAATGCTGGCTTCCTATAATAGAGGTGATCAGGGTCTTGCCTTGGGTTATCCTTAGAAGGTAACTGGGCAGCCCTGGCTAGACCCAACTTAAGTCTCCCCTGAATTACTGAAATAGTAGTTTAAACCCTGACTGCACATTGAAAAAAAAAATCATCACTTTAAAAATATACCCAAGCTCAGACTTTAGCCCTAGAGTTTCTGATTTATTTGTTCTGGGGTAAGGCCCAGGCATCGGTATTTTAAAAGCTCCCCAGGTGATTCTAATGTATGGCTAGGGAAAAGAATCATTGTGCTAAGAAGTCTTAAGGGGAAGCAGAAATCTAAATTCAATCAAATATAATAGGATTTTTTATAATGAGAACATAATGCTGGGAATGTATTAATAATAGAAGCCTTAGTTGCTGTGCAGCAGAATGGTGTGAAGGTAATTTCTGGACGGTATCATCAATGACAAAAACATAGCATATTCTTTAGGAAACCTTTGAATTATTATTATTTTTTTTTTACGATTTTATTTATTTGAGAAAAAGAGCAAGTGAAAGAGAGAGAAAGAGAGCACGAGTTGCAGAGGGGGTAGGGAGAGAAACGGACTCCCACTGAGCAGGGGGCCTAACTCAACATGGGGCTCCATCCCAGGACCCTGGGATCATGACCTGAGCTGAAGGCAGAAACTTAACCAACTGAGCCAGCCAGGTGCCCCAACCTTTGAGTTCTTATTAAGCTCTTAACTTTCAAGAGTTTCAATGAACTTAGAGAACTTATACAACAGTTTTTTGAAGTTAGCAGAGATAGGATAAAAACATATCTTGTGCTAAAGTAGTTTGGGGGAGAGGGAGGGGGCAAAAAGTCAGGAGAAGGAGAGAGAGTTTTCTTTTAGCGGTAAAGAGCTGTTTGCCTCAATTTGCTAAACCTTGAAACAGTGGCATTTTGTGAGACTGAAAGACTTTGTGTAGGTGTAAGTAGAATGTCAAGGATGAGTCAAAGATTAATACCTAAATTATAGAGTATGATGGGAATTTTATGCCTCTGCCTTGGAAATCAGGTTGAGAAGAAGGAAGTATTGACTGATTCTTAAGTACTACTTATGTTGGGTTATAATTTAGTCAAATGGATTATGCCTGACTCCAAGAAGGGAGAAAGACTTAAACCATGTGTTTTTAAATAGTTCTGCAAATTTTCTCAAGTGTCTAGCTTATTCATTGGCAGGGTAGCTCCAGTGATGTAAAACAGGATCTCAAAAAGCCCTGGAGTTCTTGATTATCCCAGAATGTGTTATGCACTGATCCTAATAAGATTTTTCCAAATGCCCAGATAGGCTATAATTAAAAGTGTCGCTGTAATCTCAAAAGTGACCTACCAGTGGAATGACTCTTATGAAATGCTTTATAGAATGTCTGTATTTTGGTATTCAATAGCTGCTTGTTAAGTTCTCCAAACTATCTTAGGTACCTACAGATGGTGTGAAAGAATTGCAAGACACTCTCCCTGTCCTTGAGAAGCTTAAACATTTGCTCAATAAAAACAATTAGAGTTGTGCGTCTACAGAAAATATTTTATTTTCAAGATACAAGAAAACTGCACTTATAGTCAAGAAAATGTGTAAAGTCATAAAGCTCAAGGTTTTTAAAACTTGAACGACAGCGGTAATACTCCCAGCGATGATATGAGGACACAAAATAGCTACAGATGGTTTAATAGCTGGTAAATTATTATGTCAGTTTAAGGACAAAAAATACTGGTCTGAGAAGTTTAATATCCCAAAATACTCTTTAACTTAGAACACAGGCATAGTTAGAACACATGCTCACTCCAGTTCTTCCAATAGGGTAGATAAAAAGCATTGCTGATTTTCTCACTTGAATATAACTTCACTGAGAAGATGTAAAGGAAGTCTATTCTATAGTATGCCTCTTCTACCTCTAGCTTTGTCTGTTCACTGGAATTTTGTGATGGCGATGGTGGCTTCTTTCAGAAGGGAATGGACTATTGCAGATTGAAGAGAGTTGAATGTCTGGTAGACTCTTAGTGCCTATTCACTCTATGATCCACTTTCAAATAAGTTCTTTTCTTTTCATTCTCAGAAAAATTCTTTTGGGTGGTATTATACAACTTTGACAGATTGAAAAAAAAATTGAAGCTCACAGATATAAAGTTACCTGCCTAAAATCACACAAAGAAGAATTTTCAAATCCAGTTTTTTAACCTTAACTCCCTCGAGAAATACCTATTTGTTCCCTGGACTGTGGAATGGAACCACGGAGGTGATAACGTAGCAGAGTGAATCCACCATCCAAGGAACCCAAGAGTGGTTCAGGGTTCTTACTTTTGCAACTTTCTTTGGGTCTTCAACCTTAAGGGTTAGGAATTAAGGATCTCGTTTCTGATTCAGATCGTGGCTCAGCCATTTACCGTCTTTGTGACCTTGGGCAAGTCAACTAATGTTTCTTGTTAGACCTCTTTTATGAAAAGTATTCATTATAGTTCCTATCTCATATGAACATTGTGAGAATTGCATGGGTTATGTACATGTGGTACTTGGAACAGTACTTGGTATGTGGCAAACACTCAATAAATGTTAGCTGTTATTACCACTATCATGCCTTTTGAATTGGGATCTCCAAAGGAACTAGCCCTTTTGAGCTGCAGATTCATATCCTCCTGGTGCTGCCAGTGAGGATATTCTCCGGAACAGCACAGACCTCTCAAACTCATCACGCCCTTTGACATAATGTGATGCGAGAAGTTTGGCACAAAATAAAGAGCGAAAAAGCACTGAATAAATTTTAGCTGTTACCATTATGCATGTCCTACCAGTTCTTTCTCCTGTAGTCTTTTTTTGTAAATAGCATACCGTCATTCAGGAAATCTTATCCAGAAAGCTGCGAGTCATCCTAAATCCTTGTATTTTCTCTATCCAGCAACATCCAGCCAGTCACTAAGTCCTGTCAATTCTCCCTCTTCATGAGTGTCTTTTATACCCTCCGTTCTTGCTATTTCATCATTTTTGGCTTCAGTTATTTGAAAAGGTTTCGAATGGCCTCTGGGATCCAAGGTATTCCTCTCTCAACCTATTCCCCTCAATGATGCTAGAATGAATCTTTAAAATTCGAATTGAGCATGTCATTCACTTGCCTGAGATCCTTCTCTAATGCCCATCCAGACTTTAGGATGTGTTTCTGGCCCTTTTCTTACTGCAGTAAACAAAACCACCTCCTGCTTCAGCCTCATCTCTCAGATATACCAGAAGTAGCCACATGGGCCTCTGAAATTTTCTGCAAACTGATTCCTGAGAGCAATTGCAAATGTTGTTTTTTGAGCGTAGAATGAGCTTTCCCCATCTCTATAAACAATTTTTTTTTAATCTCGGAAATTTGCAAAACACAATGATTATTTGCATATGTTTAAAAAATTTCAAATATATGAAATAAAATTCACTACAAGACTCTTTTGGGGAACCAAAAGAGGATGCACAGAAATCACATCAGAAAAATGCATAGTTGTTAGGGTAGAAATTATTACTAACAGCTTTTTGAGTAGAAACTAGTGTCATCTTTTGGACGGGGAGAAAACTATAGTCAGACAGAGTCTCTTTTTCAGGCATCATGAGGCTAAGACAAAACCAAACTTCAAACATTATGGGGCCATCACCATGGAGAGGGCAAGAGATTCATGTGCAATTGAAATGTGTCAGTTTCTCCTGACACAGGTGTGTTGCAGGACTTTTCAGTTTTTACACTGCTCACTGGCATTGATTCAAACAATGTAATTCTCTTTACATCACCCTGCTGGGAAATTATCTTCTGGTACCTGGAGAGAGACGACTTGAGTGGTCCCAGAAGAGACTGTTAGGAAACAGGACAGTTAACACATCAATAGAAAAACAGAAAAATTGTTAAAAAATCCAGAGGGGGACGATCATAGCAACAATTTTAAGGAAGAGAAGAAGTCAAGCTAGAGCACTCCAGTAAGTGGTTGTAATGGATATTTGCGTGCTAAAACTCAATAACAGATCATCCTTGCTGGGTCAATCTGTCTCTTAAATGTAGTTTGTGACTGTAAACTTAGGTCATTTAAAATCCATTTCCTGTTATAATCGTCTACCTTAAACACTCTTAAATTGAGAAGTCAATGTAAAACCTTCAAAACAGGAAGATCTTTGCTCTCCCCAGCAACAGTGGTGTTTGGAAAGTCTTTCTTCAGGATGCAGTTCAAACTTCCCAGTGTGAGATAGAGGTCCCCAGATTTTTTCTTTCAGCAATTGTCATACACCATTGTATTTCCACATGTGTTGTCCCCTCCAGGCAGACCAAAATCCTGGTTTCTAAAGGCCTTTTGCTTTCTGGTGTCTCCATGCCCTTAGATGTACTACTCTTCCTTTTGACCACCCTTCTCTCTCTGTGTAAGTCTGATTTATCTCATCTTTCAATACTCCTACAGCAGTTCCTAAAGATTATGTTAACAGATTGCTTATGTTTCCCATAATGCTAGGGCCATGTTTTTATTGTGTGTATTTTCTGTGATGAAGATGATGATGATGATGATATAATCTCATTCTAGACTATGAGATTTTTGAAATAAGGACTCTCTCATTCTTTTCTGATCCTCAGTTTCTAACACAGGACCTCGAACATAATACTGTCTACAGAATGAACGAGTAAAGCATTATAGTATTTGCTAAGTATTTGCCTTTTATTTCATTTTATTTTTTAAAAGATTTTATTTATTTATTTGACAGACAGAGATCACAAGTAAGCAGAGCGGTAGGCAGAGAGAGAGGAGGAAGCAGGCTCCCCACTGAGCAGAGAGCCCCATGTGGGGCTCGAGCCCAGAACCCGGGGATCACGACCCAAGCCGAAGGCAGAGGCTTTAACCCACTGAGCCACTCAGGCGCCCCAGTATTTGCCTTTTAGATGGCTTATGGAAAGGACTGTCTATAAAATGTATGTTTGTTCTTAGATATGGTCCGGTTTTAATGGTTGTAAATCAATGTGCTCTTATAGCATCCCTGACACATTATCTTGTCTCTGTTGTATGTAATTTATGCTTGATTTCAGTGTTTGAGTAAATATGTCCTCCTTTTCCTTTAAGTTCACTCTGAGCTATATGAGATCCATCTCTCCACTTGCATTGAACACAATAGAGCAGGAATGCCTCACCCTCCCAGCTGGGTACCGCACCATCTCTGGGGAGCCTAAGTTCAGCTGTGTGGTGTCAACTTCTCGTTTCTGGCAGCTGGTGTCATTTGTCAAACTTTCTGAGCAATCTTATCAGAGGACTGAAAATAAGAGAGATGCACAGAATGAGAGATTCAGTCATCCAATCAATTTTTCAACATCCAAAATAATACAAATAGGCTTTTTCTTCATTTGAATGGGTAAATGGTCATTTATTTAAAAAAAAAAAATTCTGGGGCACCTGGGTGGCTCAGTGAGTTAAAGCCTCTGCCTTCGGCTCAGGTCATGATCTCAGGGTCCTGGACTTGAGCCCCGCATCGGGCTCTCTGCTCGGCAGGGAGCCTGCTTCTTCCTCTCTCTCTGCCTGCCTCTCTGCCTACTTGTGATCTCTGTCTATCAAATAAATAAATAAAATCTTAAAAAAAAATCTAATGGCCTTATATTCTCCCATGTGTAAAATAGTATATTTAAACTTTGTACTTGAATAGTATTACCATTATAAGAGTAGAAATATCTCTGGAGGTCAAATTCTTATTTATTTTTAAGTCTTTATGGTGTATCTTTTAGTTGACCAAATCCTTACTCTAACAAGCTGAAGAGAGGTAATGGTGAAAACTGTGAGCCATTGAAGAAGGAAACCCCCACTTTTCAATAAAAGTGCATTGCATCTATCTTGACTATTGGTCTCTTTGGTGTATTTTAACAGAAAACCATGAAAGTAATGCTGTTCTGTACTTACAGAGATGGGTTTATAACTTGAATATTTCATTATTTGCTGTAGGATATCATCTTTCCACAAATAGCTTTTAAATTGAGCAATGACTAAGGCAAACAGTTATGTGAACAATTTACAGGTAGAACACATTTTATGCCTTAGTTTAAAAATAGCCCAAGGGCTCATCCTGTGAAAACTGACTTAGGGGAAAAGCATAAGCAGGACTAGAAACAGGAAGCCTAGCTTGGGCAGTGGAGAAGTGCCTCACTCTCACCGGAACTACTCTGTCCCCATAATGGTGAGGCTGAGATCCTCCCACATTATTTGATTTCTTCCTCTACTTCTCCCAGTCTCTCTCCTTGGCTACACGGGAGTGGGCTTGTGTGCCTACCTTTCTTTGTATACCCAATGTTTGATGGACACACTCTGCTAAGTAAATGATCCTTCTGCTCTAAGCTCACACTCACTCCATCAATTTTCAAAACTGGATGAGAGTAATATGAAGACTTTTTCCCTTGCTAGTTAGATGATCATTTTATTCTCCCTCCCCTCGACCAACACAGAAAATGACTCTAGACGCCATCTTTCCGCTTTTCCTCCTCTTGCCACGGAGACAGTCAGTGTCCCTTCTCCAATCTAGAGCTCTTCCCTCCGCATGTGCTTTAAATCCTGTCCCCTTTCATCTCCTTAGTGACCTTCGTCCATCAATCAATCCTCCTCTCCCCTCTTTTTTTTTTTTTTTTTAAAAGTTGGGCTTTTATTATCATGAAAGTCACTAAGTTTGTTTTTTTTTTTTTTTTAAGATTTTATTTATTTATTTGACAGACAGAGATCACAAGTAGACAGAGAGGCAGGCAGAGAGAGGGAGGGGGAAGCAGGCTCTCTGCTGAGCAGAGAGCCTGATGCGGGGCTTGGTCCCAGGACCCTGAGATCATGACCTGAGATGAAGGCAGACGCTTAACCCACTGAGCCACCCAGGCGCCCCGTCCTCTCCCCTCTTCTATTTTGATGTAATTTCAAACTTACAGCGTTGTTGCAGGAATGGCACAAGAAAATCCACATACTCTGTATCCAGATTCACACTTGTTTATATTTTGCCCTATCTGCTCCTCTGTCGGTCTCAATTCATAAAGAATAATTTCGGTTATGTTGGAGAGAAAGCCAATTTCTTACCTCCTAAATACCACTCGGTGTATTTCCTAGGAACAGTGACACGGTCTGACGTAACCATAGTGCAGTGATCAAAATCCTGAAGTTTAACATTGACAATGATACTGTTATTGAATCCCTGGCCCATGTTCATATTCTATCACTTTCCCTAATTATGTTCTTTATAACTATTTTCTTTTCCTGTTCTAGAATCTAATCCCAGATGACTCTTGCATTGAGTTGTCCTATCTCTTTAGTCTCCTTAATCTTGAACAGTTATTCATGCATTTTTTGGTCTTCCGTGACCTCGACAATTTTATAAAGACCCACGTGTTTTTAGAATGTCCTTTAATTTGGATTTTTTTTTTCTCATGATTAGAGTTCAGGCCATTCATTTCTGGAAGGAATAGAACCAACATAATGTTGTATCTTCTTTGGAGCATTGTATCAGGAGGTACATGAGGTCATGTTATTCCAGTATTGGTAATATTGACTTGCGTAAGGTATCTGTCGTATTTCTCTACTGAAAAGTTATTATTTTTCTCTTTGTGATGAATAAGTGATTTGTGGGGAGATAATTTGAGGCTATGTCAATATCCTGTTCTTTCTCAATATTTCACTTATGAAGTCCAGCCTCCTATTATTCCCATCCTGTTGAAAACTGCCCATTTTCCTGCTCTATCATTCCTTCATGTTTATTAACTGATGTATTACTGAAAGAGCTTTCCTTTCCCCTCCTTAATCAATCAATTAAATCACTATAGACTTCTAGATTTTATTCCATTTTTAAAATGGTTTCTCTCTGTTATGATTTATTTGATATCAGATCTTCAAGATTTTGTTCCTGGCTGTCTCTCAGCTGTCTCTTCAATCTCCCCTTCTCTGCTTACTGCTGTCCACCAGCATTTAAGTACATCTCTCTCTCCTTTCTAGGCTCACCACTCTCTCCATTGCTAAATCTCTTGTTTCTCTTCCTTTCTTTCTTTTTATTTTTTTAGAAAATTTATTTGTTTATTTTAGTGAGAGAGAGGGAGAGAAAGAGAGAGCAAGTGTGGGAGGGGCAGAGGAGAGAGAGAGAAAGAGAATCTCAAGCAGGCTCTGAACTTACTGTGGAGCCTGATGCAGGGCTCGATTTCATGACCCTGAGATCAGGACCTGAGCCGAAGCCAAGAGTTGGACACTTGACTGACTACACCACCCAGGCATCCCAAAGCCACATTTCTTATAGGGTTGCCTGTGCTTACGTTTCCCTTATCCCTCCTTACCCACTTCCTTGCTCTACTCCAGTCTGTTCTGCGTCTCTCTCACTTCACAGAAACAGCCTCAATAAGGCAAAAATTGACTTTCTTGTCACAAAATTGAGAAGATTTAGACATACTCCTTTTTGAGACCTATTCCTTCCCTCTTTCTCTCTTCTAATCTCTTCATCATAAAACAAAATAGATGCACAAGATCATGGAGAAGAAATGCATAAACTAGTGAATTATTATATATTGACCACTCTGGTGAGCATCACTCAGGCCAAGAAATAGAAACTGTGCTGCTACCTCAGAAGTTCATCTTCTCATAAGTAAACTCCAACCTGACTTTTGTATTAATAACTTCCTTATACTTTCCTATGGTTTTATCTCTCATGTGTGTGTCCTTATGGTAGTGTAGACACTACAGCTTATTTCCCATTTGAAAATATTTGATGTAGCACTTAGGTCTCTTTTCATTTACTTTCCTTTTTCATTCTTTTCTTTCCCTTACAATTTAAAAAAATGCTGGCCATTTTGTTGCATATTTTTCCACAGTCTGAATTTTGCTGTTGGCTATTCTCCTAGGAACATGTTCCTCCATCCCCTCTATTTCTTGTAAATTGGCATCTGGGTCCAGACACTTAATCAAAGTCAAGTTTGATTTCTTTGGCAAGACTATAAGTGGTAGTGTATCCTCTTTTCAGGAGACACATTACGTCTGGCTGTTTATCTTTTTGTGCTGTTAACGGCCATTGATTCTCAATGTCTAGATCTATTAAATTGTAGGAGCTCACAAAATGATGATATTCTAATCTATCATTTCTTTTGAATTGATTTTTGAAAACCTATTACAGAGAACTTTCTCTCATCCACTATTTGGTTAATTATGAAAAGTATGGGTAAAGTCTTGATTCATATTTTTTATTTATAAGTTTTCAAAATAATTACTTGGTTCCCTATCAACTTCTGACGATAACCAATGATTGTTTTTAAGATATTATTATGAACTCACACATTTAAACATAATTAGTGATTTCTAATCAATTATAATCCTTATCTTTGTTGAAGTCTAATTGCTTGAACTTTGGTCAGTGATCTAACTTTTCAAGTTAGATCCTGAGTGTTTTTAACATGACCTTGGTTGTCTTTAATTTCTTCACTGATATCTGGTATGTCAGGGTACTCCAGAATCATTTCCTGCCCCAGATCTAGATCCAGCCATTTCTCTTAATGGGAAGTAATATTTCAAGACTAAAATATGAATGCTGTATATTATCTCTCTCTGTGTCCTCACTGTATGTTATGCAACCTGTATTTCTTTCCCTTTATGCCAAGAATCTTGGTTTACAAGGACTCGGGGGATGAATTCAAATTAGCATATCCCATGATTTCTCATTTGCTTTCTCCAAGTGGTTCTCAACTAGGTGTGATTTTTTTTCCTCCTTCAGGGGACATTGAGCAATGTCTGGAGACATTTTGGGTTATCGCAATTAGAGTGAAGGGATTTTGGTGCTACTGGTATCTAGGAGTCAGGGATGCTGCTAAACACCCTCAGTGCACAAGACTGGCCCTCACAACAAAAACTTATTTGATCCAAAGTGTCAGTAGTGCCAAGATTCAGAAACCTTACTATCCTCATATTATATACACATACAACATTCTCAGAATGGTAATACTAATGTTACTAGCATCAATTACAATAACTAAAGTAAATTAAAAATATTGTTTGCATATGCCAATACCCTTATACATACCAGATAGTGACAGTACCATATCTACATTGTCAGATCATGCAGCTGTGACATACTAAACTGTCTCCCTTTGAATCCTCTTTAGTCTTGGTCTTACACCATGCTGTAAATTTATTGCTCATCACCTGTCTTCATGTCATGTCTTTCTAGTTATTTGATTATTCAAAGCTTGCTCTCTAGTAGATTCTTTTGGAAGGGATTGTAGGAATACTGTTGTTCTTTCTTAGTGATAGCGACTGTTCTATACCTTTATATTTGATGGTCTGCTTTGCTGGATATAAAATCCTTAGTTCATAATCACCATCTTTAAATATCTAAAGTATTTCCCATTATATTCATCTGGTACAAAGTTGTGGGGTCAAAAAGTCTGATGATTATCTAATTTTCTTTCTCTATAAATCTCTCTGCAGTTCAGACTTTTCCTAGAATATGTTTTGGATAGATAGGCTCTTGTCCTCTTTCAATATGTAGCTTCAAATATACTTATTTTTTAATTTTAGATACATTCTCTTGAATTTAAGCTTTGGGTATTCTATTCCTTTGATTTGGTTTTCTTGTTCTTCTTTGGAGTTATTTGTTTATTAGGTCATCTCTATCTGTCTTCAAAACTTGTCATTTTTCTCTTGAGTCCTTTAAAAATGTCTTCATTTCTTTTGAGTTAAAGCATTTGTACCTTTTCATTTTTTATTTCTCAAGGCATTATCTGTGGTGTTTATTTACTGTTGTGCCTTTTAACTTCTCTTTTCTAAAATAAATTTTTCATTTCTTTTTAAACAATTTTTTATTTCAGTATAGTTGATGTACAATGTTACATTAGTTTCAAGTGTACAGTATAGGGATTCCACATACTCTTTCATTCCTAATTCTTTTTGAGTTCTGTTACTGATTCTAATACATGTTGAACTTCGTGTCTTGTGTAGTTTTCTTCATATCCTTTAGCTCACTTTATGTATGCAGTCATTTTAATCTATTTTGAACATATTGTTTGGCATGTCTTTTATTTTGTACAGGATATTATTCTGCTCTTTTTTTGTCTTCTAGAAACTTTGTGAAAAATTTGGACTTGATAACTTTTTATGGCAATTTAATTTTTCTGGACGTTTAGAAGGAGGTTGGTTCTGATAGCTTTTCTAACTTCACAGAACTCTCCGGTCATTCTCTCATGGTGTGACAAAATGTAGGTGGCTTGTCTAAGATTTCTTGTCTCTGTTCCCCTCCCCCACTTTGAGCTAGACTTCTCTTTCATGTGCTCAATTTTGATTTCACTCCTCCTGTGTGGAGCCTGTCCCACGAGGAGCCCTGAAATTCAGTTTCAAGAGTTCAGAGTACAGAGGCTACCCAACTGCTTGAGGCCTTCTTATTGTTAGTGTCTTCACTTTAGAAATAAAGAGATTCAGAGTAAGGAAACCCTTGCCTGGCTCAGCTCCTGTTCCCAAACTGGCCCACTCGACTTTCCAGTGAATTCCTGGTGGTGCTATTGGGGTTCTCCTATTTTCAGGTCTGGCGGGTGCCCTGTTGCTTCCATCTGCGTTCTCTCACACAGATGCTGGAATCACATGGGTTTTGTCACTGTTGATGGTTTGTTGTCACTCTCTTGTATTTGGAGTTTGTAAAGATGTCTTGTCACTGAGAGTTCTTCTACGGGCTCCCATATGTTTTGGTTTTGTTACTTAGTTTCTCTAGCTCCTTTTATACGGAGAATCTAGGAAGATCCCGAAGCTAGTCTTCTGTGTGCCTTGATACCATCTTTCAGACACTCTTGAAATGCACTGTTACTTCAGTTTTCATTCTAGCAATTTCCTCTAGGTTTTTTTTTTTTTCCCCTACTTCTCTTACCCCACTTTTACAGTTTTCTAGGCTTCTCTTTCTATCGGTCTCTCAATTGGGGTTTCCCATAACCCTGTGCTCTTGTAACTCTATGGATTCCCTGTGGTCCCTCTTGGAGTTTGCACATAATCTGACAGCTGCCATTGCCACCTAAATCCTCTTAACTCCCAAACCTGTATTTCCAGCGATGACCTGCCTCTGAGCCTCAGAGGCATATATTCAGTCGCCAGTTAGGTCACCCCATTTGGATGTCTTTCAGGTCCCCCCATATTCAGTATTCATAATGGAATTAATCTTCTTATTCCAGATAGCCTCCTTCTCCTCCTTGTTTCCTGGTCAGTAGCAAGCACCATATTCTTCAGTTTGCTCAGACCATCAATCTCTCATTTCCTCTTTCTTGTCCCAAACCAGTTACTCCTTAAAGTTATCTCCTAAGTATTTCTCAATGTGTCAGCTTCTCTCTGCTGTCTCTGCCACCGTCACGTAGATCATCATCACCCATTTCCTGGAATCCTGCAGTATTTTCCCAAGTGCTCTCCTGGCCTCCAGAATTGCCCTCTAGCAACAGGCATTGGAGTTAGAAGTGTTTCTTCCTATTTCTTTCTTGTCTCTCTCTTATTCTTGCCTTCTGGGACCTTGACTAGAATAAAGTTTGGGAGGATGGGTAAGAAAACAGGTAGAACTAGGGTTCTGTAGAATGATGTCACCAGAGGGACACAACTAGGTAAATCGACTTCACTTAAAAAAAAAAAAAAATCAATTTCTGTGTTCAGAAGCTATGGAGGAGAAAAAATACAAATGGGCTATATTATATAATGGCTTCATTGCCTCTTATGACATATAATTAGAACTGCTCAAGTCACTTAATGGATCACAAACAGAAATGAAGCGACAGCAGTAGACTCGGGGAGCTGTGTGACATTCAGGTTCACAAGAGCTGGAAGCAAGATAAGATCTCCTAGTCCCCATTATTACTTTTTTTCTGATTTCTTTAAAAAATTAGAATGTACATTTTTTTCTGCCATTTACTATTGCATTTTCAAATTCTTCAAAAGGCAGTGTTACGATTCGTTAACTATTACCCATCACTAACTCATTAACCAGGTACCCAAGACTGGACTATTGTAAATTGGGGACTTTCTCTCCAAAGCTGTCCTCACGTGTATTTCCTTCCAATTCCTGCTCAGCTTCCATGCAGACCCCTACCTTTTTGTACTCCCTCCCTATTCCTGTCCTCATTTTCATCCATGCTGCTCCTTTGTTCCCTCACATCAGCTCTCTCCTGCCTCACACTCTTCCCTGTGTGTGTATGTGTCTTTAAAGATTTAGTTATTTATTTGAGAGAGAGAGAGAGAGAGGGAACAAGAGGGGGGAGATGGAGAGGGAGAGAGAGAATCTTCAAGTAGACTCCAGGCTGAGTATGGAGCCCAACATAGGGCTCTATCTCAGGACCCTGAGATCAGGACCTGAGCTGAAACCAAGAGTTGGAGGCTTAACCACCCAGGTCCCCCTTCCTGTATGTTTCTGGTCTTTGGTAACATCTCTGGCTTTCCAACATGTCTTCACACAGAGTTGAGTGTCCTGTACTGGACACTGGTTCCTGGAGTCCTGTTACTGCTGGCATTGTACGTTAAAACAGTTTTTTTTGTTTGTTTGTTTTTGTTTTTTGCATCTAGTAACCCAATCTGGGTTGAGACAGCTGGGATTTGGGGTGCAAGTGGGGAGTGTGTGTGTCTGGGGGCGGGGAATGGCCACGATTTCATCTTTGCTTGTACACCTTTATTTGTGGCAGGGCTGGCTCTGGTGGTGTTTGTCTGGTAATGAGTCTCTACACAGCCCGACCTGATGTGCCAGGAGACCCTGCTGGGAGCCCTGCTGTTCTTTGTTGCTCCAGGAATGAAAACCAGAGGGACTGACATTTCTTCTCCTTCTTAACACCTGTGGACTTGAGCCAACCAAAGGGGAAAAAAAATCAGCAAATTTCAAAGTGCCCTCTCTCCCTTGAGACACAAATTGCATGTATTTTACATAGAAAATTTTCTGTATTTCTTCATCAGTTAGTACATGAAGGCCATTCAGAGTTGTCACTTTCTCTGCCTGCAGTCCCTCTGGTGATGAGAAGTAGGTTACTGAGAAGTCAAGTAACGCCTCCAGCTGATTAGAAAGGTTAAGTCTACAAACTAAATGGAGAAACTGGAGAATGTATTCTTGAAACAAGAGGGTGTGCTGATCATTAAGAAAGCAAACATAGGAGGAAAGGACTCTGAGAAACTGCCTCTGCTTCCAGTGTAGACAAAACCTTCCCACCCACTTCCTGCTTCAGGCTAGCTTCTGTCGCTATCCACAGAAAGCAACCGAGAAGGATCCCTGCTGGACAGCATTCACCCCAGGCAGCCCATTTGTCAGAGTAAGAAAGAGAGAGGATAGTCTTGCCCAGCTAGTTTCTCCCAAAGGGTCTTGGCCTTTGTTTCAGAGTTTTAAAACCCTGGATTTCGAAGTTGATAGAACATAGTCCCAGTGACCTCCTACTGTGTTTGCAAACCTGGCAATTAAAAAATGAAACAAAACCCAGTCTGCTGTGATGGGTGTCTTCAGGCTATCACTTGGCACGTCTCCCTGCATTCTTTGATACTGAAGGAGATCCAAATGTTCTTTATGAATGCTGGTCAGAACAAGCTAGACTGAAGCAGAGAAAATGACTTTTACCACGGAACCCTTCATTGGTGTGACAGCATCTGTGAATCGGTCTCAAAATAGGGTGGTGAAGGAATGAACAGTAGCATGAGGAGTCCATGGAGGGAGCGGTAGGCAGATACTGGGAGACAGACCCTAAAGCCTTTTTCTAGAGCCCATGTTTTCTCTAATTGCCTCTCTGCCTGGTTTTCATGGAAAACTTCCTGTGGGAAATGTCTTAGCGGAGAACCGAGGCCATCAACCTCATAATTCATCCTATCAGTAACATTGACTGAAGAAAACTTAAAATGTACACATGCTTAGGCTGTCTATTTCAATCAGTTTCGCTAGACCCCTGCTTAACCATGCACATTGGTTTGCCAGCTTGATCCATCTTGAGAACACCTGCCCATGACCTTGTCCCTTGACCTGAGGGTTGGCTGAAGGTCAGGGATCAAAGGATGGCGATGACAATTGTGCTCAGGGGAGGCTGCATGCTAATGTGGACCCGCCATCTTAAACTATGTATAAACTGCCAAGACTTCTGGTCCTCTCTATCATCCATTCATTTTCCAGCCCTCACCAGCTGAGCTTCTTGAAAGAATTGCCTTTGTTGATCTTCCCATTTTCACGCCTCGCAGGTACTACTGCTCAGCCTTCTGAGATCTGGCTCCTAGCCCGCATCCCTGCACACTGACATGTTGTCAGATTTAGGGCATGTGTTCTCTCCTTATCTGGTTGTGCATGGTATCCCACTCCCTTCACTTCGAATCTCTGCTTTTCTGCTTCCCCCATGCAGCTCTGACCACTTTGTCTCCATGTCCTGTGGAAGGCGTTGTTTCTTGCAGGTCGTTACAGCTGGTGATACCTTATTCTAGCACCAACCTGGTATTTTTTTTCTCCTCTCATTATCTCTCTACAGTAATGCCCATTCTCATGTCTACAGCAACCTGCTGGATCTGTCTAGCACAGAATTTTCTTCTGACATTCAGCCATTTATTAAGTGAGGGTACAGCTAATGCTCTAACTTCCAGCTGGGCATCAACTCCACTACAGCTAAACTCCACTGGTCCCATACCGACATCCTCCTCTTCATGGGCTCCTTGTGTTTCCTCTAGGTCGGCAGTCTCTCCTAGGCAACAAAATGTGGGAGCAGCCTTGGCTCCTCCCTCCTTCTTCTTCTCCCACAGAAAATAAATCTCCTTAATACGCTCTGTGTGTCCCTCTGCCGTCTGGTCCCTGCACCCCCTCAAGTCTCCCCTCTGTCTTTCACACTTGAAGGTCACTAAAATCCTTGTGTTCTGCACACACCGATTACTTTGCACTTTTCTGCTTTTGCTCACACTGTTCCTCTACCTGGAAAGTCTTTTTTCTGTTCCTCCCCACCATTTTGATATTCTCGTGCTTTAGGAACGACTTCAAGTCCTACCTCCTTACAAAGTGTTTTTGCAGTTCTATCCTTCCTGCTCCCCAAACCGATCTGGTATGGGATCCTAGGAGATCCCATAACTTGCATGTTTCTTTTTTGCCTAAACGGACGATAATGGCTTGTGATGTTTCCATCTCTCTCTCTCACTAGATTTTGAATTCCTTGAGGTCAGAATCTGTTGCTTTCATCTTTGGATGATCAAAGCAAAGTGCAATGCCCGAACTAATGGAACACTCCGTTAGTGATTGCTGAATGACCAAATCTATGACCATGTTTGGTTGTTAGTTTCTTTAGGGAACTTAAAGGATCAGAAAGAGGAAAGACTAGGAAAGATATGAAAGAATACATTGCATTTGCCATTGCATCTGATTGTAAGTGTGATTGCTTTAAGAGAAGCACCAACTGAGGAGGCAACGCAAAGGAAGGAATTGAAGGTAATCAGGATGTGAAATGGGCGGCAAGGGTTTAGGCAATGCACTAAGGAAGGCCTGGCATTTAAGCGGGAACTCGAGTACAGCAAGAGTTCCATCTAGCTAGTAGAAATGGACTCTGGAGCCCCATCTAATGCAGGTCCTCTTCTGTGTGTAATAAGACACATAAACAGCAATGAAAAATGTAGTTATTTGAGGGACGCCTGGGTGTCTCAGTGGGTTAAAGCCTCTGCCTTGGGCTCAGGTCATGATCCCAGGGTCCTGGGATTGAGCCCCACATCGGGCTCTCTGCTCAGCAGGGAGCCTGCTTCCCCCGCCCCCTCTGCCTGCCTCTCTGCCTACTTGTGATCTCTGTCAAATAAGTAAATAAAATCTTTAAAAAAATGTAGTTATTTGAAAAAAAGGTGACTTAATCTCTTGCTCATTCCAGTATCATCAGCTAGTGAAGTACAAGTTCTTATTTAGGGGTGGCACTTTGGAGAGGGAATCACCATGAGAAAAGAGGGGAAAAGTTGTAGGAAACACCCTAGGGAGAGACTCACACAATTAAATGGAAAGATGTCTTCTCCCCTTCAACTCTAGGCAGGGGGCAAGTATACTCATTTCAAGTCATAAGCCGGCTCACCTTGCTCTCTGAGAGACGGCCAGTGCTCTCAGCACCAAGGAACCAGCAGGAAGCTACCACCCATCAGAGGTACAAAATGGGCTTCTCTCCTGACTCACCCGTGTGGCCACGGACACTGAAGCAGTTGGCTCCCTTGGTTTTATTTTCTAAGGGGGAATATGTCTTTAATAAGCTGAAGTCATGGGAGAGAAAGAAAATGTCATCCCAGGCAAGGAGTAACAGGAACCTGAAAGGGGACAAGTTTAGGCGATAAGTCATCCAGCCTGCAGAGCTGGTAAAAACAGGAAGTGCAACTGGAAAGTTGTGTTAATTGAAATGGTATGGTATTTTAATTCTAGAATTTTCCGCCTATGCTCTACGTAAAAGCATGTATTCCACAGACCTGTCTGTGAATATCCAGGGTCCCTAGGGCAGGTAAAAGGGTCACTGGGCAGGAGGTCAGAATTAGGGCCATGGCCACCGTGTCACTGCAAATGAGGCCTGCAACGAGTCAGGTGGGGACATTGCTACTATCTGCACTAAGTAGTCTGTTGGGTTGGGACCCTCCTGCCCCAGCCCCGGAGGGGTGGATGGCTCCTGGGAAGGCAATGCAGCTCTTGCCTCTGATGCTTGCTCACCACAATAACTCCCCACAGGTCCATCTTTTCATCTTTAGCTCCTCATTCAGTCTCTAGTGGCTACATTTGATGGCTCCAGCCTTGGTTAGGGGCTCAAGCTATCCCCAGTAGACCCCTATGTTTCCTGCCCTCCCCCGGGGGTGACGGCCTCTCAGGAAAACACATAAGGTAAGAGATTTCCTGAAACATGGACTAGGAGGCTTAAAAATTTTTTTAAGGACAAATTTCAACATAGTCTTATTTAAGTCAAACTTCTATCTTGTTATAATAGTTCATCCCCTTGCTAAGACTAAGGTTGGAAATTGGAGTAATATATTGCATCAATTATATATTAACTCAATAATCTTACAATCTATTTTTGGTGTTACAGCCAGGGAGTCTCCAATCTCGGAATGAGTTTCACAAATTTTACTTAAAAATTAGTCTGGAACTCATCTTTTCCAAAGAAGTAAATTTTTTTGCATGTAGTTTTCTGGGCCAGAAAACAAAGTTGGATTTAACTCTAAATGTACCTTAGGTATAGTATAAAAATTTTCATTTACATGTCAGTGGCTTTTCAAACACACTTTTTATTCGCTTCTCTTACTCCATCATTTAATTCATTTTATGTAGTATGTCTGGGACTATATAGCCCCTGAGTTCTTTGCATGTTCCAAAGTATTTATGTCATTAGATATGAAAGAGAGCTTGAGTGGGTATATAATTCTTGAGTCATGTTCCCTTGCATCAAGGATTTTGGGGGAGAATTTTTGTGGCAAAGTCTGAGACCCAGTCTGATTCTTTTCCCCTTGATATTTTTACTTGCATATTAAAGATTCCTTATTTTTTAAGTCCAGCAGCATTATTAATTGGCTATCCAATGTCTGCTACTTCAACTTTCTTCCTTCACCCTCAAATTATTTTCCACAGTTTCCCTTCCTCTTCAAAACAAACAAACAAACAAACAAACAAAAAAAAAAGACTGAAGTTCAGCGTTGGGCTGACTCTCCAGCCCCATCTTCTTGTGCCTACTTCTGACCCCACACTTCCAGTTATCCTCTCTGTCATATGAATTTCCAGCTCCCTTTCTCCTGGGCCCCTTTCTTCTGGGTAATCATTAAAAACATTGTTTTCTCATCATTATAAACATTATTTTTTCTTTTATCCCGCTCAACCTACAAGCTACTATTTGTCTTCCCACCCCTTTTGCATCACCACCAAACTCATTAAAAGAAAAATGTCAAATCATTATCTAAATAATGAGATCTGGCTACCCATTCATTCATCAACCCCCTTCAGTTCTGCTTTAGCATTTCTCCCCTACATGATTGAAAGCTTCCTCATTAAACTAGAGGTTTCTCAAAGCTCAGGGTCCCTCATACATCCCAGCTCCTAACACAATGCTTGCTATACTTGTGTTTGTGTGTGTGCCTGGATCCTTAAAGGTATTTATTCAAAATTCAGATCTACTGCAGAATTCTCTGTGGCTACCCACTTTAATTAGCTTGACATTAGCTGGCCTAATAGGCAAAGAATTAAAAAGTGAGCATATGAGAAGGGGAAAACCAGTATATTGCAGAAGAGAGGCTTGTTTTGCTATAAACTCATCCATCAGCAATTGCATTTATAAAATCTGTTGGAGGATATGGAAGAAAACTCAAAAAATAAGCAATTAAATCAAGACCTCCAACTCCATCCCACCCCATCTCTGCTTTCCTGTCTACATCTTCCTGGAGAACAAATAGACTTGTAGAGCTTTAGTTGTCCTCCTGATTTAGGCAGAAGATTCCCCAAATTATACCCCTAACCTGAATGTCATAGGGACATTCAAAACCTTCTCTGCTTTTCTATCTGACATCCTTGTTAGGCAGTACTAAATCTAACTACATTAGATTTTCAACCTCAGACTCTCTCTCCATCTCTCTCTCTCTTTTTTAAGATTTACTTATTTGAAAGAGAAAGACAGTATAAATGGGGGGAGGGGGTGGGAGGAGAGGGAGAGAGAGAATCCCAAGCAGACTCCATGCTCAGAATGGAGGCTGATGCAGTGCTCAATCCCATGACCCTGAGATCATGACCTGAGCTGAAATAAAGAGTTGGACACTTAACCAACTAAGCCATCCAGGTGCCCCAACCTCAAACTCTTACAAAACAATTTCTATCTTCCTTTGATTCCTTTATTTTCATGGCCATTTTTATTGGCCTCCTGTTTCTCAAGCCCCTTAACTTCTTCCAACTTGTCTATCAGGACAATCACTTGCCAGGTTATTTCTTCTACATTGGTAACAGTCCTCAAATCAGTTCTTCCCTTCCTGTTCTCATAGCTATTAAGCTTTAGGTATTAAGGCTTTAGGTATTTATTAAGGCTTTAGGTATTTATTTCTCTTTGGCCTAGATATTTAAACAACATTTCCCTGTATCTCCTGTCTATCCATCTTCCCAACCATCGTATACACTCTGCCACCAGAATAGGATTCTCAAAAATATTCAGTGGCTCCCTTTTGCCACCAATAAAGAAAATAAACAAACAAACAAACCCAGAAGACAATAGCAACAACAAAATAAAATCTTCCTTCCGGTTCCCAAAGAATTCTGCAATATGATCTCATCTTATTTTTCTATCCATAACTCTAAACCACACTAGATTCAATGTTCCTGACCCTTCTCTGGGCTCTGTATCTGTGCCACGTTCCAGGATTTCTCTGACGTTGCGTAATCCTCAACTCGACGTTAGACTAGAACTAAAGTTTTTCATTCTACAAGGGCAGCCAATAAATTAATGGGGGAGAGAAAAGAACACAATGAAACACACTCTCCACCTAGTTCCCTATCCTCTGCCCCAGAGCCTCACTGCCATTTCTGCCCCATACATGGCAACAAGGCCTCTGCTCCTCTCTCCCCAGGGATTTCCCTCCATTTCTGTGTTAGGTTTCAAGCTTTCTCTTACTTCTCTGGCATCCCTCTCTTTGGGGTCATGGGAAAAAGCCAGCAGCCCCTGCTACTTCTTTTTCACATATTTTTGTGCCAATAACCTGAATATCTCTCCCAGGAAAAACTAATCCTATCATAATAAATGTGCTTCTTATCACTGTTATTCAATAATTTAGTAAGGAACTTTTGCAGATACGCTCAGGTTTCTAGAAGTTGTTAAAAATTCAGTAGAACTATTATGAAGAGTATTAATATATAAATGATCATTAAGACAGGGTTTAGCTCCCACCACTAAGTGACACAAAGGTAGTAAACCTGGTGAAGCATTTAAAATTGAGAAAGAGCCTTGAGCAGTGTAATAAATATCAACAAAGAATTGCTCACACGTTTTAATATCGTCAACAAGCAAGCAGGCAGAACTCACCCACATCTTCTATAGTAGGAGAAACATAACAAAGGTGGGTTTTCTGACAGCCCAGAGTTTTCAGAAAGAATAAAGGGCAGTGACTGCCTTTACTAAGGATGAACACATATGTGCCTGGTAGAGCCAACGAGAGAAAACACACATCTTCCATCCATCCATCATTTTTAGAAAAGCAAAACTGCTACATTATTAAGGTCATTTAAAAAGATTGCTACAGATCCTTTTTTTATTAAGTTCCATTAGCCAACATATAGTACATCCCTAGTTTTTGATGTAGTGTTCAGTGATTCATTAGTTGTGTATAACACACAGTGCTCATCAGATCACCTGCCCTCCTTAGCGCCCATCCCCTAGTCACCCCATCCCTCCAGCCCCCCTTCTGTAACCCTCAATTTGTTTCCCAGAGTCCAGAGTCTCTCATGGTTTGTCTTCCTCTCTGATTTCTTCCCATTCAGTTTTCCCTCCCTTCTCTAATGATCCTCTGCACTATTCCTTATGGTCCACATATGAGTGAAACCATATGATAGTTGTCTTTCTCTGATTGACTTATTTCAAGTATATTTTCTTTTAAGACAATTGTCCCCAATTGTTTTCCTTGAGAACGACGCTTGGGCTTTTTAGGGGTCTTTTGTTGTCTATTTTTGCCTTCTCTCGTTGAGCTGTGAAATCAGAAAACACACAGAGTGGAGGAAAACAATGGAGGTGAAGCCGGCTGACGCAGGCAGCTGCCGCGGGAGCGTGTGGCCTTCGAACAGGAAGTTGTCTTTTCCCCACTGCACCGGAAAAAGAGCAATGCAAGTGAGCTCAATGGCAAGGCTATTCCAGACATGCCAGATTGCTAAAAATTTGCCTTGCTTGCTTTCCAGGTTGTCCTAATAGTGGAAACATTTGAAAAGACACTAAAAGAGCAATTAAATCTCTATAGTTATCTGAAAAAAGAAACACTTAGAAATGTCTATTCAGCTGCTACAACATGAATGATAAAGAAATCTATTAATAATAAAGTATTCTGAACACAAAATATACTTCTCAAATACCCAGAAAAGAATCCATAATCTGAGTTTTCATTATACTGAAGTTAGAATGCAATTTGGACAAGTCAGTATTTTCTTAAGAGATGTCATCAGGTTCCAAATACCTCTCTCAGATAGAATTTGTGTGCATCCTTTCAAACTGAGCTTCTCAAGTAAATATAAGTGATTTGTCTGCCTAGACATGGTTTTCTAACATATTTTGGGTTAAAACTCCATACCTTTTCTCCTTCACATTTTATTGTATTTTTATAGCATGCAGGAAATATTCAACCATGCAGAGAGGTTGAAAGATTTTTATAACAAACACTGAAAATGCACCAAGATTCTACCGTTAAATTTTACCGAACTCACTTTATCACCTATCTGTCCAGTCCTGTAACCTCTCTAGAATATCATCATCCACCCAGAAAGCTCGCTCATGCCATTCCCAATAAATCTCACCTCTTCTCCATAAAAGCAGACTAGACTTTCATCTACCTTAGATGTAAAATTCACATTTAAATGCCATTTAATGACTTCTTGAACGCTTATATCATTTTGAACTGGTTGGAAATTTACATAATCGTTTTGATTTTTGAAAGCAATCTGTTTAATGAGGATTTGGTTTTCCAGACAAATCAGTCAGAACCTGCATTCCATGGAGAATCCCCAACTTCAAATAGAATGTATCTGGGTGGCATCACTTTGGGTGAGAGACTTCCATTCTTTGGGGGTCACTTCCTCATTAGTAAAGTGAAGTTATAAAGACCAACTCTAAACTCACCTCACGAATGTTGTACAGGTGAGAAAGAGAAGCAGTTACAACTTCCCAAGCAATATGCTCCTTATCTGTAGCAATTGGACAAATCGAATTATTAATGGCAGGTTGAGAGTGCAGCCTTAGAGATCATGTACCTTCTGAAATAAACATTGTGAACTTTATTTCCTGGAAAATCTGGTAGAATTGCATAGTTGGTTCAACGTGCTGTAGTCTCATTTTTCTCCTTTAAAGGCATTTAAATTCTCACACTGGCAAAGCATGGGGAATGACTGACTGTTTTCACCAGCGGTATTTAATAATAGTGTACTCTACTAACTCAAGTAAATGTTTTCTTTACTTAATTTTTATTGTCAATTAAGTGGTGGTTTACAAATAAAATAAAAGAACATTGTGGACTTTCCCTTATGAGCTAGTATAAGTCATTTTTGGATCCTTGCCTCAAAACATCCACAGAAAGAACTGACAGCTGACCTTTGTGTCCAAGGCAATTTCCATCCTGCTAAGTTACTTTGAGTATCAAGTACATAAAGCATTCCAGACAAAAGGCAATCAGAAAGCGAATAAAATAACTCTTTTGTGTCCATGAAATATCCAAATAAGCAGCTTTGAATTTTTAAATTCTCAAGTGGTGATCCTACTGATGGTATATGGCTATAAATAAAATTATGATGGGCATAGCAGTGATCTCAACTTGAGACATTCAATATAAAAGTCATGTTAATTGAAATTAAAATTTAATAAGTGTTACTATTTGCTTGAAGGTCCATATCATACTGTTCTTTAGGATGGAGAAAACTGAAGCAACTTAATTTTCGAAATATAAGGGAAAGACTAAGTACTTTATGGGACATCATACAATAGGATATTATTGGGCAGCATGTTCACAGTTAGTAAACTCTGTGTAATATGCTTACAAGTCAGAGTGGGAAAATGTCACAACATATGCATTTTAATATTAATACTATTTGGGGCAAGATCTTGGGATCATGATGTTTTTAATGTTTTGATTTTCACATCTCTTTCTTAAACTGCTTTGATTTATTTCTCTCGAGTTAACCACAATGCTTGTAATAAACTGCATGGTATTAAAGATGTCCCATTTTAAATTCTTCTAATTACAAAATAATATGAGCTTTTATTGAAAATACAAACACTGTAGGCATGTGTAATTTAGAAAATAAGATGGTATATTTAACACGCTGTTTTAAAACTCCCTTTTCCTTAATGCTATATCTTGGACAGTGGCCCATGACAACTCATTATATAACCATGTCATTTAAAAAATGACTCCGCAGTATGCCATTGTATGGATAGAACAGAATTTGCTTGTCAGACCCCATTTTCAGTATTTGAAGGCATGCTGCAGTGAGACATCACTTTATATCTTTAATTTCTGAGTACTTCTAGACAGTCAATTCCTAATCACAGGAATTGCCTTTTTATAAAGAATGGAAAATAAATTGTTGGAAAAGATCAATTCATAATAACAGCAACACAGTGAGGGCAACAAAGCAACAACTATAATTCACATAAAATACTTAGAAATAAATTTAACAAGATATAAATAGACAAAAAATATTATAAGCTGCTACAAAGGGGCATGTATCAAGAAAGGGAGACACATTCTTTTTCTTAGCCAGGAAGACTCAATGTTATAAAAATATCTTTAATATGTGATTTAAACTAGAAATTAAATTCACCAGGAAGATACTGATTCATTCACAATATCTTTATGGTAAATGCTGAAATCTCTTGGAGGCAAGTCTCATTTACTCTTCTCTTTCAGAACTTTACTGGTTGTTTTCCTTTCTTTCCAATTCCAAGTGAAATTTAGACTTGTCCTATGAACTCCGAAAAACATGTTGCTAGAGTTTTAACTACAATTACATGGAATTTATTAAGTTTATTCCCAGGTAACCCATGATTTTTAGTTTTTTTGTTGCTCTTTGCAAATTTTTTTCTTGTCTTTTTCCTAAATTTGGTGTTTCAACACGAAGCTTATTCAACATACTTTCATCATTTTCACAAAGCATCGATTACTCTGATCATTTTAACAAAGAGAAAGGGTGATGACTCTTTTCCAGTTACCATTTAGTAGTTCTTGAGATGATCATCATTTCCCATAGGGTCACTACTTGGATGTAGCGGATCAGCTAAAAGGTAAACAAGTAGAAAAGCAAGATGGGGAAGGAGGCAGAAAGAACACCGAGGAGCAACCAAAAGACCTGAATGCAAATCCTGGATTCACCTTGAACTGGCATTGACCTTTGTCAAGCTCTGTGTCATAATGTTCTTTTCTTTTCTTTTTAAAGATTTTATTTATTTATTTGACAGAGAGAGAGAGTGAGAGAGATCACAAGTAGGCAGAGTAGCAGGCAGAGAGAGAGAGAAGGGAAAGTAGGCTCCCCGCTGAGCAGAGAGCCCGATGCGGGGGCTCGATCCCAGGACCCTGAGATCATGACCTGAGCTGAAGGCAGACTTTAACCCACTGAGCACCCAGGCTTAATTTTATTTTAGCTTTGTGGTCATCTATTTTCTTCCTCCTCCCTTTAAAAAAAAATTTTTTTTTTTTTTAATTTTTAAGGAATCTCTACACCCAGCATGAGGCTCGAACTTACAGCCCTGAGTGGTAAGTTCAAGAGTCATTTGCTTCACCAACCAGCCAGGGGCCCCTAATTTATTTTTTACTAGGTTAAAAACACAGCGTTTTATTATATGCCCTCCAGGATACCAAGAGCTTGGAAACCAGCTCCCTGAAGAGACAACAGAGTATTCAAGTAATGCAGTCCTTAATTCACGTGAGCGTTACTCGTCTTCGGGTATCTTAACTAGGTGCCAGTTTCGATCTCTGGGTGGTGGTTTTGTAAGTCCGGGAGCAGGTTTGTGTGTTCAGGGTGCGGTTGCAGGAGGAGCCTGGCTTTCTTCTTCCTCCGAAAGGGCTTACTCTTTGCCCCAGTTTTCTCCTCTGCGGAATGCGGGTATTTTCATTTCATCTTCTGTGAGTGTCTGACCTGGTTGCAGGTGTACATTTGACCAAGCATCAGAGAGAATCAGAAACATGATGTTCTTGGAATCTGCAATTTTTTTTTAAGATTTTATTTATTTATTTGATAGAGAGAGATCGCAAGTAGGTAGAGAGGCAGGCAGAGAGAGAGGGAAGCAGGCTCCCTGCTGAGCAGAGAGCCCGATATGGGACTTGATCCCAGGACCCTGAGATCATGACCCAAGCTGAAGGCAGCGGCTTAACCCACTGAGCCACCCAGGCACCCCAGAATCTGCAATTTTAAGGCTTTAATGTGCCTGGGAATCCCCTGGGATCTTGAAGAAGTAGGCCTAAGGTGAGACCCAAGGCTCTGTGCTTCTCGTAAGCTCCTGGGTTGAGGACTGCCTTGTTGTGCCAGAAACCACATTTTAAGTAGTAGAGGGCTAAATCAGCCTAGCAGAGGATGGAGAACAACCTGTTCCCTAAGCAGAATCGCCGGCTCGGGCAATCTTGCCACAGCTGGTCAGAGTCACCTAATCAAGCAGCAACAGGTCAGAAATATAATCAATTTCTTTCATGTCATTCAGATGGCCCTGGAGCATTTTCTTCCCCTCCCCAGCAAAATGACTCAATACAGAACAGCTCCTGCTGTCGTGTATCTTAAAGAGGATAATCAAGAACAAGGTTTTAGGCAATCATGAGCAGAGGAAAAAAATTGTGGAAAAAAACCGAACACCCACATGTTTGCCAGTCAGAGTAGAGAAATCAGGGAACCGCTCTGAGGGACAAGTACAAATGTCCTTTACCTTTGTCTTTACCATTCCCCAAATTTTAATTTTTTAATTTCCCCCAATTTTATTTTATTTTGTTTTAATTTATTTCATTTAATTTCATTTTTGTTTTGTTTTATTTTAATAGAAATTGGGGTGTTTATGATTAATGATTTGGTCAGCTCTGACAACAATATAGAGTAAAAATGATCTCAAATTCTAACATTCAGATACAACCCCTGCTAATATCTTGAAGAACTTCAGTGTGTCTGACTCACCACATGTACACACACACACACACACACCATATTTGATTTTACATCACTAACTGCATTCTTCACATTGTATTGCAAATTGACAGTTTTTACAAAAATAAGCTTACCTATCCAATATCCATAAGTCTTAATCAACACTGGCACCTAAAAAAAAAAAGATTTTATTCATTTATTTTTTTATGGTAGAAGGGGAGTGGGGGAGAAGGAGAGGAAGAGAATCTCAAGTAGACTCTTATGCTACGCAGAGCCCGATCCTGGGCTTGATCTCATGACCCTGAGAGCAGGGCTGGAGCTCAAACCAAGAGTTCAATGCTTGACCAGCCCATCCATGCTCCCATATGCCAACACTTCCAACAGCTGCTCAAAATTTCATGGTATGGGTGCAATAGAAGCATGTTGTTTTTTCCCCCCAAATTAGAAGATATATTTTAAAAGAGTGTTTTATTAATTTTATAAACCTTATTAATTAAATAAATTCAAACAGTATAGATAATTAGAGAGCAGAGAGCAAAATATTACCCCAAATTAAACTCTCTGAAATACATACCTTCTCTAATATTAGATGAGCAACGTTCCTCCACATTTTTTCCTTTTCCTGTTGTGCAGTCACCATCTGTCACCATACGATGTTATTGAAATATTATTGACTATATCCTGAACATTTTTCTATGCACTTATGTAGAGCTTGTTTTTGTCAACTAAAAGTAGTCAGAACAGAAAAAAATGTAGGTAGAAAAATAGCTAGATAAAAGTAATACATTTCTGTAAAATACGAGATTATGCTATGCATATTATATTAAGTATGACTTCAAATTTAATTACAACTGAACATAAGGAAGAAAAAAAAAAGCTGAAGTCAAACTGTACAGAACTGTTTCCATACATGAAAAATACTACTTCCAGCATCCACCCCTTAACTTTCTGTGGGAACTTGGGCAAGTTACTTAACATTCTCTGTGCCTCAGATTTCTCATCTGTAAAATAGGATTTATGGTACCTAAATCATAGGATGCTGTGAGGCTAAGAAGAGATAATATAAAGAAAACATTTAGAACAGTGCCTAGAATCTAGTGATTCATAAATGTCAGTTATTTTTATATTAGCTCAATTATATAGGTTTATTTTAAGGAAAGTTGGTTATGAAAACTATCAGAGATGGAGTCATGTTTTTGGGTTATGTCCATTTTTGAAAAAATTCTGTAGCTTTCTGCTAGGAAAGGCAGAGGAGTTTATCATGTCTTCTCCCCCTCCCTCCCACCTTCTTCCCAATCACATCCTGACTTCTATTTTATTATTTTTATTTAGCTAAGAGTTTAACATCTACATTCTGTTCTACACTCATGATTCCAACAGTTGTTTTTTGTTGTGTTTTGCTTTGTTTTAAGAAGGCTCCAAGCCCAGCACGGAGCCCAGCACGGGGCTTGAACTCAGGACCCCAAGATCAAGGTCTAAGATCAAGAGTTGGCTGGTTGAACGGACTGAACCATCCAGGCGCCCCTGCAACAGTTGTTTAACCAGGTTCCCCCAAAAATGAATTCAGTGTTCAGTGCTCACCAGTATAGTCCTATGTCTCCCTTTTGGAGATTTTTATTCATTTTGATTCATATTCGATTGCACAATTTTGCTTTGGAGTAACTGTTTTCAGCAAGGGCCTATGGGCACTCTACCTCATGATCGTTTCCTGAGTAAGAATGTTGATCTGTTAGTTAAAGCTTGAGCATACATGTAAGGTATTATATTCTTCAGTACTGCATTTTCAGATTTTTATAAATGCTTTTATATTTTCCCCTGGAATTCAGCAGCAGTTATTTCTTGTCTCTGTAAGTAAACTGCATTTCGTCTGGATGACTAAAGATTTCTTTTCTCTCATTATACTTAATGTCCAGGAACTTCTTTGTGACATGTCTTGATGTAGATCTATTAAAATGCATCTTTTACAGAAGACAAAATGTCTCTGTGTTCTGCAGATTTAATTCTTTCTATATTTAGAGAAATTTTCCTCTATTATATTTAAAAAACTAATTGTGAAGACTCTCTTACATCGAGGTATAGTTCCAGGGTCTCCAAGACCATCTTCATCAGAAGAATTCACAGAATGTAGCAAAACAGGGGCACCTGGGTGGCTCAGTGGGTTAAAGCCTCCACCTTCAGCTCGGGTCATGATCCCAGGGTTCTGGGATCAAGCCCCGTGTCAGGATCTCTGCTCAGCAGGAGCCTGCTTCCCTTCCTCTCTCTGCCTGACTCTCTGCCTACTTGTGATCTCTCTCTCTATGTCAAATAAATAAATAAAATCTTTAAAAAAAAAAAAAGAATGTAGCAAAACAGTTACTTACTAGTTTCAGCAAAAGGATTCAGATTAAAATCAGCAAAGGACAACATCCCAGACCAGGCAAGAGCTTCCTTGTCCTCTTCTGGGGGAGTCATGCAATCAGTGTCCACCAATACCACCGACACTGTGTGCCAACGTGCATGGAATATGGCCAAACAGGAAAGCTCCACCATGCCCTGGAATCCTGGATTTCACTATGGCCAGGCACACAGGCTTGGCTCACTGCCCACATGGCTGACCTTTATCTCCAGCCTCTCCAGAAGTCAAGCTGATATCGCACGTCTAAGGCCTCTAGATAATAAACACACACTCTTTCCAGAAAAGGCATTGGAAGGGCTAGCGGTTATTTCTCAGGAGCTAGTCAAGGGTCAAATCTTTCTTTAGTCAATGCTAATCCTTATTGCACAACAGGAAACTGGACACACATACAGGTAGCCTGGAGAGGTAGTAGATGGATAGATAGATTGAGATTTAATTTAAGAACATTAATAAAACAAAGGCCTATGTACCCAGCACTTACTACCCAGATTATGAAATAGAATCTGTTAGTTTTTCATTTTCTCAGCCATATTGCTCTTCTCTCCACCAGAGATAACCACTATTCTGACTTTTTTGTGTTAACAATTCTCTTTCTCTTTATCTGCCTGCTCTTATTTTTGAAAATCTGAGAGCAAATACAAACCTAGTGATGTTAGGAAAGAGCTCATTGATGAAGAAAATATTAACTGAACATTCTGTTTCATATTCTAGCTTCAGCTTCCCTAGAATTAACAACTGCCTCCTCTGGGGAAACAAGTGGACAAGGTCACAACTGAATTCTGGAAAACTCAGGGCTTACCAAGGTGGGCATCTGGCAGGCATGGACTGTGAACCAGGTTCTGGATATCTGACAAAAATATGGTCAGAGAGATTAGGCTACTTTGTAATTTTTACATCCCAGTTTATACATAGAGATATTTATGGCTCGCCATATATTCGTGTGGTCTGCCACATTTCCTAAAACCATTGTGGTTAGAGTAGGGTCATTTTTCTCGCTCTTGCCAATGTGCTGGAAGTATGGGAGATGTATCTTGTTTCTGGGAGTGGTTGAGGAGTGTTTCCTAAACCGACTTTTGACCCTCCACAGCAACTGTGAGAACAAGATGTTAAGAATCAGAGTGGGGGAGCCTGGATGGCTCAGTGTGTTAGGCCTCTGCCTTCAGCTCAGATCATGATCTCAGGGTCCTGGGATGGAGCCTGCTTCCTCTCCTCTCTCTCTGCCTGCCTCTCTGCCTGCTTTTGAACTGTTTATCAAATAAATAAACAAAATCTTTAAAAAAATAGAATTAAGAGTTTATTAATATAAGCCTGGGTGCTCAGTAACTATGGGAGCAGGAAATCCATCCCAAGGCACATTGGACATGTAGTATGAGATTGAGAGGTCCCCAAAGCCTGACAGTTAATTTGTTACCCAGAATAATCATGGATACTCTGATGAACACATCTCATCATGGCTTACTTTTAGCTCCCAAGTAAAGGGAATGAAGGGCACTTCTGTGATTTGAAATGAGTGTCTTTAGATGATCTAATGTTGGAACATTGATGGAAGAGCAGAAATTGCTACAACACGTGGCTACACAATCCCAAAACATGTAAACATCTGGAGCAGACACATCCACGCATTTTGGGTTAGATGGCAGTAGGGCTCTGGGTGAAGACTGCTTTTTGTATATTTGGTGCTCGTCTTGCTTCTTCAGAACTGGATTGTTGCCTTTTGACCTAGAGCATAACTATCATTTGAGATTTCCCTTTTCCTTGGGAATTCCTTTTTCCTCTCTGTGACATTGGATGGCCCATTTCCCTATCCCTTGTCATCTTCTTAGTTGATATGCTCATTTCAAGGAGCATATCCTCTAGAAGCTTCTCACTGTATGTATGGTGTACAAGGTTACCTTTTTGAGCTATTTTATGCCAGAAATATCTTTATCTTACCTGCATGCTTTATCACAGTTTGGTGAACTAGAATTCTAGAATGGAGATATTTACCATCAGAATATTGAGAGCATTGCTGCACTTTTTCATGGTTCTGGTTGCTGTTGAGAAGTGTGATGCCATTCAGACTTCTGATTCTTATTATTTAATTTTTCCTCCATTGGAAGTCTGTAGAATCTTCTTTCTGTCCTTGGTATTCTGAAATGTGGCAACAAAATACCTTGGTTGCATCTATTCTCATCCATTATACTGGAAACCCAGCCAATCATTTTTTGAATGTTTTAAATTAAATACAGTTTGCATATAAACAACTTACTGAGATGCAGTTTACCTATTGTGCAATTCACCTATTTAAAGTATACAACTAAATGTTATTTAGTATATTCAAAGAATTGTGCCATTATTACCATAATCAAATTTGAAATATTTGTATTACCTCCCAAATGAAACCCTATAGCTATCAGCACTAACTCCAGCCTGAACTCCCAGTTCTAGGCATTGCTAATCTACCTTTATGGCTCTGTGGATTTGCCTTTTCTGGACATTTCAGATAAATGAATTCATACGGTTATATAACTTTTCCTGAATGACTTCTTTTACTTAACATAATGTTTTCAAGATACATTCATTTTGTAGCATGTATCATTATTTCCCTTCTTTTCTTTTCTTTTTTTTTTAAGATTTTATTTATTTATTTGACATATGGAGATCACAAATAGGCAGAGAAGCAGGCAGAGAGAGAGGAGGAAGCAGTCTCCTGCTGAGCAGAGAGCCCAACACAGGACTCAGTCCCAGGACTCTGAGATCATGACCTGAACCCTCGGCAGAGGCTTTAACCTACTGAGCCACCCAGGCACCCCTCCCTTATTTTCATTGCAGAATAATATTCCATTGTACATTTATATCACAATTTGTTTAGCTATTCATCAACTGATGGGTATTTGAGTTTTCCCATAGTTTAGCTAGTGTGAAGGATTTATAGTTTATGTACAAGAGTTTGTGTAGACATATGTTTTCTATTCTCTTGTGTATATACCAGGAGCAGAATTTCTGGGTCATGCAGTAACTCTATATTTATTCTTTTGAGGAACTGTTAGATTATTTTCCAAAGGAGTTACATTATTTTGCATTCCCACCAGCAATGTATGAGGGTTCCAATTTCTCCATATCCCTGCCTATACATGTATCACCTGTTTTGTTTTTTTTTTAATTTTTCCCAGACTTCTGAGTGGTATCTCACTGTGGTTTTGATTTGCATCTGCCTGATAGCCAATAATGTTGAGACTCTTTCATGTATGTGTTTATCATTTGTATATCTTCTTTGGAAGACCATTTTTATATGAGGTTATTTGTCTTTTCATAACATACAATTTTTATTTGGTGATGTATGTCCTTCTCTTCGGAATATTTTCTGTTCTTTTTTTTTTTTTTTTTTTTTTAAGAATTTATGTATTTGTGAAGACAGAGAGGATGGGGAGGGGTAGAGGGAGAGAATATTTCAAGCAGACTCCCTGCTGAATGTGGAACCCAATGTGGAGCTCGATCCCAGAACCCATGAGATCATGGCCTGTGCCAAAATTGAGAGTTGGACACTTAAACAATGGAGCCACCCAGGGACCTTTGTTCTGGGATATTTTCTTAAGTCATTTTATTGATGACTTCCTCTGCTCACTTGTCTTTATGTCTCTGAAGTGACTTTTATTATAGTGTTAGAATCGGGGATTAGTTTTCTGATTTTCTTACCTTCTTTCTTAATCTCTTGTCTTTTTGCACTATTTTCTGGAGAAATTTTTCACTTATATTTTCCAAATTGTCTATTGAATTTTGTCTTTGCATTTGAATTTTATGCATTTTATGTTTCTAAAAGCTTTTGCTTCTTTGAAATCTCCTTTTTAAAGAGTATTCTAATCTTGTTTCAAGGATGCATTAATTTTCCTTATCTCCGATAAGGTATTAGTAATGCCATCTTTAAAGGGTTTTTTCCAGTTTTTTCTAACTTGGGTTGCTCTTTTTTCTTTTCCTGTTGTTGTTGGTTTGTTTGTTTTGCTTTTCCCATGTTAGAGGTTTTCCTTTAGTTCCTATAGTTCTGGGTTGTTTGTTTATGATTAAGATGAGTTACTAAAGCTAACTAGAAGCACTGAGTTCATGGGTTGGGTTTGTTGTGCTTGAGCTTCATTGTAGGGTAACCTTAATGGCCTTTTTGTTGAGAATCCCCAAATATCGGTGTATTTAAATACATCCTCTTGAACTGCTTAGTGTCCCAAATCTCTCCTTCTACTTGGAGCATAAATATCCAAATACCATTATTCCGGGGGAATGTTCCAGTTGGGGGAACTTGGTTAGTGGTGGTCTCTGCAGTTAGAAATCAGTGTGCATATAGCCACTGAATCTAAATATCCAGATAATAAATCCCAAGGCTTAGAATGAGATGAGTAAGGATACTAAGAAGCTAACTTCTTTGAGAAAAACTCTCTCACTCAGTTTGGCATCTCTCTCTTTTTTTTCTTTTTAAGATTTTATTTTATTTATTTATTTTTATTTGACAGACAGAGATCACAAGTAGGCAGAGAGGCAGGCAGAGAGGGGGGAGGAAGCAGACTCCCGGCTGAGCAGAGAGCCCAATGCAGGGCTTGATCCCAGGATCCTGGAATCATGACCTGAGCCAAAGGCAGAAGCTTTAACCCACTGAGCCACCCAGGTGCCCCTGGCATCTCTTTCTTTTATCCACAATCCTAAAGGGATCTGAGGCTGCCAGCTTCTACACCTTGTGAGATTTCTATAAACCAAACTGTGTTGAGCCTCAGCTCTCTTGATGGCTTAAGATTTGGCTTTCTTGTATTTGCCAAATTTGTTACCATTGGTCCATTTGCTTTTCAGATTCCCAAATTGTGTTACCCTTTTTCTTCTTTGTTCTCTCTAAAGTTATTATTATTCTAAGTGTTATTATTATTCTCTGTGGTTATGGTTGGACATTAGGATAACAGAAAATTACCTGGACCTATTACATCTTTAAACTTTTTTTTTTTTTTTTGGTTATTTTGTTTGTTGTTTTCTACCTCAGGAATAGGAACTATCTTGATGATAGATGATGTTTATCTATCTTTTGTATCTATTATCTTCTTTCTAATTATCTTATCTGTTAGCCCATTTCCTCAGCATTTATTATAATTATCTCAAAGGCTTTTGTCCTTGTCAGTAATTTAATTTTCAGCCATGGTTAATCTGCTCCTTAAGGTTTCTAATTTATTTATTATTAGCTAGGTAATGGAGAGCTTTTTGTTGTCCATTTGTTTCCTTGGCTGGAAAGAATTTTCCCATTCCCTCTTATTATGTGGTTGTATTATTTTAACTGCATCCTTGCTTTATGCCTTTATATTCTTTTAAAGCCTTTCTGTGACATGAGGCCCTGACGGTAAATTTTTGTCTGTCCCTCAGTTCATGACTTCTTTTATTGTTGTTCTTTTTCTTCTATTTATGGTTAAGGTAAACCCCTCTGTCCACACAGTATGAATTAACAATCAGACTGTTCATAATGCTTATATGAACAATTTTTTCCCTTGAATTTTTCTTGATTTATCTGTTTACTGGGAGTCTGGGCATACCTAAATGGGAAACGGGTATTATTTGGAATTTCCAGGATTTTATAACATTTTATTCTTTGACATGACTTGGACAGGTGGGTATGGAGTCAGGAGATGTGGAGTCACAAAAACGTCTTCAGTTTCTTGGTTGTCTTTTTTGTTTTATTTTGTTTTGAAGTTTATTAGCACTTTCCTTGCTTGGTTGTTGCTGATAATTGTTTTACATTAATTTTTTTTTTTGCTTGCTTATATTAGCTAACATTGATAGACTGCCAGATATACAGTTAAGAAAAAAGTAATGCATTCAATAGCTATCTTAATAGTATTAATGGTCTGGCTTCATGTTAACATTTTAACCTGGATGTTTCATTCTTTCCTACTGTTTGGTCACTTTGGCACTTTTTTTTTTAATATAATTTTTTATTTTTTATAAACATATATTTTTATCCCCAAGGGTACAGGTCTGTGAATCACCAAGTTTACACACTTCACAGCACTCACCAAAGCACATACCCTCCCCAATGTCCATAATCCCACCCCCTTCTCTCAAACCCCCTCCCCCCAGCAACCCTCAGTTTTTAATAGATCTCAGTTTCCAATAGGATTAATCTTAAGGAGCAGCCCGAAGACAATCAGTTTCCCATTTTTTATACCTTACACACTTAGCAGTTCCCCTCACATTTTCTAGGGTTCAAATTCCTAGAATATAAACTCTAAATGTAGAGTTATTGTTTAAAACTTCTCAGTCTCATTTTATATAAATATCAGATATTAACTCAAAGAGTGATTTGTTGTAATGGAGTTTTCTCTTTTTTTCTTCCTTTTAGTTAAAAAAAATTGCTTGTGATTTATAATTTGCCAACGGTGTATTAACTTGTTTCTAACAAACCTTCTTTGAGAATAGATAGAAAAACTGGAGAGCAAAGATTTGTGTACTCCAGGAACCATCCTCCCCACAGAAAAAACAAACAAACAAACTAAGCACAGAATCAGAGAGTTGGTCTTTCAGAGCTTTGCCAATTCTTAAAACAATAAGCTATGTCAAAAGGCTGGGAAGCTGAACAGAGCTGTCAACAGGCATGAGGTTATAAAAATTGGAATTCAAGGTTCACCAATATGAGAGAGCTGGTTCACAAAAGCCCCAGACTTTTGGTTGGGATTCTCCAAGGTGAAGGTAAAGGGAGGGGGGCTGGGATACTGGAAATAGAACATTTCTTATAGAGAATTAAGTCCAACTTTAGATAATCTCAATTCCTAATCAAAAAAGTGAATCTTGGATGGCTATATGTCTAGCAAAGCTGCCTGCCAGAACTTAAATTACATTTTCTCTGGAGAAAGGTAATATTATCTAGAGTTTCAAAACACCTCTACAGTATTTCATAGGGAATATTTGGCTCTAGTCAGTGAAAGGATAATACTTGATGAAAAATCAAGAGAAAAATGGGAAAATAAATACCCAGATTCAAATAATGGAGTTACCAGGGACTTCAAAATACAAAATATATGTTTAATGCATTAAAATAAAAAAATAAGAATTCTGGGTAAACTATAAAAAGAATTAAATGGAGATTCCAGAACTGAAAAATGTAATCTGCAAACTTATTAGTTGGTTTTACAGGAGATTGCAAATGGCTAAAGACAGAATAAGTAACCCTGAAGGTAAGATAGAAGAGAATATTCAAACTGGAG
>NC_081561.1:12355450-12423033 GCF_022355385.1 Mustela nigripes | reverse complement strand
TTTTATGGCTGCATAATATTCCACTGTGTGTGTGTGTGTGTGTGTGTACCACATCTCCTTCTTCTTCTTCTTCTTCTTCTTCTTTTTTTTTTTTAAAGATTTCATCCATTTATTTGACAGACAGAGATCACAAGCAGGCAGAGAGAGAGGAAGGGAAGCAGGCTCCCCGCCGAGAAGAGAGCCCGATGCAGGACTCAGTCCTAGGACCTTGAGATCATGACCTGAGCTGAAGGCAGAGGCTTTAACCCACTGAACCACCCAGGCTCCCATGTACCACATCTTCTTTATCCATTCATCAGTTGATGGACATTTGGTCTCTTTCCATAATTTGGCTACTGTTGATAGTGCTGCTGTAAACATCAGGGTGCATGTACCCTTTTGAATTACTATTTTTTTCTTTTCTTTTCTAAAAAAAATCAGAAACTTCACCAGGAACTCCCTGAGTGAGATTTAGTTTTTTGTTTATCATTTTACCCCCAGTGTGCTGCACCAGTTTTTGACAGCAGGTCAGTGGTGCCTATCTGCAGACTGAGTGAGCTATCACAGACAGCTAAATAGGTATTCAAATTTTTTCTTAGTGCAGCTTACCGTGAAGATCTAATGCATAAGGTAAAGCACAAGAAACCAAAATATATTGTTTTTTTTAGTTCTGAGCCATCTGGGTTTTTTTTTTTTTTTTGCCCCTAATTTATATCTATGGATGCTGTTGATATTTCTTCTCATCTTAATGTTAATGATATAAATCTAAATTCTCTTTAAAGTGAGCATCAACAAAGGCATATTTTTAACAAATGTACTGAGGTATAATTTATATTCCATGCTTCACCCATTTATAGTGTGTAATTCAGTGACTTCCAGTGTATTTAGGGCATTATGTAATGCCATCGTCACAATCAATTGTAAAACACTGTCATTCCTTCAGAAAGAAATCCCACACCTCTTACCTGTCACCCTCAAGCCTTCCTGCCCATCTCCCTAAACTCTATGCATCCGTGAATTTATTTTATGTCTCTATAGATTTGCCCATTCTGGACATTTCATGTACATGAAATCATATGAACTCCTGTGGCTGACTTCTTTTACTTAGCATAATGGTTTCAGGGTTTATCCAAGGGGTAGCAGGTGTCAGTATTTTATTCTTTTTTATTGCTGAGTATGAATATGCATATATTGTTCATCTATTCATCAATTGATGGACATTTGGATTGTTTTCGCTTTTTGGCTACTATGGATAGTGCTGCTGTGAAGGTTAGTAGGTAAGTGTGTGGACATATGTTTAATTTCTCAGGTAGCGGCAGAAGGGAATATTTATAACCCCCCTAAAACAAAACAAAGCCCAATTCTATTTATTTACCGAGGAAATAGTGAAAGAATTGTAAGCACAGTGGAATGAACATAGACTAGGAGTCTGTAATGAGAGCAGAGCTTCCTCCGGATGCTGGCACTAGCTAGCCATGTGACCTTGAGCAAAGGACTTTACCTCGGTGTTCTTACACAGAAGGTAGTTGGGCCCCTATTTCAAAGGATGGCTTGCAATGCAGACATTCAAAAAATTTAATGTAACAGTGGCCACAGATAAGTCTGAATTAAAATTTCAGCCTAAATCCAAAAGTCCTTCAAGGTCAAGAACATTTTTTAAAAATCTAGTAAATACGAAGATCCACATACAAATAAAAATTCTCCCTCAGATGCTATTAGGAATAATTAAAAGTCCTGTCAGAAATAAAGAAAAAAATATATTCTTGTCATCTTTATAAAGAACTGATGAATGATTACAAGAAAAGGAACCATGTAAATGTCTTTGTGTACAAAGCAAATAGGGTGGCTCTTAGTGTATTCAAGAGTCTTCAAGACTCTTAGTGTTGCTACAAAAGATAGCAATTAGATTTGCAAACCTCTCTTTTTTTAATCTAAGGAAAGTCTTTTTTTAATTACAAAGAAAGGAAAGACCACTTCATGAATGCTATTGAAGATGTGGCAACTGTCTCTAAAGAGGGACCTATTCGAGAAGAGTCTTGTGTTTTCATGAGGAAATGTCAAAAATTTTAAAATATTCATGTGCAATATTCCTTCATTCATAGTACCTAGTGACCACGTCCCTGGCCATAGCAAAGAGTGGCAGGATGTGTGGGCTATCCACGTGTTTCTCAATTTTTTTTCTTTTTAAAATATTTTATTTATTTATTTATTTATTATTTTTTTAATATAATTTTTTATTTTTTATTTTTTATTTTTTATTTTTTATCCCCAGGGGTACAGGTCTGTGAATCACCAGGTTTACACACTTCACAGCACTCACCAAAGCACATACCCTCCCCAATGTCCATAGTACCACCCCCTTCTCCCAAACCCCCTCCCCCCAGCAACCCTCAGTTTGTTTGTTTATTTCACATGCACAGAGAGAGAGAGAGAGAGAGGGCACAAGCAGGAGGAGCATCAGGTAGAGTGAGAGGGAGAAGCAGGCTCTCTGATGAGCAGGAAGCCCAACGTGAGGCTCAATTCCAGGACCCTGGGATCACTACCTGAGCCAAGGGCAAATGCTTAGTCACCCAAGCACCTCACATGTTTCTTATTTTTCCCCCTGTCATTGAAAGCTATCTTTGTCCAGGAGATTCCCTCACCCTTACTGTTCTTCAATTTCACTAAAATATTTTTCAATTTCTTACTAAAATGTGGATAAATAAAGATGTCATAGAACATACCGGTACTAGAAAGAGAAGGTGGAAAAGAATGGGTAGATTCTGGTTTTAAAAGAAAAGTGCTTAGTTAGTGGCATAAATTAATGTTCTCACACCTGAAACACCTTATATACATACACCTCTTCCTTCCCTGCACTCAGAAATCCTTCCATCTTCTTTTTTGGTGGGGGGGGTGGGCAGTCGTATAGGTCCCGTATAGGTCCCAGGCTTGCCTACAACTCTCGTAAGACCCTGAAATGTTCTCACTGTTACGTTGATCAAGGACTCAATGCTCTTCCCTCTTTTCTCTTTCTCTCTCTCACACACAAATAAAACTTTCCCTTTCTTTCTTTCTTTCTTTTTCTCTTTCTCTCTTTCTTTCTTCCTTTTACGAATATAGACTTTAAATAAAGCCTGTTGTACTTCCCAAAGGAAAAACTAGAAATAACAATGAATATCTGGCAATATATTTTATGTGTTAGGAGATAAAAGTTAATGCAACTGACAAGAAAAAAAATCGTGAAGTGAAGGAAGTCATAAAAAAGTTTGTTTTTAAATTCTGAAATCCAATTAATGTGGTCGACATGAAAGTTCTTCTTTAGTGGTCAAAATTTCATCCATTTAGATTTACTTGAGAAACATCAAGTCTTTGCTTAATGTTTTGGAAAAAAAACAAAACCAATACCAGCTGTCTCCAGCCGCATCCTCTCCCTAGAGACAATGAATGTTAACGTTTTGGAAATTATCTTGATATTTACTTTTGTGTTCCTAAGTGCTATGTTTGTGTTACTATCCTCTGGTTGATGTCTATTAGATATTGTTTATGGATTGTCTGCATGGTAGATGGTGAATTTTAATTCTCTTATGTTTCCTTTCCTCTCCCTCCATATTCTCAAAAGATTTCTATCACATTTTTAGTTAAATCTCTAAAATTGAATTCGATCTGTAAAAATTGAAAAATTATCTTGCTATGTTGTGGGCAGCTTCTAAGATGATCTCCAATTATCTCCACATCTTGGTATGACTGGTATTGTGTAATCCCCTCTCTTTGAGTAATAGGCTCCTACTCAATAGAATATGACATCATTGAATGGGTGTTATTTCAGTGACTAGGTTACAGAAGACTCTACTTTCTGTCTTACTGGCAGACTTTATTGCTTTCTTGAGTTTGATGAAGCAAGCTACCATAATGAAGAGACCCCTGTGGCAAGAAAATGTTGGTGGCCTCTGACAAACCACCAATGAGGAACCAAGTTCCTTTGTACTAGCCTGTGGGAAACCAAATGCTGCAAACAACTATTGAGTGAATATGGAAGCATATCCTTCCCCAGTCAAACCTTCAGAGGACACCATAGACCCTGGATTGATACCTTGATTTCAGCCTTGTGAGCAACTGCAGAATGTAAGACCTAGCTATGTCATGCTCAAATTTCTGAACCACAGATTGTGAGATAATAAACATGGGCTTTAAAAAAAGATTTTATTGATTTATTTGAGAAGGAAAGAGAGAGAGAGTGAGAGCACAAGCAGGTGAGGGACAAAGGGAGAGGGAGAAGCAGACTCCCCACTGAGCCCCCAATATGGGGCTTAATCCTGGGACTCCAGGATCATGACCTGTGCTGAAGGCAGAGACCCAACTGACTGAGCCACCTAGGTGGCCCTCGTTATTTTTTTTTAAACTAAGGCAAAGTAAAGACATTTTTAGATAAACCCAAATTGGAATAATTTGTTGCCGGCAGACCTACATTATAAGAAATGCTAAGGGAAACTTCTGACATGATAGCAAATTGAACATCCAATCTCTAAGAAAGACTAAAGAATATTGGATAAATATGTAAATATAAAAGTGTTTTTTATTTCTTTCCTTAAATTAATTTAATGATGTTAATAGCAAAAGTGGTAAATGTACTGTGAGGTTTAAATATTTAAAAATAAAATATGTAACAATAAGGTAAAGCAAAGGAGCATATAAATAGAATGATATTGTTTTAACGTTCTCAAATTGTATGTAAAGTGGTATAGTATTAATTCAAAGTAACCTGAATTGTAGTGATGCTTTTATTTCAGAGGCAAGTTAAAGATGTGTATTAAAATCCTTAGAAGAATCACTAGAAAATTATTACAAATAGATATAACAGAAAAGCCAACAGAAGAGACAGAAACAACTACTAAAAGATACATAATTAACCCAAAGAAGACAGGGAGGGAGGAAGAAAACAGTAAAAGGAAGACTATATAGAAAACAAATGAGATGATATAAGATGCAAACCTAGCACATCAGTAATTACATTAAATGTAAATGGACTCACCCCACCAATTAAAGTGCAAAAATTGTTCGATCTGACATCAATGACAACTGGCTGATTCTAATTTGGAAGAGTAAGTGAATTTAATTTTATGATAGAAAAAATTAATGTGTACACTAATCCATGGGAAAATTTCATCTTTAAACTTTAAAGTGTAGTTCTGGAATAAAGAAAATTCTTCTTTTTTAAAAAAAGATTTTATCTATTTATTTGACAGATATATCACAAGTAGGCAGAGAAGCAGGCAGAGAGAGAGGGGGAAGCAGGCTCCCTGCTGAGCAGAGAGCATGATGTGGGACTTGATCCCAGGACCCTGAGATCATGACCTGAGCTAAAGACCAACTTAACCCACTGAGCCACCCAGGCACCCCCTCTCCTTTTTTTCTTCCTGTCATTTCTTAAGAGCAGAAAATCCTCTGCACTCTAGCCAGTATCTGTGGTAACAACTCTTCACCTGGTCAGGAGAGAAAATGCATTTGATTTTATAGTATGGACCATACTTTGGCTCCTACCAACTGTATCTTCTTTGAGCACTGGAAAGGTCAAAATAATATGACTTTTGCCTACTTTTCTCCAGGCAGCTTCCAAACAATGACAATAGAAGCTTCTAAAACTGAGATTACAGACAGAGGGAAACACTCACATTTCAATTAGTACAGATTTTCAAGAATAGTTGCACATTTTCAGATGTTGGCTTTAAGGGAAATTGTCTATTAATGAATTAAGGTCGAATGAAGGCTGATAGATGAGAGAATGCAGGTGCATATGGTTATCAATCACCACCCTTCTAGACAAGATAAGACCATCTGAACCCAAACTGTAAAATACAAATACATAAAATTTCAGCATGATAAAATATTGGGTATAGCACCTTTATACATGTACCAGCTATTTACTGGGAAAGAAGCCTGGTGGGCTTTTCCTACAGCCAGGAACTTCCATGACTTAACATGAGTGTACCAGTCAGTACAGACTAAGCTATTCTGTGGTAACAAATGACCCCTCTACTTAGCGACTCACAGTCACAAAAATTTACTGTTCAAATTCATATGTATTACATGTTTGTTATGGTTCTTCTCCCCAATCTCTTCATTTTGGAGGGGTGGTACCAACATGAAACTCTTTGATCTCAGCAGAGGGACAGGAGAGTGGGCAGAACCACACACTGACTCTTGAAAGTTCTGCTTGAAGTATCATTTCTGCTCATATTGCAGCCACACAGTCAAGCCTTTTGTCAATGAGATGGGTAGGTTAATTCAACCAAAGTAGGTACAGTGACTATTTGAGAACAAAAATACATTCCACCACATCAACCCAATCTGCAAAATGCCAGACATGTCAATCTATGCTCTTTTTGAGGAGCTTGGGTTTCTGTGTGAGACCAGACCACTGAGTTGGGTTTTATTTCAAGGATTGTTAAGTGTGACGAGCTGGAAAGAGTTCTAGATTTTCTTTTTTAACTCAAAGCATCAAATGAGAAATGCAAAAGACACTTAGTAGATACAGATGCATGTGTCTTTTCTTCCTTCTGTCTCACAGTGCATCCCAAATTTGGAGGTCTCAGTAATGTGGAATGTGATGCCTTCTGGGCCAGAGAAATGGGGGTTGATGATTTTGCTGACTTTTCTACCTTCAGCTTTCTCACTGCCCAGATACCACTTACACCACTGAAAAAGTTAACAATTTGGCTACTTGGGAAATCACATCGCCTGGATCTGATGACCAGATTCTCTTTGAAATTCTTGTTCGGTCAGCCTCAGGACAACCTTCCCTCTACAGTGGGGGGGTGGCTTAGGAGCTTTCCATTCATATTCATTTAGGGTCTTTTTGGCCTTAGCATACTACAGCCTCAAAGTAAAAATTGTCTCACTATTAATGGACATACAACCACCTGATAATCAGAATTTTCTGGGTAATCATACTTTTCTCCCTTCTATGTTACCTCTTTGTTTTTCAGCCTATGGTCTGGGGAAAAAAGTGGGTTGCATTTTGGTTACATTATGAGAGGGTCCTGGGAGACTTCATGCCCACCCTAACTTGCTCTTTCCATCCAAAGATTTGAAAGGCTAGTTTCTCTCTTATGTCATTTCAGAAGGTAGAATTCTTCCCCCAGGAGCTGATTGGAAAGAATCCCACTGGAATACTTCCTTCTTCAGGCATAATCTGAGAAAGAGAACATATCTACCACTCGGTCAGTTTCAGTGTGGTCCATATGCTATGTATTTGACCACATCATTATCCTCAGAAAAGGTCATTGAAAAATTTGAGAACATCCTGCAGCCACCATCCTTGATACAGACTGTTGAGCTCTTCCAGCCTTTCTGCTTTGTTGATTTTCCAGATTGTTTCCTAGTTCCTTTTTCTTTGTCTGGTATTACCCCAGTCCACATGAATTTGACCTTGTCACTGTGGATGGATTCTGCTATAAGAAAGTGTCAGGCTTGAAGTGCTCCAAAAAAACTAAAGTCCCACCATCCCTTTTATGACCTAAAGACTTTTCAATGAGACAGCAACGTTTGAAGTTGTGTTCTTTCACTATTTTTAAGGTTTTAATGTTTTTTGAAAGAAAGCTCTGGAGTCATGTCTTCACTGAATTATTGAATCTTACAGTGAGGTGAAAGAAAACATGTACTCCTCCCAATTAAACTCAACAGGCATTTATTAAACATCTTATATGAACATAAGATAAAATATGGGGGGTGAAGTGGAACAATCTTTTAGAAAGATTGGCCTAATGGCCGCAGCACAAGGCTGAGTGAGTGTAGTAATAAGAACAACTGCAAAAAAAAGAGATGCTCTGGGGTACTGGGGTGGCTCAGTCAGTTAAACATATGCCTTCAGATCAGGTCATGATCCCAGAGTCCTAGAGTCGAGCCCCATCAGGCTCCCTGCTCAGTGGGGAGTCTGCTTCTCCCTCTTCCTCTGCTGCTCCCCCAGCTTGTGCTCTCTCTCTCTCTCTTAAATAAATACTAAATAAAAACTTTTATAAAAAAAGAAAAAAATAATAAAACAAAACTCCTCTATTTAAGGTTGAGCAAACTGATGCTCAAAGACATGAAGTGGCCTTTTATAAGGTAGCTCAGCTAGGGGATTTGGACAAGTGACAGTGATGAGACCAATAAATACGAGAAAGAGAGAGCAAGAGAAAGAAGAGGAGCTGGGACACTGTCCCGTGGTGGTACGCCATTTTTCTTGGTTACTTTGGGTAAAGGTCACCTCCATGTCATACCTCATGTCTCTTGTGTTCATGTGTGTTGCCACCACCTTAGTTCAGGCCTTACTTGTTCACACTGGGACTAGACTGTGTCTCTCTCCCTTTAGCCTCATCCGGAATCTTCTTCCTCCAATCCATTTTACCCCGTTGCTACCAGGTTTCCTCCTGACTGTTGCCCTGATGAGAGATACCCAGTGACTTCCCATTGTCTTCTGCTGTGCTTCCCAGCCTGCAGACCCGGACCAGAAGCATCAGTGCTACCTGAGAACTATTAAATATGCAGTTCCTTGGGCCCAACCACAGGCTTGCTGAATCCAATACACCAGGGTTGGGGCCCCATAATCTGTATTTCATCAGCCCTCCAGGTGATTCTTTTTTCTCTTTCAGATGCTGTGGCACAATGAAAGTTACATAGTAAAATCCAATTTTATAAATGAGAAATTGAAGTTCCAAATCAGTTCAGGAGTTTGACTAATATAAAAAGCTAGTCATTTACAGGGCCAGATCTGGTACTCGAAATTTACTTCTAGTGCCTAACAGAATGGTTATCACAGAAGGACTGTTAGTGTCCAGTGATCAAATGCTCTTTACATTACACTATGCTGTTTTGTTAAAATTATAGATTTTAAACAGAAGAGCTTTAAAAACGTATTGTCTAAAAATTTCATTTTAAAAAAGGAGGAAATTTAAACCCAGAAAAGATAGCTGGTTTATATAAAGTTATATACTAGCAAGTAGCTGGTCTAGAATTCAGATCTTTTGAATTCCCAGCTGCTTGTACTTTGGCCATACTGTATTTTTTAAATAATGTATTGTTATAAAGAAGATGTGCAAAAAATGTTTCTGTAAGTCAGACACCAGACCTTTGAAGCAAACTGCTATTCTTCAGTTTCTCTCATTCAAGTAATAAACATACTAAGTACCTGTTACATGTAGCACCTTGTGCTCGATGCCCAGGAGGATATGGTTCCTGGTCTCAAGAAGTCTTTATTCTTATATTTACCAAATATTTACTAAATGTGTACAATATGATAGGCATGGTAAGATACAAACCACTAATGAACACAGCCTTGAGCCTCCGGGTTTAAATCATCTAGGAACCCTGACAAGATATATGCACAAATAATTATATTTCAGTGAGGATATAGGAAACCAAAGAAGGGGGAAAGTGTTGCAGACATTCAGAATAAGGAGAAGCTATACCACCATGTGGATGTTGCAAGGTTCTCTCGAAGGAGTGGTTGAGGTTGGCTTTGAAAAATTAGTTGGCCTTCAACAGATACAGATGAGCATGAAAGAGACTTCTGGCTCATGCAACAGAGTGAGGAAAGGCGGGGAAGTAGGAAAAGTTCAGTCATCTGTTGGGTCAAAGGAATGGTACAGTGGATTCCATATTGGGTTCCATATTGGGAAGCAATAGAAGATAAAGATGGGAAGTTGGTTGGAAACAGATGATACACAATCTTGAACACTAGCACAGGGTTTGGAGTTTATTCTCTAGACTAGGATCCTTGGATCCGAGTGTGCATCAGAATCACCTGGAGGGCTTGAAGAGATGCAGATTATGGGGCCTCAACCTTGGAGTATTGGATCCAGCAAGCCTAGGTTTGGGCCCAGGAACTGCATTTCTAATAGTTCTCAGGTAGCACTGATGCTGCTGGTCCGGGTCTGCAGGCTGGGAAGCACAGCTGAAGACAATGGGAAGCCACTGGGCATCTCTCATCAGGGCAAAAACACAGTCAGGAGGAAACCTGGTAGCAAGGGGGTAAAATGGATTGGAGGAAGAAGATTCCGGATGAGGCTAAAGGGAGAGAGACACAGTCTAGTCCCAGTGTGAACAAGTAAGGCCTGAACTAAGGTGGTGGCAACACACATGAACACAAGAGACATGAGGTATGACATGGAGGTGACCTTTACCCAAAGTAACCAAGAAAAATGGCGTAACCACCATGGGACAGTGTCCCAGCTCCTCTTCTTTCTCTTGCTCTCTCTTTCTCGTATTTATTGGTCTCATCACTGTCACTTGTCCAAATCCCCTAGCTGAGCTACCTTATAAAAGGCCGCTGCATGTTTTTGAGCTTCAGTTTGCTCAATTTTAAAAAGAGGGAGTTGGATAAAATCCATGATTTTCATCCATTTTGTTTTATTCTTTTTTCTTTTTTATAAAAGTTTTTTTTTTCAGTATTCCAAAATTCATTGTTTATACACCACACCCAGTGATTATGCTGAGTGAAAAAAGTCAAGCAGAGAGAGTCAATTTTTTTTTTTTTTTTTTAAGAAACAGGTTAAGCTGCTCTGTTTAACTTGACGAGGACAAAATTCTAGATGCATCTCTATAGATCTCGAGCAGTTTCTGGGAGCAGAGTTTGGATAACACTGCAATCTCTTGTGTTTTTTGGCCTGAACATAAATGATTTCTGAATTATAATTTTGAACTGATAGAATTCTTGCCTTTAAAAAAAATGGTCATAAACTTAGCGGCAGCCAGCAATTCCGGCCGCCCAGACAAAAGTTTCAGAAAAAGCCTGCCCCATTTGTTAATTATAAAACAACAGATTTCAGTATTTCCTGAAATAGATATTGCTTCGGTGTTAACTCTACCTATGGAGAGCCAGAAGGAGAGGGAGAATGGTGCAAATCAGCCTCACTGATAGTTCTTAGGTTACGTAATTGATCATCAGCTCATCTCTATGTATTCAGAAAGTTAGGCTAAAGTCGATTTTGTATGTTCACATGGAGATTTTGGTATAGTTTGTATTGACTCTGAAAACAACTTCTTTGTCTTTAAAGAAACTTGAATTAGGAGGTGAGCTTTTTACAATTACTTGTATGCTTTATCAGTTGAGAGTAGATGCACTTTTTTTTTTTTGCCAGTCGCTAAATCTTTGCTTTTATTTCTGCCATCGTGCCTTGATACCATCCAGTTCTTTCTTTTCAAAAAAGAAATATTTAAAAATTAGTGGAACATTTGATCTCTGTCTATAATTAATAGAAAGTGCCCTTCTCCTGGGCACCCTGACCACAGTAATGTTATTAAATGTCCAGGAAAGAAATGACCAAACACAATTTAATTTCCTCAAACACTGGAGCTGTTGGGGGCCAACAGTCCCTTTTAGAACTGTAGCTCCTTTTGTGTTACAAAAGTACTTTAGCAATTACAAGTTTCAACAGAAGCAGTAGACGTGTGGGAGGAACTTGAAAACAGGGACAGGCATAACATTTTATTGTAGGTGGTTTTCCCTTTCCCCTAGGTGATGTCAGTTCTGTACGAACTTAATCATAGCACATTAACTTTCTTTGGGGATTTTCATCTCTTTTAAAACCCCACCTAGTTGCTCGTGTCAGTTCCCTTTTTAAAACAAGAACACTTGTTCAGAGTTTGTGATGCTTATCTGCATATGTTCAAAATCTGCCGGGTTCACGTGGGGCTGACTGAAAGTAGATCCTAGACTTTGGTCAGAGAGAAAAATACCGGACAAGTTTGGTTGACCCGGTATCCTGGTTGAGTCCCTGGAAATACAGAATTATTGTCCCTTTCGAAAGATGTCAGTGAGGATAACAACTGTTAAGCACAAAAGGGGCTTGAGGGAGAAAATTCTTTTCTTAACTTCTTCATATGGTAGAGAAGAAATTGAGTTTTGAGTAAATTTAGGGACTCGCTTACAGTCATGCAATGAGTTAGTGACAGAGGTAGGACAACTAAATTTATGAACGGTATTTTTTATCATCCTATGCTCAAATATAGTGCTGAAAGTTTAGGCTTTCTTGTAAGCCACACTCCTGCCGATGAAGACCAGATCCAGCATGACGAGAGTGGGGAGCATGTTGCTGTGCATGGCGTCCTGCCTCCCATCATTCATTCTTGTTTTCATCAGACATGTATCTATTTATATATGAGATACGATGAAGAACTTTCACTGAGTGACAGAAGGACTGATAAATTAACAGATTATTGGGGAGTAGACCGTATATCAGATAATGCAAATCATCAGCTGCCTTTTCCCTGGACCACACTTTCTCTCCACAAGCCGGAATCATAAAGATGTTGAATACCTTTCAGTGAATGCCCGAAGCTTGAATATCCACTTTGTATTGTCCCAGATTAGACTATTTATTAACAATTGATCTGTTAAGGGACAATATCATTTACAGAGGTCAGCGTTTGTTTTGATGAGTTTTTAGATTACTTTCTATGAAAAAATAGAAAACAATTGAAATATGTGTACACTAAGCCCCCTTATTCTATCTCTTAGACTCAGGGTTGGCTGAGATTCTTGAATATAGATTTTTCTGTAAATTTTCACCAAATATGGGAAATTTTCAACTATTAATTCTTCAAATAATTCATCCAGGGGGACTCATTCTCTCTTTATTCTTCATGGACTCTAAGAAATCTTTTATTTCTCTTGATATTGCCCCAAGTGCTTCTGAGGCCTTATGTATATATTATTTTCAATCTATTTTTCTCTTATTCAGATTGGAGAATTTCTGTTTCTTTGTCTTCAAGGTCAACAATTCTTCCATAATTTCCCATCTGCTGTTTAGCTCATCTGTTGAATTTTTTTATTCCAGATATTTCATTTTTTTCAAGTCTGGGATTGTCATTTGGTTCTTTTTTTTTTTCTAGTTTCCATTTCTCTTTGGTATTTCCTAAGTTTTCCTTCCCTATGAACATTCTCATAGACTTTAGCATGACTGTCATAGCTGCTTTAAATTCTTGTCTGCTGATTTCAGTATTGGACCATCTCGAAGTCAGTGTCTACAGATTGTCTTTTCCTGAGTATAGATAACATTCCCTCTTTCTTGATGGAATGATTTTGGATTATATTCTGGACAACTGATATGTTGTAAGCACTTTGGATTCTAATGTTTCTGTAAAAATATTAATTTTTACTGTTGGACAGACAACTTGATTGAACTTACACTGGAAGCTGTGGGTGGGAGCTGAAATTCTAGTTCAGTTCTTTTAGCCTTAGCTGAGCTGCTAGAAATCTGCCACATGGACCCATGGTTTGGGACCCAGGGAAAGGTTTGGATAAAGTGTATTTGTAGTATGTGAGACTCTCTTGGTCTCTCTTTTTTGGGGGGGATTATCTTCTCCCTTCCCAGCCTCACTGGCTAACCCAACCTCTGCATCTTGTTCTTCAAGCTGGCAATGTGGTGTGCGCATATTTGAGTTTTAGCTCTTCTGCACGACAAAGATGTGGCTCACTGCCCTCAGGCTAAAAGCCACACAAGCATAAAACTTACCCAGTTTTTTTTGTCTTTGTCCCAGTGCCACCCACCTCCCAGTATGTGACTGATTTAGTTGCTGTCTAATGCCTTTGGGTGGTTGAATTTTCTGTATTCTGTTCCGTCCAAGTTTTCATCTCTGTGACTACCTGATTTCGATGACCATAGATTAGTGTTGTCTGAATTTGGACTTTGTATACATGGAGTCCTACTGTATGTGGCATTTGTGTTTGGCTTCTGTCATTCAGTATGACACACTTTTAAAAAAAGATTTATTTGTGTATTTTTGAGAGAAAGGGGGGCAGAGGGAGAGGAAGAGAGAGAATCTCAAGCAAACTCCCCACGGATCACAAAGCCCCACTCGGGGCTTGATCTCATGACCCTGAGATCATGACCCGAACTGAGCCACCCAGGTCCTTCCCAGTATGACGCTTTTGAAACTTAACCAGATTGTTGTGCTTATCAGTAGCTCTGTCCTTTTCATTATGGGAGATTGTTCTATCATATAAATATGCCACAATTTGCACATCCATGTTCCTGTGAAGGGACTCGGGGTGGGGGGTGTTTCAGCTTTGGGCTATTATGAATAAAGCTGCTATGAATATTTTTGTACCCAGTCAGGCTATTTGTGGGCATATGTTATCATTCCTCTGTGTCAATACATATGAGGGGAATTGCTGGAAGTTAAACAGTTCTCTGGAATAGTTTATCATCTTACACTTCCGCCAGCAGTCTGAGCATTCCAGATGCTTCACACTCCTGCCAACACCTGGTGTTGTCAAAGGTTTTCATTTCAGCTATTCTGGTGAGCAAAAAGTGGTATTTTATTGGTTTTAAATTCCATGTTACTGATGACTAATGATGGTGAAAGCTTTTTCATGTGCTTTTTGCCTACTTGTATATCTTCTTGTAGAATGTATATTTAAATATTTAAGACTTTTGCTAATATTTGTTGCATTTTCAAAAATTTAGTGATTGTGGTAATTTTTTTTATATATTCTGGATATGTGTCCTTCTTCATCTGACCAATGTACGGAAATGATTTTCTCTCAGTCTGTAGTATATCCGTTCATTTTTTTTTAGTGGAGTCTTTTGATAATAAGATGTTTTTAGTTTTGATAAAGTCCAATTTGTCAATTTTTTTTCTTTCTTCGTAGGACTTTTTTTTTTTTTTTTTTTTTTTTTGGTCTTATCCAAGAGATCTTTGCCTATCCAAGATTTATTTCTAATCATACTGCTGTGAATATTGGCAGGGTTCTGAAATAATCTTCCCTTCTTTGGAGTTTTGAAACTTGGCGTGTTCCCTTTTTATCCAGTGGAAAATATGTTTTTTGAGATATACACAAAATAATTTTTGCATATTTTTAGAGTTCTGGGCAAGACAACTGAAAATCTAAATAATGTGTATACAGTGGCTGTCATGAAAAGATACTTGAGAGGTGTTTGCAGAAGTAAATTAACAAACACTTCCAGGAGCAAACCTAGTCGGATGGGTTTTAAATTTCTGACTCCTGCTGCAAATCTGTGTTGTGACGTATTTGGAACAAGTCCAGCCGCACTGTTCTGCGGGGCTGTTACGCCGCGGCGCACAGGCTTAGCGCTGACGCTCCCAGATCTTCCGCGATTGCCGAGATCTATGCAGAAGCACCTTCCTCCACCTCTTGCTGAAAAGGCAGCACCACCTTTGCATCTGTAACAATAATGCCAAATTAAGATGAAAGGCCTTAGCTGCGAATTTCTTCTGAATGATACATTTCACTTCCTAAGTCTACAGTGTAGCAAAACCACCTCCAAATAACAGCGCTTGATGTAGACTGAATAATAGATGAAATTTTGAATACGCCAACTTAGCATGTGCCCCATGGGTGAGGAAAATTAGCATTTGCCCAGGCTGCTCGGCCATTGACGAGGTTGATGTTAGCCTCCTGATTGCAGAATGACGCTTCCCACGAGCAGTACTCTTCCCAGTGCCTTTTTCTGCGAGGGCCTTTTGGGAGCGTGGTGAATCTGAGTTGGGATCGAGTGGAGTAGTTCCGGTTTGGGACAGGTATCCGGTAGATACCTCCACAAAGTCTCTGTCACCTGGTTTCCCTGGCTCACTTTGCTGGTTCGATCTTAAGTCAACTTTTTATTAAAGAGGTATTTGGTTTCTCCTGATTTGCAGCCTTTTTCTACCTGTGTCCTGGACAAGATTCTCCCCGTTCTCTCTTCTATAGCTTGACGCCCATAATCCTCTCAATAATGGTTAAAGCCTGAGTGGCTTAGTGCGTGGTTCAGTCCGTTAAGCTTCTGCCCTTGGCTCAGGTCATGATCTCAGGGTGCTCGGATGGAACCCTGCTCCCTGCTCAGCGGCTTCTCCCCCTCCTTTTGCCCCTCCCTGCTAGTGCTCTCTCTCTTCTAAAGAAAGAAAGAAAGAAAGAAAGAAAATCTTCTAAAAAATAAAAAATTTAAAAAAAATGTTTTCCAGGGACATTTTGTATTTTGTCTTCTAGATCTTCACACAGTAATGTGTGGTATACATTCTTATACTCATTTTACCGTTAAGAATTTCGGATTCAATAAGACATTGTCAAAGCCAGATGGCTGTTTGGGGATTCGCACTTCAGTCTGTCTATCAGCAAAGCTTGTGTCTTCCCCTCACCGCACACCATGCTGCTTCCCTGGTTCAAGGGCACCATAAAATTGACTACAGTGGAAGGAAATTCCAGAGTTGAAACTATTGTCACGGTAAGTCACATTATGCAGCCTTATATTAAGTTAGCTTGACAAGCTGTAAACAACCTCATAGATATTTCCTGTTGTTTCTCTATGATAAACCTTGACTTACAGGCTTATGATTTGTCTTTCTGGCCTATCCTATTTCTCTTCCCCAGGGGGAAGTTTAGATATGTCACAACTCCCTTTTGGTGAAACAAGAAATAAGGTCACTTCTAGTCTGATTTATGCAGGCTTAAATCGAAAGGCTTGGGCAAAGAGCTGGATTGTGTTTGTTTGGCCTATCTTTGCTTGAGCAAGAAGGAGAAGAAGGTTGGGGGGAAAAGTCCAGAAATGGTTACATGAATAAGAAAGGCTTTTAGTTTCGTTTATTTTCTCAAGTTGATTATTTGTGGCTAGCTGTGGACACATGAAGCATTTTAATGATCACAACCTAGAAGTATGCTTTGTGCTATTTTGAGTCTGTGTCATTAAAATGTAAGATAGCTAGAGGTAAAAAGAGAAAGTTTTTATTGTTTAAAATAGCAGACAATATTGATGATCGTTTCGAAGTTGCTCAAAATTACCATTTAGCTTAGTGACTTTTAGATCTGGATGCCAAAAGATATGGTGATGCCTTTTCTCCTTTTTTTTTTTTTTTTTTTCCAGATTAAGCACAGCAACACACTGTCCACAGGTCCTTTCACTATGCTCCACTGAAGGAAATTAGCTAACCTTCTTGGAATGTGCAATCTTTCACTGCTCAAGGTTTTTGTTTTCCATCCTTTTGCAGAAGAAATTTTTCTTAATATCCTACCAAGGGCACACCAATAGACAATTGATGGATATTTTTTGTTATGTTAGTAGAACAGTGTGCAAAAAGGGCTGTTAGCCTTCTTTATGTAACAAGGTGGGTGTCCATCGGTGTTTTTTTAAAACGAAGAACAGACATTTTATGACCATCAGGTTTATGAATATTAGCAATTGATAACTTAAGTTCCGCACTGGAAAAGTATATTTCAGGATGACTTTTGCGCACCAAAAAAAGAGCCTTTCTTTGCCTAGTATTTAAATCAAGAGTATTGTTTCTGGCAGAGCATCTCTACTGCATATAATCTATAAGCAACGTCTCCTGTGTATGTGGGTCTGTATCTATCACATATACATGCAATTTGCATTATTGCTTATCATCTCAGAACTTTTCTCATCTGTAACATACATTTCAATGTTCATTAAGAATATCTTTATCCTTGACATACAGGGACACAACAGAGCCACTGTGGCCAGAACAAATTCTTCATCCAAAATCCAGTCTTCCTTCAGGTGACCAACAACTTAATGGCCGAAACAGAAAAGGGGTCTCACCTTTGCTAATATGGAACTGTTTAGAGTTAGGAAAGTAAAGATTTTATGTTTGCTCTATTCACAGACCCTGTGTTATGCTCCAGCCTTTTAAGCTTATATCCATATGGGAGATGGTTGAGAAAGATTGGCAATCAATCAGGAAATTTAATGAGTGGCAAAAAAATGTATAGCTGAGGGTTTTAAATATTGCGATGGTTGCTCCACTACCGGGAAAGTGATTCCGTGGCATATATTTCTTGCAGAAAAGGAGGAGGAGAGATAAATGTGTGAGGACCTGTGGGTGTGTATGAGGAGAACAGGAGTGGGCAAGTATGAGCATTGTGACATAGTAGAGAGGAAGGGGACAGATGAGAAAGGAGAGAGAGTTGGAATCAATTTCACAGTGAGGCTGAATTTTTCTCCCTCTTCCTGATGGCCTCATTTTTGGCTCTGAGGTGCTGAGGTCATTCTTTTGTAAGTTTTAGTATTTTAGTCTAGTGGGACATATAGAGAGGTGTCCAAACAAGTCTCTGCTTGTGACCAGATTGAGGACTTTTCCCGACAAACGTCTTTAATGAAGCGTGAGAAGGTCAGCCCAGCAGAGCGAGTCCTCGCAGATGCCGGGCTCAGGCGTGAGGATCTCCGACAAAGGCTGGTGCTTCCAAACCATCATTCAGCCAGAGCTGGCAATCCTGTTCTCCCACCTCTTTAATGATAATACATTCCTTCCCCTTCAAACGCCTCATTTTCAGATTTTGATAACTCCTGCCCACCTTAACTCCCATCAATCAGACTTTATGTAACGGCACTGTGTGTTCACTTCCCAAAATGAAGTCTATTCTTCAGAACAGCTATAAGCGGAACAGGCTTGGAAAGGAAAGTGGATGTGGAACGCTGTTTGTCATACCCTAGTGATAAGCAGACTTGCAGAAATAATATGCCTTCCATTTGTACCTGGATATAAATGAAAGATTAAAGCGTGTAGGCAAAATAAAGAGAAATTTCCCTTGTGCTGGGACCTAGTCTCCAGAAGCATCCTGGAAAGCGGCTGTCCTCACTCCGTGGAAATCCCTCTGAAATCTACCTGTTCTTTTGTGAATGTGTTCGTGAAACTGATGTGGTAAGGCTGGCGCAGGAAGAGGTCTCATAAGGAACTTAATGAGCTTGGAAACTCAGTTGCTTGAAAATGTGAAGGTGGTTTTCCAATATAAATTGAGACTGGAACTGTTTCCAGGGGCCCCCCTCCCCCTTTCATTCTTATTGTGAGGCACGTATTAATGGGAGTCGAATCTTATCTGACCGCGTTATTGGATTATCCTGAGAGTCATTATCAAAACAATCAGAGAAGCCGGCTTTTGCAAAGTGTGCTCTCTCCGGAGGGTCCAGCGGCTCTGTCCCTCACCAAATCGGATTTAATGCGTGCCTCTCTATCCTGGACGGTAGGTGGCAGCAGACAACTGAGATAAACAAGTAGCCAAAGGGTGGGTGGTGGGGGTGGGTAGCTCAAACCTGTCACTGATACTCCAAGGGACAAGCAGCAAAAGCTAAGTGGATAAAACGGAATGGTATGAAAGAACACACTAGCTTGCAAAGTTTCAAAGGCATAATTATAATTATCTCCTAATAATTTTGAGGCTTCTGCAAGCTACAACTACATACTTTTAAACCTCCCAGAGCAGTAAGCCCCTAGCACTTTTCTAATGAAGACCTTATCTCATTTTATTATTTCTCTGGAGTCAAAACTAGATATCCAGAAGTCGTAGCTTTTCCCAGTTAGCATGAAAAGTTATTTTTCAATCTGTGCTGCCAACTCACCTCTTTTATTTGTTTTAGACATGTGCTGATCTTTGTTTCAAGTGGCAATATTTAAGTTCAAATAACTAAAAGCGATATAGCAAACAAACTTAAGGTCAGCCCAATGCTTAGTACAAACGCTTAGAGAAGGAGAGGCTGTTTAACTGCGTGCAGATCACCACTCAGTGTTGGCTAAGGATATCCATTGCCTACGAAGGACTATTAGTTTGTAAATATCACTGTAAATGTAAAGCAAATAAAGAAATGAGTCAATGAAATTTGACAGTGAGAAATCAAAGACTCTCCAAGGGCAGGTCATGTTATAATTTTCAACTTGGGTTTTTTCCTATAAATCTCTCTCGTAATATTCCTATAGCAACTGCAGGTTCCAACCCATTCCAGCTCCTAATCAGGCACAGTACATGTTGTTGAATGTCTTAAAGCTTATTTAGGGGCACCTGGGTGGCTTAGTGGGTTAAGCCTCTGCCTTGGGCTCAGGTCATGGTCTCAGGGTCTTGGGATTGGGCCCCGCATCAGGCTCCCTGCTCAGCTGGGAGCCTGCTCTCCCCCCAACGCCCCCACCTTTCTCTCTGCTTGTGATCCCTCTCTCTCTCTGTTAAATAAATAAATAAAATATTTTTAAAAAATGAATATTTAAACTGAGGACCAGGGTCGCCTGGGTGGCTCAGTTGGTTAAACGTCTGTCTTTGGCTTAGGTCATGATCTCAGGGTCCCAGGACTGAGCCCTACATTGGGTTCCCTGCTCAGTGGGGAGTCTGCTTCTCCCTCTCCCTCTAACTCTTAACCCCCTCTCATACTCTTTTTCTCTCTCTCTCTCTTGCTCTGCTCTCTCTCTCTCTCTCAAATAAATAAATGAACTCTTAAAAAAAATAAACTGAGGCCCAACTAAGCATGAATAAGACAAACCATCAATAGAATAAATAGTAAATAACAGAGAAGAATGGAAATAAAGAAAAAAGAAAACATAAATAAAAACAAATCAACAAATAAAACTTTTTATGTGCTCCTGATTGGCTAGGTCTGTCTTCTCAGGACTTAAGAATGAACATAAGTGAGACTAAATAGAAACCCTGAAACAAAAGTGGAATGGAATTCTCAATGCTCAAACTTAATATTTCAGGGAAATTCCTGTGACATTGTATCTGGAGTGAGTTCTCACCCTACTATTGTCAAATGAAGTTGTTACAAGGGGAAATTTGAAGTTTTGTGAATTCTTTCTGTGGCTTTTAGGTTGAATCTGGTTTGAATAATTTCTCAATTTCTGCCAAGTCTGAATAGTTTTTTATAGGGCTATTAGCTTGTCAATGAGATATCACGAACGTCTTCATGGAGAGGGAGTAGAGAAAGAAGAGAAAATTACACTTCTCGTGTGTACCTAAAAATATTCCTTAGCTTCAGACAGCAAATAAAAATGACTGAAGGATGGAAGTTCTATCAGACCACTAACATTCTCTTTGGGAATCCTACTTCTTTAAGATTAGATGTACATTACCCATCTTCTATGGGATAAAATAGGATCTGACAAAATATTTTCCTGACTTGTGAACTGAGTTACATGAAAATTGATATAAAGGCATAGGAAGTTATCATCTTTACTTGCCTACTTAATGCATTGCTTTTATACAAGGGAGTAAGTTTACTTGAAAGAAGAATTATCCAGAAAATAAGTGGGATATGATTGCTAGTAACAAAACCGCTTTAGAATGATTTCTTGGAATGATTTTTGAAGTTTGACTTTGCTTTATTTAATATGGATTTGCAACAACAACAACAACAACATAGCAGTGTACTTTTCTCTTTTGCTACCTGACTCTACTGTCAGCCAATACTTCTCAGCCTGTGGGAGGAAATGCTCTTGTATCCCAATAAATACACATGTTTTATTCTGCTTTCTTTGTTCAAAGGGGGTCTGTTTTCTTCCCCTATCAGAAAAAGAAAGGTTGTCTACAATCCCAGAAAGCACCAAATAGTGGCAGTTCTTTGTGCGGACACCTCCTTTAGTACGTTCTGAGAAGCAGACACTGTTTTAGTACTTCCCCCTCAAATTATCCCCCAATTCCTTCACTCACTCAGGAGCTCCTAGAGAGCCAAAGCCTGGCCATTTTTCATCTTTATATGTTCCTTTTTGTCTAGCACGGTGTGAGGCACAGGGGAAGCAACCGACCCATTCTAACTGAATGTCAATGAATGGCTGACTCCTTTGGCTTAGCAGTAATGGAAACAGACCAGAATGGCAGCGAGGGTGTGGTGATATTTAGAACGGACTGTTGAAAGGACTCTGTGGACATTAACATTTTCATTATGAAATCAGCCAACCCAATTAAATGCTACATTAGTTTCCACTTAAGCAATTTGTGAATTTTGGGCTTACAAGCAGAATAGGAAAAGCTGATGGTAGCTAAGTAGTAGCCTTTAATTTTGGTGTTTTTGTTTTTCCTTTAGTATGATAAAGGTACCACTAGAGGTCACTCCAGTCATTAGCAACAGAGTGATTGGACGGGTCTTTGTCTACCAGATAAGGCAGCTCTTGCTGGCCCTCAAAATTTACCATCAACAGGAGTAAAATAAAAATTAAGCTGAACATGCATAAGTGGTTGGTGCGAATATAGGGTTTGCTCTGTCTGTTCACCAATACTGTTTACTTTCCTCTACTGGCTGGAGATGGGCGAACCGGTAATAATAAAAGCTGTGTTTATGGTGTGTTTATTATATATCAGGCACACTTGTAAGCCCTTGGCATCATTATCACCCATACTTCCTACAACAAACCCTGTGAGTCCCAGGGTGTCACTGTCTCCATTTCAGAGGATGAAACTGAACCTCGGAGACCTCACACAGCTAGTGAGGGACAGCGCTGGGATTCAAACCCCGCACCCACACTTTTGACGCCAGTCTGATGCTATTTGCACAATGGAATAGGTTTGACTCTTCTGCTTTCCGTCCCATTTTCATAAAAGGTTTCAGTGTCATGACAGGAGAAGGGTTTAGGGGTGCATAAATGTGCAGCAGAAAGCTTTTTGACATCCCTCAAATCATAGGGGTGGGTCAGGCAAATGACCAATGTAAGGAGGCATGGGCCGCGGGAGCGTGCGTGGTGTTTCGAGAGCAGAGGTGGGATCGGTGAGATTGTGGGAAATAAGCCTAGCAAGTTAAAGTGGAATTTGCTGTTCAGCATGGCAGAAGCGGTCAGCAGCCCAGCAGCTCTATAAGTTTATCACTTCAGAGCAATGTATCCGAAAGAACAGGAAAACAGATCTTCCCGAAGTTCCGCACAGTTCTGACAAAGTGCCTTGTCGGTAACATCTTACGAGAATGTCTTTGGCGCTTTGGAGTGAGACCCAGGAGCCCTGAGTCACACCCTGCTCTGCAGAAAAGAGAGCCCTGTTGGCTCAACAGAGCACTTATCTTCCAAGAAATGATGATATCTCTGTGTATTTACAGAACACCGGCCCGGCAGCATGCCCTACCCTGTAGATGAAGACATGGAGGCAGAGAGAATTTAGACAATTTGCCCAGCTTACAAGGCAAATGAACCCAGCCTGAGTTTAGAATCCATAGCCTTCAGTTTCTACTTAATTCTGGAGGCTACTAGTACCCTGCTTTATGCTTGTTTGTATCTAACCTGGAGATCTCCCTTGCTGAATTTCCTTACAGAACACCTTTCACCCAATGGTGACAAAGGATTACAGCTTACCCTTACAGACCAACACCTTTATTTATTTATTTGAGAGAGGGAGAGAGTGCCTGTGAGTGGGGGCAGGGGCAGAGGGAAAGAATCTCAAGCAGACTCCCCACTGATCATAGATCCCTCTCCCCCACCCCCCCGGTTGGGCTGATCTCAGGACCCTAAGAGTGTGACCTGAGCCAAAGTTATGAGTCGGATGCTTAGCCGGCTGAGCTACCCAGGCAGACCCTGATAGGCAAACTTCTTCATCTCATAGTAAAACTTCATGAAACCCCATCTGCTTTCACTCTGAGCCCCATGAAAGCCAGCAACCATGTATGCCCCTCATCAAGCAGTCCTGGCAATTGGCACCTGTGCCGGCCTGTGGCTCTGGAATGGAAAGTCAGGATGGTTTCAAAGTTTCATATACAATAACAGGAAAAAAATGAAACAAAGGAACATTTTAAGCAGCAGCCCCCACCTCTGAGCTGTTCCTTTCCTATCTCAGCCAAAGCTCTGCATACCTAAATTCCCTTGAGAGTACAGAAGACTATAAAACCGACATTGAAGGTTTTCTTTGCCCCACAGCAGAGGAAATACAAATTGTTAAAAACTTTCTCTTCTAGCCTGACTTGCTGCCTTGAGAACATTCTAGGATAGTGAGTAGAGACAGTTGGAAAGGAGAAAAAACTGAGCTCCACAATCTACTGATCTCACTTTCTCTAGCATTAGTACAAGACGTAGTATTTGCTGGAAAGGTGTTAAAACAGCATTTGCATTTCAAGTCAATATTCACAGTTTAGCTTTAATACATATGGAACGACAAAGCAGCAGATTAATGACTCTCTAACTTGAAGGATGGGGAAATAGGATTTAAGGGGAAAAATAAAAACCCTGCCTGGTCATATATTGTATCTTCTAATAGCAGTCTATATTCTCTATATGAGGGATTCATTCATTGTTAAAACCCAAGAGCCATTTCACATAGAAATCATTGCTCTTGTTATAAAAGTAACATGTGTAGGTTTCATGTGATCTGAGAGTTGTGTTCATGGTAGAAGTTCTCTGGAGAAGGAATCAGAACTGGATCCTAGCTGCATGATAGTTTCCCAGGGTCTTGGTTTCATCATTTGTAAAACCTGGGTAATAACACCAGATTGCCCCTTTCTTGTGGATCTTGTTTTTATACCATATACCATATATATTTTGTTAGGATCAAGTGAACATTTAAAAGTATATATCTGTGTCTATATCTATATCTATATCTATATACATGTATATATATACAATACACATACATATATATACACATATATATGATAAAATCTATATAAAATAATTGTATAATAAAAAGTTATTATATAGCTTCTTCCAGTCAAAGTCTTTGAAACTTCTCAATTGGGTATTCACATTTTTATCATTTGGAAAGATATATATATGAAGGTGGAAGAAGAGATCTTGCCTTAAGTTCCCTGAGGTTGAACTAGTGTCACACCAGTGGAATGACAATAGCCTGTTACCTATTCTGTCACTTGCCAGGACAACTGTCATGCTGTCAACTTGACTCCTTTCTATCTGTCACTCCCAAGTTCATTCCAGTAGGAAATCCTGTGGTCTCTGCCTATAACATACTCAGTCTGACCACCTCTCATGGCCTCCATGGTGACCTTCCTGCGCTCACCACTGACTGCATTACTGTCACAGCTGACGACACGGGGACCTTCCCACACATTTATTCTCAAAACAGCAGCCAGAGGAATAACTTTACGATGCGAATCAGACTATGTTTCTCTTCTGATTAAAGTCTCCCAGTGGCTCCCCTTCTGCCTCAGAGAAGCAAAGCATCTGGCCTCCTGCTAACTCTCTGGTCTTTCTCCCACCGACTGGCTACCTTGGCCTTTCCAGCGTTCCTTGAACACAGAGTCATGTTCTCATCCCAGATCCTTCACACCTGTGTGTCCTCTGTCCCAGATGTTCTTCTTCCAGATATCTCCATGTTGGCAACTCATCTCTTTTCCCTCCTCAAGTTCTTTTCAACTGTCGCTCTCCGCAGGGTCTTCCCAGAGCATCACCATTCAATCAAAACTGGAATCCAGCACCATCCCTAGACTTCCCTGCTCCTTCTCCCTGTTTCATTTTTCTCCATACAACCTACCGTCTTCCAGTATGTGATTTATTTCATTTGTTTGTTTGCTCTTCTCTCCCTCCCCTAAATGTTGGCTCTTACAATGAAGGGATTTTTTTTTTTTTTTTTGGTCTTTTCTGTTCTTTCATCACCCCCACACTTGGAATAGTGCTTGACATATAGTTATTGCTCAGTGGCTATTGCTGAATGAATGAATCATATACAATACAGATGATCGAATACATATGAATGAATCATATACAATACATATGAAAATGCCTTGGCCTTATAGTGTGTGGCTTCTCCTGAGAACCAAGGTGACTACCATTCTGCATATCATACTTAAACCATGTCTTTTTGTGAAGCAGGTGTTTTATGCATACTGTATTGGTGAATGTGAGGCACCAAAGGGCTGTCTTCTCTGAGTCATGGAAGCAGATCCAGAGGTGCTATAATAGGAGACTAAAGCTCCTTTCAACTTTCAGACCAAATCTTTTCACAACCTTCACTCCAGGGCAAATTTTCAAAGTTGAACTCCTACCATTTTGTATGGATCACATATTGTTCAGGGAGTCCACAACTTCCATTTGATATTCTAAAACAATTGCTTAAAAGAATTTCATCTAAGAATTTATTCATGGAACTTAAATTCTTGACAGATTGTGCGATTTGCGCAGTCACCTGTTTATATTTCACATAACTGCTGCATGGTAGGTGCTCAGTGGGTTTTTCAATACCTACAATTAGACTAAAATTATCTCATGAGGTTTGTAACTACATCTCCATCTCAATTCCCATTTTATAAAAGCAAAAGTTCTTCAGACTTTAGAAGCACCCTCATATTTGGGTTGGTATTAAAGAAGTTCTGTTGAGCTAAGAGGTCAATGACACACAATACATTCATTTCTACTACTCTGTTCACCAGAGCAAACCACCTACCACTGTGACTCTCCTCAAAATGATCCGGTCTATGGGACAGCCCTAAAAATGTCATTCTGCTTCTCCAGGCATTTGGGAAGGAGAAGAAGCCTGAATGCTATCAAGATGTCACCTTCAATAATGGTGCCAATGACGTGGTTAAGGGAGATGCTGTTTTTCTTGCCATTGTTCACACAGCAGCTTTTAGAAAACAAAGGCATCAGCTATGTGGATTGCAGTGGTGAAAGAAGCTATTCAAAAAATCATGATAGGCCAGACAGAGACTCTCATAAGTTATCAGATCTACTTTTCCTTCCAGCAGGATGATACTAACCAGACACCACAGCATAGGAGATGGCTCACTTAGCTTAAGTGTTCTAGATCATTGTTCCAGTTGTGACATTAGCTGTCCTTGCCCTGATGGGTTAGGTCCTTGATTTCCCAGGAGAAACAGAGTTACATGACCATGAAATCATCTGGTTGGTAAGGGCCATAAACAGTGGAATGGATTAAATAGTATAGGAGAAAAAGAAGATACAGTAACTAAGTTTGCCTAGGAGATGTGTTTTTGTACAGTGAAGGGAGTAAGGAGGAACAACAAGAAATGCTTTGCAGAGGATGTAATTATTATTTATTTTTTGTATTTTGTAGAATAAGTATAACTGTTCCATGTGAAGAAATTTAGGAAAGATATTCCAGGCTCAAATTTAAGCAGAAGCAAAGGCAGAAGGTGTGAAAAATCATGGCATGGTTGAAGGGTGATCAAAAATTTTCCCAAGTGGGGTACCTGGATGACTCAGTTGGTTACATGTCTGCCTTCAGTTCAGATCATGGTCCAGCAGTCCTGGGATTGAACCCCAGGTCACGGGGATGGGGGGCCCCTGCTCAGCTCAGAGGGAGGTCCCTCTCCCTCTGCTGTTCCCCCCACTTGTGCTCTCACACTTGCTCTCTCTCTCTAAAATAAGTAAATAAAAAAATAAAATCCCCAAGTGTGTGTTTGGTATAAAGAGGGGGAACAGAGATTAGAAAAGTAGATTGGGACTGATCTTAAACGAGTCTCTGCGTCATTATGAGAGTATTCATAAGGATTTGAACTTTATCCTGAAGACAATGAGGAGCCACTCCAGTGTTTAAGCAGGGGGAGCAAACTAAGATTCATCATTTAGGAAGATCACTCTGGCAAACCATGGAAGAAGAATTGGAGGGTCACCAGAATTGAGGCAGAGATGCATTAAGAGGCTTTAATTGTAAACAAGGTGAGAGGTGAGGACGGTCAGCATTGAATGATGGCAGTAGGTTGGATGCAGAGAACAGGTTGGGATTGATAAATACAAGGAAGGAAGTTCTAATAGAAATTACTGTTGGTTGGGTTTGGGAAGTCAGAGAGGATAAGCCCTAAAAATGAACAAAATTACTTGGGAGAGCGAATGGAACAAGAAGCAGATCAAGATCCGGACTCCGGGGACTACACTATTTAAAGGATCAAGAATGATAAGGTATCTAGAAGGAATAATTAGATGGGTAAGAGAAGTGGAAAGAAGTTAATATTTTAGAAAGGAGAGCCTTCCAAGAAGGAAGAGACAGTAACGTCTAGTAGCGCAGAAATGTTAATTAGGCTGAGAATCACCAAGGATTCGTTGGTTTGTAAATGAGAAGATGAAGAAAGTGATAGAAGTACAGGGAGGGGAAATCCAGGTGGGAATTTTTTTAACGAACATTTGTGAGTATGTGTGTGTGCATGTCTGTGCGTGTATGTGTGTTTGGTTTTAAGAGGTGGAAAAGCTGAGCACTCTTCATGTTGAGCTAGGGCTAAGAAATAAGACAAAGGCACGAGAGAGGAGGGAGACAGTGGCATCGTAGGTTGCAGAAGAGCTATAAAAGGTGCAGGTCTCAGTGATTGAAGAAAGACTTGGTTGCTTCAAGGAAGGCGGGATGAATACATTTTTCTGTAGACAAGGTGAGGAGGTGGATATGGGGGTATATATTTGAGTAATGATGGAGAGAAACTGAAGAATTTCATGAACGGTGGTTCCTTTTTCTCTGAGAAATAGGCGCGTACATTGTCTCCTGACAGTAAGTAGATAGGGGGCTACCGAAAGCTCCAGGAGATAAAGTGTAGAGACTCTTGGGAAAAGTGAAAGAATTGCAAGCCATGTTTGATGGTCCTTTTGAACCGGAAGTCACAAATGACCATGTAGGGCTACCTGCCTCTCTTGTGAGTTCTCATTCATTCCTCAAAGCTCAATTTAGATGTAAGGCCCTCTGGGATGTAGTCTGCAGTAGAAGTCCTCTCTCTGTCTTGGTCAGTCTTGAATCCCTCGACTTGAATTGAGTGTCTGGAACATACCAGGTGTTCCATAAAGGTTTGCCAGATGACTGGGTATTGCATGGTATTGTGTGAGCCAATTCCCACAATGACCAGAGCCGGTTCAGATAAAAGTTTTTAGATCAAAGAAATTAATCTTTCTTCTTGTCTCCTCCCCTCTTCTCCTTTATCATTTTCTGTCTCCCGAGTCTTCACCATTTCTCTTCCACCTTCACTTCCACACACACCATTTTTCCTCCCTTCTGAGTCATCCTCATTCTCAGCTGACTATGCACTGATTTCTACCGAGACATCACTTCAAAATCAGTCCAGACATCAACAACACTTAAAATGAAGACTTCTCCCAGGTGTATTTGCTTTAAAAAGAAGAGACACTGAAAATTGTCTAGAGAGGCAAATGAACTTGAATGTTCAAGAGAAAAGTCCCCTCCCGATGCTTGGAAGCTTTCTTTCTGGGTGGCTTCTCCTTGGCATCTCAGCTAAGAGGCTAAGTGGCTCAGTGAGTTGTTTGAGAGGAAGTTGCCATCACCACCTTTTCCATTCTGGGAAAGAGCGGACCTCACCCATTATTTGAAAAAGGAGTGGGGGGAAGAAATAAATACTTGGTACAGTGACTTAATGAGGATCAAATAAGTATGTACATGGCGGACATCTACACTCTAAAACACAAGTTACATGCCTCTCCTCCCTGTTCCAAGTGAAACTCTGTTGATACCTTTTCCTTTACTGAAAAGCTCCACTTCCCCAATCTTCATTACTATGACATTTATTGGAGTCAGTGTCAATAGGGAGGAATTTTGGCAGATTGCTTTGTCATTTATATTCGTAATTCTCAATACTGGGTAAATACTCCTTTTGCTATGAAGAGTCCGGGGATAGTCTCACATATGAATCTTGATTCCTCTCTCTTTTTAAGTAGAAACTAAAAGAGAACTTAGTTGTCCATGTAGAAAAAGAGACAGCCTTTAAACGAAGAGAAATGAAGATATTACTGATAATGTTTACTGGCCCATTAGAATTGGCATTAATTTGCTCAAGCTTTTGTAGTATGAGTCCTTTCTCTGGCAAGGATCTTTCTTAAATACATCGCGAGCATTTTAGACTAATTCTGAGTGATCCTCTTATACTCAAGAAATGCTAAACTCAGAGTTTAGCCTACCTGAAAGCAACAAAGTTTCCCCCTTGTAGCTGGCCATGATTTTATTGCTGTTATTCATTTTGAATAATTAAATAAATGAATGAGTAAGAAAACACCATTTTTTTTTTTTTCCTCCTAGGAGAGTCTGATTCCAAAGCTGAGACCTAGGCCTTTCTTTCTACTCATTTTTCTGAGTCAAATTAAATCGCTGATATTCTAGTAACTCTACCATTTATTTTTCCTGGGGTTTCTGGAGGCAGAGATATACTCCAGGCTGGGTTTGTCTGAGGGATACTGAAACCCACTCCTTTGAATTTCTTTCCCCCTGAAGACTTTCCTACCTTGTCCTGTTCCTCATCTCCTCGTCCACAAATCCACAGAAGTGTTGCACGTGGGACCCCTGTCAGAGCTCATCTGTCCCAATGAGGCCACTGTTTAGAAAGACAAGATGAAGGAAGAAAAATGAAAGTACTAATAATAATGTGTAGTTTTCCAGTTTCTAGGTGATCTTTTATCATTTCTGCCCACTCCTCCTTCCCCTGCTTTATCTCTTCATGCCCCCCCGCCCCGCCCGGCTGCTATGTGCTATTATTCACTGTATGGTTGTAAGCAAACTGAGATTTTTAAAAGAAAAAAACAAAACAGAAACTTTGTGACTTGGTCCTCTCTGGACAAGGTTTCCAGAACAATGACTTATGAGCCGAGACCACGTGAGGGAGAAAGAGCCTCCTAGGACCCCTTTGCAGGGTTGCCACATGCTTGGGAGGGTCTGGTTTCAGCCTTCTGTGGTTATCCCACCTAAAAATTTCTTTTGTTAATAACATTAGAGAATGCTGATAAATTCAGCCAAAAGGGTCAAAAGAGGAAAGCTCATAGATTCCAGCGTTCTTTGTTAGAACTAACAAAGCCACAAGAATGTGTGTGGGGGGAATAGAAGAACACAGGTCACCAACTCCAAAATGGGAACGGGTAGGAAGCTTCCAGCTTTCTTCCACAGGCACGATGGACGGCTTGAAAGGAACCCCTTCCTAATCTCTAAGTCCATGCGGATTCCTCCGGTTCCCACGTGTCTTTCACTCCTCTCAGAAGGAGAGGGGACTGAGGGGAAAAGAAGCCCAGGCGTGCTCTGTAGACGCTCAAAGCAGAAGAAACGTTGGTCAAGGAAATCACAGCAACTTCCCCAGCATTTCTTTTTTCTCCTATTCGTTTGTTTATTTATGTTTATTGAAGTACAGTTGACACACGACGTTATATTAGTTTCAGGTGAATGACATAGTGATTGAGCAAGTCTGGACATTACGAAATGCCCACCACAGGTCCAGTGACCCTCTGTCGCCACACAGAATCATCATCGTCTTATCGACTATATTCCTTATGCTGTACCCTCCTCTCTGTGACTTGCTTATTTTAGGGCTGGAACTTGGTAGCTCTTAGTTCCCCTTCACCTATTTTGTTCATCCCCCTACCTCTCCGCCAGCAGCCGCCACCTTGTTCTCAGTATTTAGGATTCTGTTTCTCAGTTTGTTTCCCCAAGTCCAGAGTCTCTCATGGTTTGTCTCTGGGAAACAAACTGAGGGTTTCAGAAGGGAGGGAGGTGGGGGATGGGGTAACTGGGTGATGGGTATTAGGGAGGGCACGTGTTGTGATGAGCACTGGGTGTTATATGCACCTAATGAATCATTGAACACTACATCAAAAACTCATGATGTACAATATGCTGACTACCTGAACATAATAAAAAAAATTAAAAAATATAGAGTCTGTTCCTGTTCTTCGTGTGTGGATTTCTTTTTCATACAGATTTAAGCAAATTCACAACTAATTCCCCTCTTTCTTCCCCTTTTCCTTCTCTCTCTCTCTCTCAATTTCTTTTTTTAATTAACATATAATGTATTATTTGCCCCAGGGGTACAGGTCTGTGAATCATCAGTCTTACACACTTCACAGCACTCACCATAGCCCATGCCCTCCCCAATGTCCATCACCCAGCCACCCTCTCCCTCCACCCCCACCCCCCAGCAACCCTCAGTTTGTTTCTTGAGATTAAGAGTCTCTTATGGTTTGTCTCCCTCCAGATCCCATCTTGTTTCCTTTTTCTCTCCCTAACCCCCCACGGACCCCCAGCCTGTCTCTCAAATTCCTCGTGTCAGTTTCTCAATTTCTTTTAAAAGTTTTCTCCATTCTGTTTTGCCAGTTAGAGCCTAGTTTCTAAGCTCCAGAGTCTCCCTTTTTACTAGGTCTTCCTTCATGAGCCCGTCTCCTCCCCCTGCACCAGTAACATCTTTTCCTTTATATATGGGATGGACACATAATCCAGTGGGATGGTTTTGACCGCGAAAGGCCATGCTGGTAATGATTATTCTGGGACAGAAGACGTACCTGGGGCCCCAGGAAGCAAACTGGTACATACACTGACGCTACTTTCCGGCAGCTGACTAGCTGACTCAGCGGTACTCTCTAGCTATTGACATGCTGCTTTCCAAATCCTTCTCGACTGGCTTCTGGCAGGCCAACTGGCTTGCAAACTCCGAGGCTTCTCCCCTTCCGGTATTCCTTTCCCTTTTCACTCGACCCATAGCATCCCAACAAATGCTTGTGATTTGTCAGGGGTCAGGAGGAAACCATTTAAAGTTTCTCCTATTAAAAGTGTGTATTTAAAAGTCTGAAGCCTGAAAGGAGTACCAGGTGTCCATGAAAAATCTCTCTCACACCGGCATGCTTGGTTCTGGTCCCTGTTCTGTGGGGGCCCTCTTGTTTTTAGCTCTGCTTTTTGCGGGGGGTAGCTAAATAGAACTTCAGGTAAAATAAAGCATATAAATGGGTATTGTGCACTTATAAGGTGCAGAAAAGAGGCTATAAAATATTTATGCATAATTTAAAGGATAATAGTAAAAGGAAAGGTCATGGATCTTTCAGCCAGATTCAGAAAGAGAATATGACCCATGCGTTAGAATCACCCTCCTGACCTGGTAAATCTCCGTGATCACACCACCCTTGCCAGAGGTAAATGGCCACTTTACTTTTGTTATTCCTAGCTCTTTCCTTTTTAGTTTTACACACATTTATGTGTCCCTAGGTAAGCTCTCTCCCTTCTCGTGTGAGATGCTGCTGTCATGTAAGAAAGGAAGAAAACACTGCCATTCTTTCTTGTAGGGGAACAAAGTGTTCTTTTCTAGGGGAAAAGGAAAACAAGAAATGTGATGTGCTTTTCAAATACTTAACTGAGGAGAACATCAACACATGTGGAAGGGAAATTTAGGGAGAAACCCCAGCCCTCGTGTTGCACTTCTTGGGCTCAGTCTTTGTTTTCCATTTCCTTCTATTTTGTGGTGAAAATTCAGCCTTCCATTATTCAGAATTCACATGAACAACTAATACCACCAGGGAAGTGGTGACGGATGTGGGATTTCCAGCTTGGGACAGCTCTGCCAGCAGGGACCGAGTCAGGCGAAATTAGTAAGTCTGTCAAGCATGTTGGCCACGCTCCCCACAAAATTCCTGTCTCCTTCCCTTTCACGCCCGTCCTGGGCAGCCAGGGCCCCTCACTGTCTATCGCCACATTCATCCAACCCTTCGAACTCATCATTACATTCATTAACTATAAGACAGGGCCTTTGAAACATTTCCTCCTCAAGTAATCCGGTGGCAAAGAATGAGATATTTGAGCTGCTGTTGGACATGAACACTGTGGTAAGCACAGATTTATTTATTTCTACGATGGGGTGTCTCGTCCATACACAAAAGTGCCGAAAATGTTTCCGTACTATAAAGGATTACCATAAAATGAATACCTACTACGTGCCACCCAGCTTTAGCAATAGAACATAACCTGAAGTTTAAATCCTTCCATGTGAACCCAACAATCGCTTTCCCTGCCCTTGTCAGAGGTAACCAGGATCTTGAATTTTGCATTAATCATTCTCTGCTTTAAAAAAAAAAAGATGTGTGTGTGTGTATATGTGTGTACAGCTTTATATGTATTTATATTAATATTATATATGTATATGTATATATATATGTATGTAATATTTATATGTAATTTTAACACTTGTGTGTACATCCCTAAACAAATTATAGTTAGTTTTGACTTTGGGGGGGAATTTATATAGAGAAAATGTTGTATTTCTACTTCTCTGGGACTGCCCCCTTTTGCTCAAAATTATGTTTTAGGAATGCATCCTTGTTGAGGCTTGTGTCTGGAACTCCCTGCTTTTCACTGTTGTGTAGCATTCCGTCAGACAAATTCATTTATTCTGCTTTGGATGCACATTTGAGTCTGTCCATTCTGCTTTATTTCTTCTGATTTTGATTGACATTTGCATGCCGTCTAGTTTGGGACTATTGCAAAGAGCACTGGTAAGGATTTTCAGGTACTTGTCTCCTGACGCTTACATTGGAGAGTCTCTGAGTGAACCGGAAGGGGATTGCTGGGTCACAAAAGATGAACGCTCAGATTTCTAGGCAATTCCAAACAGTGTTCCAGAGAGTAGTGCACATTTTTAACCCCCCCACCAGATGTAGATGAGAGTTCCCATTGCTCAACATCCTCTTTAACACATGCTAATGTCCAAATACTTTCTTTTCTTTCTTTAGTCTGGTAAATGTGGAATGAAATCTCATTGCGACCTTGCCTTTGCATTTCTCTGATTACCGAAGATGCGGAGAATCTTTTCAGTGTTTATTACAGGCCGTGTGTGTTTCCTTTTCTTTGGAATTACTTTTTGGGTCTTTTGCCCATTTTCCTATTGCGTTGTTTCTCTTTTTCTTATTAATTGATTCAAGCTCTTAATCAAAGCAAGAATGGTGATAGGCAAAAATTTTAACTATGTGGAGTTTATTTACTTTTACAAATTATATGTGAGGTAATTTTATTTTCTTACTCCATAGCTGATTATTTTTACTCTCTTGGTGGGCTCATTGGACAAAGAAAAATTCTTAATTTTAAAGTCATTGAATTCTTCAATCTGGTTCTTTGTGAATTTTAAGTTCTGTTTATAGTGACTTCTTACATTCTGTTTGGATTTTATATTTTTGATTTTCACATTTATTTCTTTCATCCTCTTGGAATTTGATTTTTGTTTATAGTGTGAAAAGGGGGTGAAATTTCAGTTTAAAAAAATTGGAGGTAGGGGGCACCTGGCTGGCTCAGTTGGTGAAGTCTGCGACTCTTGATCTTGGGGTTGTGAGTTCAAGCTCCTGTTTGGGTGTAGAGACTACTTAAAAAAAAGTCTTAAAAAAATTTTGAAAGTAGGTTTTTTTGAATCAATTTTATTAATTCATTCTTAATCATTTATTGATTTATTCTAAAATACCATCTCTATCATAAATCAAGTTTCTGTGTATCTCCGGGTTTGTTTCTGAGCTCTCTATTTTGTTCCTTTGGTCTACTTGTTGATTAGTGTGCAACATCACATTGTTAGTATCCTAACTGTATAGTTTTACATGAGTCTGTACATCTAAGAGCATAAATTCCTTCTTCTTATTTTCCTTCTCTGGGAGCACATTGGCCGTCCATTATCCTTTTATTCTGTTATATAAATGTCAAAATCAGCTAGTTAAATTCCACGAGTAAACTTTTAGAAATTGTTACTGTAATCATATTTACTATTCAGATCCATTTGAGGAGAACTGACAGCTTTACGATACCACTCTTTGTATCTAAGAACATGGTGTATTTTTCCATTGGTTGAGTTCTTAAATGAATTTTGAAAAGCTTTCTAATCAAACATGCCTTGTTTACCTTTTGTTTCATTAATTCCTATGTATTTATGTACTTTATATCATTTATTGCTTTCATAGAAGGTATTTTCTTTTTTCATTTCATTTATTTATTTTTTTACAGATTTTATTTTTAACTAATGTCTACACCCAATGTGGGGCTTGACCCCTGGAACAAGAGGTGCATACTCTACTGACTGAGCCAGCGAGGTGCCCCTTGCTTTTGTAGAAGGTATTCTAAATTCCATTTTGTATCTGAACACAGCTAGAAATGAATTTTTTTTCGTTAACTGTTTTGTTACTAATTTTATTGGGTTTTCTCTTAGGGTTTTCCTATCACCTATTAATAACAAGAGATTTGTGTCTCTCTTTACAATTCTTGGGCTTTTGAATTCTTGAATTCTTGATTGATTGATTGATCGGTTAAATTAATTATTTATGTCTTACCATGGTGGCTGGGAATTCATGACAATGGGGAAAGGAAGTGGTGGTAGTGTCATCCTTGTATTCCTCATGATTTCACAAGAAAGTTTCAAATTTTTACTCTTATAGATGATGTTTGTTCTGGAGGTTTACAGATCTTCTTCATCAAATTAAAGACATTCTCTTCTATTCTTACTTTGCCAAAAGTTTTAACGTGAGTGGTTATCGAATTTCATTGGACAACTTTTTGCTGCTCTGGGTGTAATATGGCTTATCGCCTTTAACTTGTTAATATAATACATGGCAATAATCCCAACCTGTAATTTTCCTTGCTCTTCTTTTTTGTACTGAGTTTTTGTACTGAGCTTGTACAAGTCTCATGAAATATGCTGGGAAGCATTCCATCTTTTTCTAGTCTCTGGAAGAGTTTGTATATGATGTGTTTGTAGAATTCACAAGCAAAATTATCTGGCATGGCATTTGCTTTGTGAGATTTTAAACGACAGATTCAAGTACAATTCTAATTTGTAGGGGATTTCTGTTTCCTCTTGAGCAATTTTTAGAAGTTAAGTTTCTTACAAATTCATATATTTCATCGGTTTACAAATTTATTAGCCTAAAGTTGTTCATAATATTTTCTTATTTCTTTTTAAACATCTGTGGGAATAATATTTCTCCCTTTTTATGCTATTTGTTTGCATACTCTTTTTTCCTTGATTAAACTACCAGAATTTTGTCTTTGCAAACAACCTTCAGCTTTTTGAATATTTATATGAATTTTTACCCTCTGTTTTATTTGTTTCAGCACTTCTTCCTCTTACCCCTTCCCTTCTTTTTTCTTTGTTTTTTTTTTCTGTTGTTCCTTTTTAATATCTTTTTTTTAAAGATTTTATTTATTTATTTGACAGACAGAGATTACAAGTAGAGAGAGAGGCAGGCAGAGAGAGAGGAAGGGAAGCAGACTCCCTGCAGAGCAGAGGGCCCGATGTGGGGCTCCATCCCAGGACCCTGGGATCATGATCTGAGCTGAAGGCAGAGGCTTTAACCTGCTGAACCACCCAAGTGCCCCTCCTTTTTAATTTCTTAGAATGGGTATTGAGCTCATTAATTTCAAGTCTTTCCTCTTTTTCCAATATAAAAATTGCAAACTATATTTTTCCCTATAGTAACTGCTTTTTTGAACCTCACATATTTTGTATTGTATATATAGTATTTAATGTTTAATTAGCTCTAACTGCATAAATATTGAATAATACAGTAATTAACATATATTTAAATAATCTGACAATGTACTGAAAGCATTTAGGACACAAAGATATGTTTTCATAATCTCTATGTATTTCTCTTAACCAAGATATGCCTCAAATACACAACTTCATAATTCCTTCTCTTTTCTATGTATGCTCATCTTAATAGGGTGAAAAATAAAATTAGCACAGTTAAAATCAGAAGATGTTCCTACAAAGGGCCAATGAATGGCCTTTTGCATTTTGTCACATAAAACATCAAGAAAACTAAACATGATATAGCAAGAGCCAAGAATAGAAATGCTCTCAGTTGAAATTCTTCCCCATTAGGTACCACTGTGCTTTTATTTAGACTGTTTAAGGATCCCTGGTCTTGGAGCCTGAGAACTTGATTTTCTTGATTTTTGTTTTTTTGTGTGTGTGTTTTTTCTTTTCTTTTCTTTTCTTTTTTTTTTTTTTAATGCAAGCCTTCAATACTATGTACCTTCAGCAAAATTAAGCTTTCTTACTTATTTGTGAATTGAAAATTGTCATGTCAAATTCAGGATTTTTCTGAGGATTTAATAAATGTGGAGTGTGTGTGTGGAGTCACTTTTTTGAAAGTGCTATGCAAATGTAAAGTAGTAAGTATTATTTTCTTCTTACGGCAGGATTAATCCTCAAGTTTTGGTACCTTGGTTCTTTTTCCCATATGTGTCTTTCCCTTCTTCCTCCAGGAAGTCTCCACCCTCCCTCTCTGTAGATTCTTCCCTGGAGGCCACAGGTTCAGATCCTCTCTCTGTAGAGAAGCCCTTACAGATCACGTAATCGAAGCTCCTCCATTTGCAGCTGAACAGACAAAGGTCCAGAGACCTATTGTCCCAATGCCTAGAAACAGCAGAAGTGAAATTGCCAGGTGGTTAGTGCCCAATCCAAAACCAGAATGAAGATCACAAGACTCCTAATCTGGTGCTTTCTACCATACTGTTACCTGATGAGTGGTGTTTTAAATTTTTATTTACTTTTGTGTGTTTTGAACAGTAACTGGCAACCATTTATGGGGCAGTTATGCTCACTAGTACATCCAACAGGGCCCCCCCCCCTTTTTTTTTAAAGATTTGTATTTATTTATTTTACAGAGAGAGAGATCACAAGTAGGCAGAGAGGCAGGCAGAGAGAGGGGGAAACAGGCTCCCTGAAGAGCAGAAAGCCCGATGCGGGGCTCGATCCCAGGACCCTGGCATCATAACCTGAGCTGAAGGCAGAGGCTTAACCCACTGAGCCACCCAGGTGCCCCAACAGTGGCTCTTTTATGAACCTACTTGAAAGAAATAAGTTTTACTAAAAGGCTTAAAGAGAGCTGTTCAATTTTCTCCACGGCATACACAATAATTTAAAGATGAACCTCAAGATGCCCATAACTTTAAAAATAAATACATTTAACAAAATATAACCCTCCATTGTGAAACCAGATACATAGTGGGCTGCAGAGTGCTGGGCTGGATGGAGAATGTCCCACTGTAGTCCATTTATTTTCGATCCTCGAGGGAACAGCACCTGCTGGCAAGTCACTTAACTTACAAACTAATAGACTCCATTAGGTTCACATTGATTGATTTGAAAATCACCCACTAAGGTTCATTCAGTCTACATATTGTTTACCCCTGTCACCTTTACACCGAAGGGGCCATGACTTTGGCGCATAGCATGTGCACATCTCCAGAAAGTCACTTCTCTTAAGCCTGGGTAGCAGCAGATTCTCCTAACTAAAAGGATGCAGGCCCAGATGACTCAATTGCTACAGCTTCCTTAACAAAGGCTGTGGGTTATTGCCTGTTCGACTTAGCTCCAATGTCCTTCTTGGGGAGGCAGCTAGCAGGGGTCTGGTCAGTCCTGTCTAGTCCGGTGGCTGCAAAGAGATTTGGTAGGTCTGATGTAGGAAGATGTTGGGGTTAGGAGCTGACAGCCAAGAAAGAATGCTTGAGATGTCTTTGGTGCAAAAGAAGTGGTTTTATTAAAGCCCGGGGACAGGACCCGTGGGCAGAAAGAACTGCGCTGGGGTTTTGACAGGTGACTGATTATATGCGTTCAAGTTAGGAGGGGTTTAGGGACAGCACAATTCTCCAAGGTATTTTGGAAGCAAGGTTTCCAGGATCCTGAAGGGGCTAGCTATTGTTTGGAAAAGGTCATTTATGACTGGTTAGCCAAAACTCAGTCATGAGAACCTTCAGATGTATATTGGTGGGCCCTCTGCTTGGAAGAGGATTGTTAACCTGTATCTTTGGGGGGGTAGAGATAAAGGAAGTTTTTAAAGGAGTTTTTATGTGTTAAAGGAGACTTACAGGATCCAGGGGGAGAGGGTGTGGTTGGGATAAAGTTAATATCGCCTTTGGCCTTACCAAAGGGTCAACCTCGAGGCAGCTGAGCTCTCAGAGGAAGGTCACTCTGCCTGTCTCGAGGACTTGTCAACGGGCTGTAAGTAGTAAGGACATTCATTTTCTTTTGCCTTTGCTTCCCACATCAGTGTCCACTGTCGGGCTCCAGCAGCCGAGCCCAGCGGCACAAGGCATCTCTGGTCATTATGCGCTGCAGAGAAATCAAAGAACCCGAGAGCGAGGCCTGGAATTCCTGGCTGCCTCCCAGCTCTCTTACGAAGAAGTAAATTCCATTGTCGTCTCTGGCTCCTTTCCGCACTCTTGGAATACTGTACACCAGCCCTTTTCTCCCCGCGAGGAATGACTGCCCGGCCACGGCAGGAAGCGCAGAAATCTTAGAACATAAACTCAGCGTTCTCCCCACATTTATCTTCTACCCGCTCACGCATCTCTCCCGTCAGAGCCTGCGGGCTTCGTGACTTTCTCCATGCGCTGGGCTGTCGCGTGGTCCCCGTTGCTAGTGACTCTTTGAACCGATCCCAAGGCTGTGTCAGAAACGCCCGTGATCGATTCCCAGTGCCATCCTGAACAGCAGACCGGGATATCACACCTTTAAACCCCACGGCCCGGTAAACAATACAGCATGTACTCAGCTTCATAAACACTGCGCGTGGTTACAAAGGGCATTGCAAACCCAGTGTGATAGGACTTGACCTTAAAAGCTATAGACAATCTAGCGAAGCACAGACGGTTTCATAAAGTACAATCACTTCCTGGAATTCTTGGGCCAGTGCGGTCGGAGCCGTTCAGATCCTGTTTTCCTTGCATTGTTTCCTGCATGTGAATATCATCAGTCTAGCAGGACTGTAACCATGGCGCTTGTAAATAGCCCAGGGGCGGCTTCTGATAAAGGCATACAGTTTTTTTTTTTTTTTTTTAATTTTTTATTTTTTATAAACATATATTTTATCCCCAGGGGTACAGGTCTGTGAATCACCAGGTTTACACACTTCACAGCACTCACCAAATCACATACCCTCCCCAATGTCCATAACAGTTTTAAGAAAACTTTTTTTTTTTTTTAAAGGCAAGCCCGAATCAAACCCTACAAACGCCATATGTCAACAACAAAGTTGACGATTTGCAGTTTCGAGCACACACACATCCAGATGCAGATATGTTTTTAAGTCGCCGAAGGAATCAAAATAGATGCCCATATTATTTACAGTAGGGTGAACTGTTTTCCACTTTTTAGGATGCAGACTTATGCGAATCCGTGGAGAGGGAGCTGGTGGATACTGACCAGAGTCATAAGGGGTTCTTTCCATAGTATTTTTCTCTTCTATTGAATGAGGATGGGAAATCTTAATTGTTAGCCGTCTAGTTTCTCCAATCAGTAATAGGAAGAAAAAACACTGATGTTACACCTTCAAGTACTGGGTTTAAAACTGTTCCTCTCCCGGAGTTTGACATCGCTGTTGGGCAATTCTATTCCAGTTGTATTTGGTACTTGACAGGTTCTAATTTACACTTTGAGATGATATTAAGGGGGAAATAGGCCAAAATAGACCACCTTAACCTCCACGGAAAATCCCAAGATTTATTTTCCAGATTTGCTATATATGCCTTAGTGTATAAAATTGGCACCTGCTGAATCAATCTTGATTCTTCAGGCTTCTGCATGACATTGAGCTGACATTGTAAGTTAAAGTTTTTAGCAGATTTAATATATGATCGGTACTGAACAAAATATTGACAAAGGTATTTTAAGCTTCTGAGGATTCCTTAGAAGAGAAATACAGAAAAGAGAAACTTCTAAAACTCTCAGTCATGTTTCCATAGACACCCATGCTTGATTTTTCTAAGATCTAAAACTTAAAATTATTTTTAAAATAAGTAATGGGGATGTAATATATAGCATGGGGATGATACTTAATACTGCATTATATATTTGCTAAGCTGCATAGTTGCTAGAAGAGTAGATCTTAAAAGTTGTCATCACAAGAAAAAAGGAAAGAATTGTAACTATATATGGTGATGGATGTTAAAGTAGACTTATTGTGGTATTATTTTGCTGCATTTACAAATACCAGCTGATATTTGTATTCCTGAAACTAACATAATATTGCATGTCAATTATATCTCAGTAAAACCAAATAAAACTCGAAAATTATTTCTATTTCTAAATTTTAATTAAAGTCAGTTATATCTGATCAATATTTTCATATGAGCATCAAGGGTCAGTTCAAAATCTGTGGGTAAAAATTAAACCTTTAATTTTGCTACTATATTATACATAGCACATGTTACAAGTCTTAGAATGGTAATTAACAAAATACAAAATATTCCCCAGCTTAATCCTTTATCTTAAAAAAAAAAGAAAGTAGCACAAGTATTTTCAATGAGTTGCTTTTCTCAAAACATATCTGAGAATTATGATCGAGTTTTATAACCTCATTTCTATGAAATTATTGTTTTAGATGTTATATAGCTACTTTACAAAATCTATAATCATTTATTTATTTATTTATTTTAATATAATTTTTTATTTTTTATAAACATATATTTTTATCCCCAGGGGTACAGGTCTGTGAATCACCAGGTTTACACACTTCACAGCACTCACCAAAGCACATACCCTCCCCAATGTCCATAATACCACCCCCTTCTCCCAAACCCACTCCTATAATCATTTATTAAGCAAACAAGTTCTTAGAAAGTTCTGGTCTGAGGCCACACAGCTAGCAAGTAAGCGGAGTCAGGATCTGAGTCTGGATGTTTGTGGCTTTGAAGCAATTTTATCTAACCCCAACAATGCAATTGCACTGACGACAGATGGCAGACACCAATGTTCTGAAGAATTTGGAGAAATAGGAAAGAATTGGACAAAACTGATGTACATGGGCGGAAGAGGCTGTGAGTCAGGATCAGGAAATAAATGACATGGTTCAGTCATGAAGCAATATAATTTCAACTTGACTTTCCTTCTCCATTGTCCTTTTTCATTGTCTGGCTCGTAATGGGGTCATGGTTTTGTCAAGTGGCTAAATTCCTGCATATTTGGTTTCCTCATGGGAGGCAAGTAATTCCACATTGATTTAAATTAATAAAATAACATGAAGTCCAGTTCTCCAAATTTCAGTGCCATAGATTCGAAATATATTTTTAAATTAATGTATTTAACCACCTCCCCCATATGAACTAACAATCTGATGCCTGTTCTCAAAGGATCTGACTTCTGTTTTTATTCAAAGAAGTTCCTCTACCTTGTGGATAAAGGAAGGAGCACTTTTCCTGGAGCCAGTTGACTGGGACACACCTTATTGCTAAAGCCATTTAATGGTGTCCTCTTGCCATAATGCCCACGACCTAATAATGGCACACAAAATTTGGGCCTCTGATAAGCATGAGTAACTTCCTCTATAGCCGAAGGGAGGCAAGACAGATGACTCTGGAGCCAGACTTGTCTTTATATATTGTATTTATTTTGCAGAATTCATTTACGGGCATAAGCGGGGAGATAAAATACCTCCTTTTCATGAGGGTCCCAAAGGGACCGCAGGCATACAATGTTGCTTCATAACATACAAACAATACGACCCAGAAGGCTCCTTCTAGCATAATAAACAACTCACAGTCTACAGTCTCCGTGTTCTTGACATTGACAATGCTTTTTAAAGTTAGATCAAAAAGGTACTTGGACTTTTTTTTTTTTAACAAGGTGTCTGTCTGAATAGGGCAAAAATTCTGTCCAACTGTTGGAAGCAGTAGGTCAGAAAGTCTGCGTGATCAATATGAGTTTCATTTCCAGCATTTTGAGGGCATTTCTCCTTGAAAGCCGGGAGGTAGAAAGAAAATTATTTTAGGTTGTATTTCTATCCACAATGTTATACGAATTATAGATTATATTACTTTTGGAAAATTTCATTCTGCCTGGTAGAAGAGACACCAATTCAATAAAGAAGTGAAATTTTAGTTTAGATTTTCGGAGTATCTCTGATATAGCTCAGATCTGAAGTTTCAATTATTATTATTAATTCATTATTAAGTACATATAGTATTTTTATAGGATTTTTGAGAATTTTTAAAGAGGAACAGTGACTGACTTCTCTTTTATTACTTTTTAAAATTTTATTTACTTATTTGAAAGAAAGAGAGAAAGAGGAACAGAGCATGAGCAGAGGGGAGGGGCAGAGGGAGAGGGAGAAGCAGACACCCTGCTGAGCAGGGAGCCAGACACCCAGGCCCCTGAGATGGTGATCTGAACTGAAGGTAGATGTTTAACTGACTGAGCCACCCAGACACCTGGACTGACTTCTCTTTTATTGATTGATTGATTGATTGGTTTTTTATTTTTTATAAACATTTAATATATTTTTTTCCCCCGGGATACAGGTCTGTGAATCGCCAGGTTTACACACTTCATAGCACTCACCATAGCACATACCCTCCCCCATGTCCATAACCCCACCCCCTTCTCCCAACCCCCTCCCCCCAGCAACCCTCAGTTTGTTTTGTGAGATTGAGTCACTTATGGTTTGTCTCCCTCCCAATCCCATCTTGTTTCATTTTTTCTTCTCCTACCCCCTTAACCCCCCATGTTGACTTCTCTTTTAAAAGAAAACAAGCTTAAACACCAATAAGGAGTTAAGCTGTAAATATGGGAGAAACGTCAAAGTGTTTCCAGAAATCAGGCAGTCTCGCTCTTTCTGTCTCTTCTTTTGAAATTCTTGAAGACCTATAATAGCAAAATTTCCCTAATAGAATTTAAATATCATTTAAACCAGAAATAGGGGCAAGGACATTCTCAGTCCCGATGTCACCGATAGTAACCAACATATTCATCTATGTATGAACGTGTGCCTTCCTATTTAGAAGAAAGGAAATATTCTTAGAACAATATCTGCTTTTACTCATTAAGAATTGACTTAACAGGAGTATGTATTATTGCTGGAGTAATAGTGAGTAAGAAAAAGGAATTCAGATCTGTGTCCGGCTAACATGGGAATGACTTTCTGGGAAGGGGGTAGATCCTGAGCACAGGCATGACTTGGTCACAAATCAAATAAGATTAAGGCCTAAAAGACAAATATGGATAAAGTAGTAAGGGAGGTCCCACTTGAATACTAACAGACTCGAGTGCAAATCAGTCCCTCATAAGGATAACAACACACAGTATGCTCAAGTATCAGTATTTTAATCCATCATTTTCACTATTGAACTATGTTTTGTGTGCAGTGGCCAAGATGCTTGCTTTAGTAAGTTACCTGCTTGTGAAAAACAACCAAACTTCAGTTTAAGTACGGGTTATTCCCTTATTCATTATTGACAGTTGAAGCTTCTTAATGGCTTTCTAAGAAGTCCATTTTACCCAGTTGAAGAAAAATAGATCGTCTCAGGGGTGGGAGCGTGGGGGAGTGGGGGTAAACTCTGTCTGGACAAGCTCTATGAGAGTTTTCATGACTAGCAAATAAATTGTCCCACAAAAGGCCACAATAAGGCATCTCTTACTGCAACCATCAGAAATACCTCATTGAAGTCATGGTTTTTGAAGAACCATTTGTACAGCTGTGATCCTGACCTGTAACAGTCAACTGTCTCCAAATACCTTGCAAGAGTTGTTTCCAGTCTCCTCGATAAACAGCCAGAACATCACCCACAGTTTCCTGAAGTAGTTGATTTGAGTTCAGAGGCAGACCCAGCCCTCTTGAAAAAAGCCTACCACAGAGGGGTGTTTCTTCTAATATAGGCAGGGAGGAAGAATTATCAGGTTTTCCGGCAACATTGAACCACCTCAACCCACACAAAAGCAAAAGCTTTCCACTGTTTACAGCCTGTGGCACTTTTTATCAGACTTGTCTTTAATTCTTTCCAAGAGGTAAGGAACAAACAGATGTCTCTTTGTTGTTTTTTAAAAAATTTGTCCTTAAGGCAAAAGCAGGGCACCCTTTGAAAATCATGGGTTGGTCATATAATCATGGTTATACTGTAAAAACAGGGAGTGCATTGTCTCCCACAGTTAGGGACAGTAGGTGTCCTGCTGGGGCTGAGACAGAAGTCACCTCTCTGCCTCCCAGCCACCTGACATCTTTTTAGGGATTTCCCCCCGGCCGTGGGTAGGATCATCTTTACAAAATCAAAGGGTGAGACGACATCCTCTAGAGATGTAGAAATTTGGAAAGACATCGGTTGGACCTCAAGGCACAAGCATACATTGTAATTCTGAAACTTAAAGAAGAGAAGAACTACTTCCAGCTTTTTGGCATTTATTATACCCACTTCAGGAAAGTGGATGAGTCACAGAATAAGTGGTGATGTATCAATAATCAGATTAGAGCCACCTCACCCTCAGTGTAAAAGATTAGGTGGAGATTCATGAAGCTAAGGCTGCCTGAGATAATGCCTGCCAATGAGCACAGATTTGGGCTTCATCCAAAGGGCATCCATAAACAGACTGACAGATCATTGAAACTGGGCACAATAGAAGGATTATGAATATTCTGGTATATCATCTTTTTTTTTTCTTCCTGCAAGGCTTTGGCTAGAACTCATTTTTTTGTCTTGGAGAACAATAAATAATCATCATGACTCACTTATGATTCTCTTGGTCACTTCAGATAAACCAAGTCCAACCCTTGAAATGGCACGATGACCAGGTCTATACAGTTTCACTAAAATACTTACTATTTGCAGGCTAACACATTGTACCAAGGTTCACTGGGCTTTGTTTTTTTTTTTTTTTTTTTTTTTTTTTTTTTTTTTGAGCCACATTTGGAACAAGAATAAACAAATATCACTGCAAAGTGGTGAATTGGATTTAGTCCTTGCTGATTCAGGCCTGGGCGATGGCTCTAAAATTCTTGCCTATGAGTCTGGACCTGTTGAGTCATTAAAAATCAGCAAGGCTAGGGTGCTATATGCTGGTGTAGTGTAAATCCAAAGTCATTAAAGGACCTGGAGGAAGAAAATATTATGCTCTAGGTTGCCTGCGGGATGAGCACGCTTCCCAATGCCTCGACATGTACCTAAAACTGGGAAAGGGTCCTCAAACTTCTAAGCAAAGCCAACGCTTCTGCTTGGTGAGAAGTAAAACTTGTTGGATATTTCTGGGTAGGTTTCCCAGACTGACAAGTGATTCTGGACTCTTAATATAATAAACGGAGGGTAAGAATTGCCCTGAAATTAAGGTCCTGGACTTAAAATCCAAAGTAGGGTTAAGATGATTAATCTAAATTCCTTTCACTTTGTTTCTTCATTTGAGACAATTCTGTCATCTCTGTTCAGTAGAAGTTTTTTAAGTCTGTGGCTTCAGTGACAATGAAATAACCTTGCCTATATCTTCAGAATCTTTCATGTGCACATTTTGGAAATTTGTAGGAGTCAAATATCAAATACTTTTTGTTCAATAGCTCATCCTTACCAAGAAACACATCAAATGGAAAATTTGTTTCCGAAAATTTTAATTCCACGCTCAATAACTGATTATATCAAGTCACTTATATGAGGCAAATAATGTCAGAGAATGATTCTGTCTACAGGCTTTTGGCAGAGGACACCTAAGACATGTTTGCCTTGAAGAAATAATGCATCTCAGTTCGTCAACCTAAAATTCTGTGCAGTTTTATCCGAAAATACACTAAAATGGGTAAGATCTTATTCTTTCTCTGATGAATCAGTTTCTCCCACAGAAACACTTAAAACCAGGGGCACCTGGGTGGCTCACTTGGCTAAGTGGCCAACTCTTAGTTTGGCTCAGATCATGATCTCAGGGTCATGAGATCGAGCCCGTACTGAGCTCTGCGCTGGGTGTGGCATCTGCTTCAGACTCTCTCTTCCTCGGCCTATCCCACTTGTGTTCTCTCTCTCAAATGAATACATCTTAGAAAAAAAAAAATAAGGAAATGTTGAAAACTAGCCCCCAGTATTCAGGAAGACTGAACAGTCTATTGAACTCGCTGTTACTTCTCACCATAGAATATACAATGTTTTTTGACCCTAAGGAGAAAACAGAGCTCTCTTTCTTCCTTTATTTTTGGGAGCAGAGGTAGAAGCAGTTAACAAAATGGGATATGATAATTGGGCAACTTTAAGGCATTTTCAAATGCTTTTGTTCTTAGTATCTGGGGCAAACAAGCAGCCCTATTCCTGCCTGAAGTGTGGGTTAGGATCTTCCCCCTGCCCTTGGCAAGGAATGGAGGATAAGGTCGGTTGGCAGTCCCGGACAGTACTTGGACTTGGACTTCCTTCAAGTCACTGAGGCTGGCTGACAGATGAAATCTAGCGTTCTAGCTCATCGCTCAGAGCACAGGCCCTCCCCTGCTAGGAGCGTCTTGCCTCATTCTGAGCTGCAATGCCAGGGTGGTCCAGTGACACTTCCTTCTCAGGAACTCACACATGCCCTGGGGAGACAGCCTTCTGAAAGCAAAGACTCCTTGGTACTGGGCGTAAGACAAAGAGAAGGTTATAAAGGAAGGAAAGAGGGAAAAGAGAAAGGAGGAATATAGGGCATGAGCAGAAGGAGAGAAAGGAATAATAGGGCAGTTTGTTGTCAGTAATGAAACCCACTTCCATTCCAGCCCCTCAAAATTTGTTCATTCAAATATCACTGTATTCTTGGTAACAAGGGTCTGCTCAAGGCTTGGGGGAATTTCTCCAAGCATTTCCATAATATATGTACTCCTAGGGGGATCTGCAGGTGTTAGAGGGCAGGGTGGATATAACAGAGAAATTCCCCCCAGGAGTTAGAAGGTTTTGCTTCTCTGCAAGAAGCTGCTCGTGGTTCCTTCTCCTAAGAGTTGCATCTTGAACAGGTACTCATGAGGATTAAAGGAATGACTTCATGATTCATGAGGATTGGGATGACCATTCCCAAGGGAAAAGAAGAGCAGCACACAGAAGCTTGTTTTTAAAAAGAAATTAACAAAGGGACACCTTGGTGCCTCCGTCAGTTAAGTGTCTGACTCTTGGATTCAGCTCAAGTCATGATCTCAGGGTCATGAGACTGAGTCCAGCGTCAGGTCCCTGGATGCTCAGAAAGGAGTCTTTTTGAGATGCTTTGCCTCTCCCTCTCCTTTTGTCCCTCCCCCAGCTCATGTGCATTCTCTCTAAAATAAATTTAAAAATCTTTAAAAAAAAAAAAGAACTTAATAAAAACAAAAAGAATAAGGATCTCAGCCAAGGTCAGCCATCTAAATAGCAGGAGCCTAAAACAGAGACCAAGAGCACAATGTTGGTAATGACTCATCTGCTGAAGGATCTCTGTGAGCAACAGCAATGGAGATGGGGGGCAGAGCACAGAGAAGGATGAGCTCTTGGATCTGGTGGATCGCTCTTTACATGTAATCAATAGATAAAGGTTAATTTGTTTATAACCAACCAGTTGCTACTGGGAACATTTGGTCTAACCAAAGTTCAGCTGGTTACATTAAAAAAAGTCCAAATCTTCACATCAATTTTTGCAGATTTGAAATAAGTTGATGAAGCAAATCTGAACACTTTTGTCATAGTTCCATTTTCTTATTGTCATCCCTTCATTCTTTTTCTTTATCCTCCTGCTTTTTAAATAAAATATTATTAATTAATTTTTTTTCTTTTTCCTCTATTTTTTTTTTAAATTTTTTAAGATTTTATTTATTTGACAGAGAGAGATCACAATTAGGCAGAGGCAGGCAGAGATAGGGGAGGGTAGGGAAGCAGGCTCCCTGCTGAGCAGAGAGCCCAATGCGAGGCTCGATCCCAAGACCCCGAGATCATGACCTGAGCCAAAGGCAGAGGCTTAACCCACTGAGCCACCCAAGTGCCCCGCCTCTATTTCTTGTTAAATTATCCAAGAATGCAAATACACTCACATGGTGGAAGATTAAAATATTATGGACAAACATGGAATAGACATGAAAGCTCATTTCATGCCCTCAATGTTCCCACACCCTTCTTCAGAGGAAATCCATACCAGTAGTTTGTTATCTATCCTTTCTTTATGTATACACCTACCCAGAGACATATCCATATATACCTACACATATGAATATACACATCCATGCATGTATGCGCATATATAAACACACACATATATACACATATACATGTACATATAGTTTACATGCTTAACCAGAATCATAATATTTTTTTTCCAAAATCTTCAAAAGATTGATGAAAGAATTTCATAATATGTCATTGTGTTAAGATCCCCGTGTCTAGTAGCATTTGGAAACTAGTGTGTAAAATACATAACCAACACGTAAAATTAATATAGCCTGTATGTTAACTAACTGGAGTTAAAAACTTTAAAAAAATGTAATCTGACAAGTTTTTTCATGCATGCATGCCTTCCATCTCCATCTTCGGGGTTAAGTTTGGTTAGCAAATCACAGCTACTTTGTTTTATTAAGTGTTACATGTACTGATTGGAGAGGTAATAAGCCTTTGGGAGATTTATTAGAGTTTTCTCCAAAATTCCTGACATCGCTGCTTCAATCAAAGAATTCCTCAGGCATGAGTTCGTACACGAACTTGGGAGTACAAAGATTAATGACCTAAGCATTTCAGTTTTAACTTCAAATCTAAAAGTGGGAAGAGATCCACCCATCATTAATGAAATAATGTTGACTTAGTCCTGTAGGCTTTTTGCCATAGAGAAAATAATGATATCAGCTCTGAAAACAAAATTCAGGTCTTACCTGCGCAAGAAAATTTGGTATCCCAAATCCAAACTTCTCGAACGAAACATCAGAGCATAATGTTTGACCAATCAGACAGATTCCTAACTTTATAAATTCTTTCACTATGGGGCTAATATAAATAATAACTGACCTCATTCATATACTTGCAAAATAATTTAATTTTCCCAGGAGTGATCTACTCTCAAACCCTGTGGGATACCACAACTCTGTAGTACGAGTCCTATCCAGAAAAACTGAAAATTTAATTTTTCAAAAGATGCAGTATAATCATTTATTGAAGTTGCCATAGAATGGGAGATATCAAGTCTTTCAAAATTTTTTAAAGTTGGAAGCCAATTTCGAACATTTTTTTATATCACAATATGGAATGGGGAGGGTAAGAATTATATCAGCATTTTTAGATGAAAGAAGAGGCAAAAGGAAATATTTTGAACTTTATTTTCCTATATGTTATCTGTGTGCTAATGACTGACATCAACCTTTTTGGTCAGTCATCTTTTTCTGAGTTCAGCCTTGTATATACAAAGGCCAACTTTCACCTATGTCTACTTGAATGTCCCACTGGAATTAAAAATGTAATTTCCAAAATTATTTGATTCTTGATTTCTGCCCTCTTCTCCGCACCTTATACGTTTACTTTCCTGAAAACATCTTTCTCAATAAAAGATCCTGCCACCTACCTGATTGCTCACCTAAAAATGTAGGATAAATTCTTGACGCCTACATTTTCTTGCAATCCCCACTTCCAACTTACCACCAAAACTTGTTCATTTATTTCCACATAGATCTGAAATCTTTCCATTTCTACCCTCGGCTAAACTACTTTTACCTGGATGCTGCAAGAACTCTCTAAACGGTCTTCCTTTTTAAAATTTTACTCTCCCATTCATTCTTCATTCCTCAGGTAGCAACTAGAGTGATTTAAAAAAAAAAAAAGATTTTATTTATTTATTTGAGAAAGAGAGTGAACAAGAGAAAGAGCCAAGCGGGAAAGGAAGAGAGAAATATTTATTTATTTTTTAATATTTTATTTATTTATTTAAGAGAAAGAGATAATACAATCAGGGGGAGGAGTGGAGGGAGAGAGAGAAGCAGCTGGCTTGCCAAGTGGGGAGCCCAACTCAAGGCTCAATCCCAGTACCCTGGGATCATGACCTTAACCAAAGACGGATGCTTAACCTACTGAACCATCCAGGCTCCCTTCACTCACCTATTTAATGCATTAATGGTAATGTTACATCTGATCTACATCTGATCTAGTCAATTCTGGGGTCACCTCCTTGAGAAAGGATTCCTCAAACTCCAGTCTGGGTTAAGTTTTTCCTTTCCTGTGCTCCAGTTGTGCTGAAAAAAACTTGTTTTTGTTTATCTTTCCCAAAGAATTGTCAACCCTTGAGAAATGTATTGTATTTTATTCACTTTTATATTTCCCAGTCCCTGGCTCAGTGCTTCAAGATAACCAATAACTCTCCATAAATCAAAGACAGGGCAATAGCTGATTTGCAAAGAAGCTTTCAGTTTTTGTGGCTGACTTTCTTCCAGTTGCACCCAAAGTTGGATCTGTCATCCATTCCATACACGTATTCACTCACTCATCCATTCAGCAAATCCTGAGTGCTTACTGTGTCTCAGACACTGGACTAGGTACAGTTTCCATGCTGAAACAAAGCACACGTGTTTCCTTCCCATTTCGAGTGAACTGCATAAATAAAACTCTAGGGGGTGCCTGGGTATATCAGTCCGCTAAGCTGTCTGACTAGATTTCAGCTAAGGTCATGATCTCAGGGTTGTGGGATGGAGCCCAGAGGGGGGCTCCTTGCTTGGTGGTGAGTGTGCTTCTCCCTCTCCCTCCCCCTTGCTCCTGCTTGTGTTCCTTCTGTCTTTCTGTCTCTCTCAAATAAATAAATAAAATCTTTAAAAAATATAAATAAATAAATGCATGAATAAATAAATAAATAAATAAAGTGCCTAAGTGAGCAAACATCTGCTTGCTAAGAAACTTATGTTGTAACATGTAGATCCTTTGTCCTCTTAAATATGCTTGGGGGCCCTAAAGAACTTGACTTAACGCAGGTTGCTTCACCCCATGTCTACTGTTTAGAAATTACAACGGAAGGGGCGCCTGGGTGGCTCAGTGGGTTAAAACTTCTGCCTTTGGCTCAGGTCATGAACCTGGGTTCCTGGGGTTGAGCCCTGCATTGGGCTCTTTGTTTGTCAGGGAGCCTGCTTCCCCCCCTCTCTCTCTGTCTGCCTCTCTGCCTACTTGTGATTTCTGTCAAATAAATAAATAAAATCTAAAAAAAAAAAAAAAAAGAAATCACAACTGAGGCATCTGGAATATTTATTCATTTATTTCAAAGTAACATTACTAAATTTATTACATGTTAATATAAATAACCTGGTTTTATGAAAAGCAACTATATTTTCCAAAACAAGAATCAAGTTTAGTGAGGAAAGAGGCATTGCTTTACACTTTGGCAAATCGCTCTAGTGTCTGGCCTAAGTGTTCTCCTATCTGTTTCTGCTGTGTTATGTTAATTTTTTTGGAGGTATCTGAAGAAAATCCAGAGATAAGCAGTTGACAAAGCAAAGAATTCAGAGGCCACGGGAAGGAAACCGGTACTGTAGACAATAGCTTTCCACTTTTTGGTGGGTAGGCATGAAGCAGACCCATGACTTGTCATGATTTGTGTTTTAAGCAGATGATCTTAGCAGCTCTGTGGCCAATAAACTTGAATGAGGGAGACAACAAATTCAGGGGCTATCCCACATGGTAATGCAACAGAATTGAAAGGACCAAGTTACTCTTGGATATTGCAAGTGAGGGCAAGAAAAGAGAAGAGGTTGACTACATGGAGGTGTGACACAGGTTTCTTTCTGGCATGACCAAGACTATACTGTTGCTACCAACTGTAGTAAGGATTACATTTGGAAGAACAAATCTTTGGGAAGTGGGAGGAGGGGATGTAAAGTTCTACTAAGTGTGAGCTCATGTGGAACATGTAGTTAAATATTTTATTTAATAAAAATATTAATATTTTATTTAATAAAAATCAGATGGGAGACATCTGATTATGTGAGTCTGATGTATAGGGAAGATATTCATGGTGGAGATAGATAATTACAAATCATCAGCAAACAAGTGGTGGCTAAATCTTTGAGAATGGAATACATTCCCCAGAAAAAACAAATACAGTGAGGAGAGTGAGCAAGGACAGATACCAGGGAACCGCAAAGTTAGGGTTGGATGGCCATAGAGAATCCCATAAAGTGGCCAAGAATGAGAATCACCAAGAAGGCGGTGTAACTAAAACTGAGAGTAGAAAGTTCATGAAGACTCCAGTTCATGGGCCAGTTGCATCAGAAGGATTGAGCAAGATAGTAAGAGAGACCTGATGACATGTGTTCTTAGAACCATATCAGTAAAACAGATTGGGAAAGAATGGAGTATATAAACTAGGTGGCAGAGAGCTAAAGAGTAAATAGGAGGTGCTAACAGATGGAGTCAAAGTGACATTGTCCTAGAAATTTGGCTGAGACTAGAATGAGGAATCATGCTGTAACCAAGAGTTTCAAGAGACTTTGTCTGATTAGCATGGAGAAGACTTGAGCGTGTTTGTGAAGTGACGCAATGACGCCAATGGAGGGAAGAATTTGAAGACATGCGTTATCAATGATCACAGAATATTCTAGGGAAAAGAAGCAATTATCAGGAGACCAGGTAGTAAATTTTTATCTTTCTTGTTTTCTCCCAAATATTACAGAATGTTGATCTTTCAGAAAGAATTACAGGCAAGATGTAAAGACTCAAAAATTCAGCAATAAGCAACAAATTATTTCTGTGGTTACTCAATGAGATATGAATAACTTCTCTACATTTAGTGACATGGGGTGAGAAACAAGAAATAAATGCTCCAACAGACAGACACACGCGCACACACGCACACGAAAACACACACACACACATACACACACACACACAAACACGATTTTGAATAGGAGACAGAAGGAGAAAAGATGGTTAGGAAGAATAGCAAGGATTCCTTTACCCCACCCACGGGGTTGAGATTATTCCCTGCTTCATAGAAAGGAGTGGTTAGCCATGCTACCAATGCACTTCTGCAGAGTGAACTGCACACAGACTTCTCATTAAGGAGAGCAGGTGTGGTTTTTTTCAACTAATCCTTTTATTGTCCTCAAAAAGAATTGAAATAAAGAATAAACTCCTTAGGGAACTTTTTCTGAATGGTGCTCCCTGAAACACGAGTGTCCTTTGAAATGTTAATAAATCATCCAAAATAAAAGAGGGTGGTAGTCTCTAAGTGACTTAGTTTGGGAAACACTGAGTTAAACAAAGCTGAGCAAAGCTTTCTTAAACAGAAGGACTTCTCAGAATCATTACTATGATTACAGGCATTGGGAATTATTCAAGTGGGTGATAGAGTAGGCACTATTTCCCAAACTTACTTAATCACTGTTTTCATTGAACACTTAGAGAGTTCTTGCCAGAAACTGGTGTATCCAGGAATGTAGTTTGGAAAACACTGCTCTACGGTATTGTTCAACTCAGTAGTGCCTACCTGATTCATTAGGGTCAAGATCCTTGTGTTTAGAAGAGTTAAATTAGCAAGATCCCCCCTGCTCCCAACACACATGTGTGCTTGAAGAGCTTAATCTTAAAGTTTATTTGGAAAAAAAAAAAATACACCCCACATCATATTAGCTCATCAGACTGACTTCTAGTTTTGGTGTTTTAATATTCTGTTTTTGATTTTATAACACATACTCACTTCTGAAAAAATAGTCCATAAACACAATAGTCCCTCAATAACAATGCTGATTGATCACTTTATATGTAGGTGAATTTTTAAGTAGTTTTGTTTTTTTTTTTTTTTTTTTTTTTTTTTTAGCTCAGTGGTAAGGAAAACCAGAGGAAAGCATCACCCATGTTTGTGTCCCAGGAAGAAGCATTCTGTGCCCAGCACATCTGTGAGAACAACGTAGAGACCAACAATGGCATTGCCCATCCAATAGGATTTTGTCTTTTGTTTCCAATAACAAGATAAGCTTCTGGGAAAAGTTTTATCTTGATTTTTTTTTTTAAAGTTCATGATGTTCCTTCATAAGACAAATATTACACGGATTTATTTTGTATTTTTGTATTTTTTAAATTTTTTTACAAGTTTTATTTTTGTTTTTATTTTATTTTTTCAATGTTCCAAGATTCATTGTTTATGCACCACACCCAGTGCTCCATGTAATCCGTGCCCTCCTTAATACCCACCACCAGGCTCACCCATCCCCCAACCCCCTTCCTTCCAAAACCCTCAGTTTGTTTCTCAGAGTCCACAGTCTCTCATGCTTCATCTCCCCCTCCAATTTCCCCCAACTCACTTCTCCTCTCCTTCTCCTAATGTCCTTTATGTTATTCCTTATGCTCCACAAGTAAGTGAAACCATATGATAATTGACTGTCTCTGCTTGACTTATTTCATTCAGCATAATCTCCTCCGGTCCCATCCCGGTTGATACAAAAGTTGGGTATTCATCCTTTCTGAGGGAGGCATAATACTCCATACTATATATGGACCATATCTTCTTTATCCATTCATCTGTTGAAGGGCATCTTGGCTCTTTCCACAGTTTGGCAACTGTGGCCATTGCTGCTATGAACATTGGAGTACAGATGGTCCTTCTTTTCACTACCTCTGTGTCTTTGGGGTAAATACCCAGTAGTGCAATTGTAGGGTCATAGGGTAGCTCTATTTTTAATTTCTTAAGGAATCTCCACACTGTTCCAAAGTGGCTGCACCAACTGCATTCCCACTGACAATATAAGAGGGTTCCTCTTTCTCCACATTCTCGCCAACACTTGTTGTTTCCTGTCTTGTTGATTTTGGTCATTCTATCTGATATCTCAATGTGGTTTTGGTTTGAATCTCCCTGATGGCTAGTGATGATGAACATTTTTTCATGTGTCTGTTAGCCATTTGTATGTCTTCATTGGAGAAGTGTCTGTTCATGTAATCTGCCCATGTTTTGATGTGATTATCTGTTTTGTGTGTATTGATTTTGATTTTGATTTATAGATCTTGGATATCAGCCCATTGTCTGTACTGTCATTTGCGAATATCTTCTCCCATTCCGTGGGTTGCCTTTGTTTTGTTGACTGTTTCCTTTGCTGTGCGGAAGTTTTTTTTTTTTTTATCTTGATGAAGTCCCAAAAGTTCATTTTCTCTTTTCTTTCCTTTGTTTTTGGAGACTTATCTTGAAAGAAGTTGCTGTAGCCAATGTCGAAGAGGTTACTTCCTATGTTCTCCTCTAGGATTTTGATAGATTCCTGCCTCACATTGAGGTCTTTTATGCATTTCAAGTTTATCTTTGTGAATGGTGTAAGAGAATAGTCAAGTTTGATTCTTCTATACATAGTTGTCCAGTTTTCCCAGCACCATTTATTGAAGAGACTGTCTTTTTTCCACTGGATATTTTTTTCTGCTTTGCCGAAGCTTTTTGACCATAAAGTTGTGGTTCCATGTCTGGGCTCTGTACTCAGTTCCACTGGTCTATGTGTCTGTTTTTATGCCAGTACCATGCTGTCTTGGTGATCACAGCTTTGTATTGTAGTAAAGCTTGAAATAAGGCAACATGATGCCCCCAATTTGTTTTTCTTTTTCAACATTTCCTTAGCAATTCGGGGTCTCTTTTGGTTCCATACAAATTTTAGCATTTTTTGTTCCAGAACTTTGAAAAATACCCATGGAATTTTGATCAGTATAGCATTGAAGGTATAGATTGCTCTGGGCGGTATAGACATTTTAACAACATTTATTTTTCCAATCTATGAGCATGGAATGCTTTTCCATCTTTTTGTGTCTTCTTCAATTTCTTTCATGAGTGGATTTTTAAATTCATTTGAAATTCAGAATGTGTTTGAATTCCAGATCAATCGAGATGGGAATCACAAAAGAATAAAAAGCATGATCCCTGTTCTCAATGAGTTTATAGCTGGCTATGGTAGTTAAGAGAACAAATGAAAAATCAAATGATATGAGTTTAAATTGTATTGGACATTAAATGTGAAACATCATAAGGCAGTAAGTGTATACGTGTATATGTAAGTGTGTAAGTGTATACGTATATACACTTGTATGTAAGTCTATATGTGTCTAAATTGAATTGCCACCCACGTGTGTATGTATTCTAGAAATATGCTTACATTAAGTTAAAGTCCCACTAAGACAGGTAAAGCTGCTATTTGCAGAGAAGAGAACTGAGACAAATCTGTTTCTTACACAAGTCAGCTAACCACTAAGAACAGAGCATTATCCCCGTGTCCCTGCAATGCTCAATCTCATCTGGATATTGGCTGGGGTCTCAAGTTTAAGGTAAGGTATGGTCTAAAGGAAGAACTCTGTTCCTCAACCTAGATCTCAAGAATCCAGTCTGACACCCAAACCTGCCATCTGGTAACAGCCAGGCATTCCTGACATGATTCCTGGATGAGTCATTTTCAGAACTCTCAGGTCTGTGAAGTGTACTGCTTTATTTTCATTCTCATTTTTTTTTTTTTTTCAGCTAGAAGAGCTTCCTGGTGTTGCTCTTCCTGTAAAAACATGATTAATATTCAGTCCTTGATTAGATCCAAATTTCTATAGATGGCAATGAACAGGTTGTTTTGTTCTTTCTCTCCAGCTGAGAACTCAGGGAAAGAATGTCATTTAATCTCTTTTTGACCTCAGGGAAATTTTTGGTGGCTCTGTCCCCTATATTATAGATGTTCCAGGGATGTGTCCTTGCTTTCAGTGCAAATATGCACACAAAATCCCTTTGAAAATGGGGCCAATAAGAATATATACCAAAGAGGGATGCCTGAATGGCTCAGTTGGTTAAGGCTCTACCTTCAGTTTAGGTCATGATCCCGGGACCCTGGGATGGAGCCCCACATTGTGTTCCCTGCTCAGCAGGGGTCTGCTTTTGCCTCTTCTTCTGCCTGTGGCTTTCCCTACTTGAGTGCTCTCTTTGTCTCCAACAAATAAATAAATAAAATCTTAAAAAAAAGAATATATAATAAAGAGGTGGTAGGCTAGAGAGAGTTGAAAGATCATGGTTCTCAACCAGCAGCCCAATTTGTTCTACAGAAATTGTTAACATTTATTTAAAGATATAAAAATATGAGAGAGAAGTTCTTTTAATTGGGTTAGAAATTCTATATATACTAGAACTACCATTGCATTGAGACCTATTCAGGACATGCTAGGTAGAGGCAAAAGTGAATAAATAGAAAAGAACTGACCTATGGAGGGACACTATTCCTTGATGTATATTCCAGGCATCCAATTTCAATACAATATTAGTAATTATGATTTTAGTAGCATATATTGTAGCCTGAACACAGTGAAGTGATGATTTTTCTATAAATATGCTTTATATACTTTCTTAGGATTCAAATTTTATTTATTGAATTTATTTGTCTCATTCTTTCCAAAATGCCTTTAATTGTGCCATTTAGTTAACAAATGACACTCTCAGTAGTGTTACAAGAAAGTGACAAGCAAATCAATAATGCATGTGATTGTAAGCAGCCAATAACCTTGGAAGGCTCAGATAGAGTTGACAGCTTTGGTAAAATAGAGTAACATAAATAAATATTTAATATATTTTTATAATTAGCTATAAATATGTAATATTAATTTATAGTAGTCAAAACCTATGTCTACATAGTTATATAAACATAACTTTTTAAATATATTGTAAACATGTATATTAATAAATAAACACAGGGAAAATGAAGAACATAATTTATTAGAACTGTAGGAAAATAGGAATATATATTTCAATTTTAGTTCACGTTGAATTCAGTTGTGCAAAAAAGGAGTTCTGTGGAGTTTTGAGGACACTTTATTTCCCTAATTAACTTTTCCTGAGGATAGAATATGAAGTGATCTTAATTTTAAAGAGCATGAAGCAGGGGTGCCTGGGTGGCTCAGTGGGTTAAGTGTCTGATTCTTGGTTTTGGTTTAGGTCATGATTCAGGGTTGTGAGATCGTGCCCCCATACTGGCTGCATGTTGGTTATGGAACCTGCTTAAGATTCTGTCTATCCCTCTCCCTCTGCCTCTCTGTAGCCCACACTCTCTCACTCTTTAAAACAAAACAAAACAAAACAAACAAACAAACAAACAAACCCATGAAGCAAAGTGAAGAGTTAGCAATTATCCTAAATGTGGGCAACGAACCACTTACTTCTAGTGGTCATTCCAGAATGTTCATCTTAGATCAGGGCCTGGCAAACTAGAGCTTGTAGGCCAAATTCATGGCCTGTTTTTGTCTAATCCATGAGCTAAAAATGGTTTTAACATTTTTGAGGTGGTGTCAAAAATAAAAATTCAAAACAAAAAATAATATGTGACAGAGGTTATATATGATTCATAAAAAAGCCTAAATTATTTACTATCTGGTCCTTTACAGAAAATGTTTGCCAAACCTAGGCTAGCCCTTTGCAGTGTTTTTGTAAAGGTGTATACTCTGTTCCAAATCCTTTTCTTTATAAATTGGCTGAAGTGATTTACATTATCAACATTAATACACTTATTGTTTTCTCAGTTGTGTATGATTTTAAGTTACTGATTCAGTATCTTCAGTGGCTAGTTTATTTCAACTTTGTAAAACATTTTTATTGAGTCAGTTTCAACAACATATTTTTTAAGCTGTATTTTTTTTTCTTGATCAGTTCAGCCCAGATGTGGTTAATTTTATTAGTATTTACATGGAATGAAATTTTGGCTTGTTAATCCTCTATTATCTCTACCTTGTATGTTACAAATTTAGCTTCATCATTCCTTTCTTTTATACTTTTTCTGCTGCATGTCCTTAATTTCTTAAGTTGGATGCTTATTATTTTAAAATTCAGCTTTTAACATTTTCTAATACAAAGATTTAAGCTCTATCCTTATAAGTATTGCTTTTTCAGTATCACTCATGTTTTGATATGTGGTATTTTGGGTATTGGGTAGTTCTCATTTTTTCCTTTCATTATTATTTCTTTTGTGACTCGGATTTTGAGCTCTGTTTTTCTTTTTTAAAAATTCCAGATATGAGGGGCACCTGGCTGGCTCAGCTGATTGAGCGTCTGACTCTTGAGCTCGGCTCAGGTCTTGATCTCAGGGTAATGTGTTCCCACCCTGCATTGGGCTCCATGTTGGATGTGGAGCCTACTTAAAAAAAAAAAAAATCCAGGGGTGCCTGGGTGGCTCAGTGGGTTAAAGCCTCTGCCTTTGGCTCAGGTCATGATCTCAGGGTCCTGGGATCAAGCCCAGCATCGGGCTCTCTGCTCAGCAGGGAGCCTGCTTCCTCCTATCTCTGCCTGCCTCTCTGCCTACTTCAGATCTCTGTCTGTCAAATAAATAAATAAAATCTTTAAAAAAAATCCATATATGTGGAATATTGCCAATTATATTTTTATTTAATTTATAATCTTGCTATATTATGGGCAGAGAAATATGTCTGTATGATACCAGATTTTGAGATTTGTTGTTTTTATGATATAAGCATATCATGGATCAGATTTTAAAAACGGTGTTTTTGTTTGTTTGTGTGCTTTTTTATGTTTAAAAAGTATGTTTTGGGTGCAATGTTCTAAATATCTCTCTTATACTGAACGTGTTAATTGTGTTATTCAAAATCTATAAACTTATCAAGTGGAAAGAAGGAGGCTGGTGAATTTCTCTACTTCTTGTGGTTCTGTTGATTTTATTTTTTATGTTAGTGATATGCTACATATGTCATCCTCCTGGTGAACTAAACATTTTATCTTATTTTTATCCTATTTTAAGCATTTTATCACTATTATATAGTGACTATATCTCCAGTATTTCTTGCTATAAAGTATATTGGATTGATATAAATATAGTGATGCTGGGTTTCTTTTGGCTAATATTTGTTTTTAACTCTCAAATTTTCTGCATTATAATTTATGTGTATCTCTTATTAACAGCACAGAAGTGAATCTCTTAAATATAATGTAACTATCTTTGCTATTTGGTGGCTAAATTTAGTTTGCACATATTTATTGTGATTATTTATATATATGGAATTATTTCTACCATACTTATTTCTTCCTATTTTCTAAATTTCTGAGTAAATTTATCTCTTCTCCTTTTTGTCTTTGAAATTATTTAAAATTTTTCCTTTCATCCCATCTTTTACATCTCTACTGATTTTAAATTATAAACTCAGTTTCTTTTTCATTAGTAGTTACCATAAATTTTTAAATTAACATATAATATATTGTTTCATGGGTACAGTTCTGTGAATCATCAGGCTTACACAATTCACAACACTCACTATAGCATATCCCCAATGTCCATAACCCAGACACCCTATCCCTCCCCCTCCACCGCAGCAATCCTCAGTTTGTTTCCTGAAATTAAGAGTCTCTTGTGGTTTGTCTCCCTCCCTGACCCCATCTTGTTTCATTTTTTTCTTCCCTACCCACATGACCCCCCAACCTGCCTCTCGAATTTCTCATATCAGAGACCTCATATGATAATTATCTTTCTCTGATTAACTTATTTCACTTAGCATAATACCCTCTAGCTTCCATCCATGTTGTTGCAAATGGCAAGAGTTTGGTTTTTTGATGGCTGCATAGTATTTCATTGTATATGTGTATAGGACATCTTTATCCATTTATCTGTTGATGGACATCTAAGTTCTTTCCATAGTTTGGCTATTGTGGACATTGCTGCTATGCACATTTGGGTGCAAGTGCCTCTTCGCATCACTACATTTGTATCTTTAGGGTAAATACCCAGTAGTGTGATTGCTGGGTCCTAGGGTAACTCTATTTTCAACTTTTTGAGGAACCTCCATACTGTTTTCCAGAGTGGCTGCACCCACTTGGAGTCCCACCAATGGTAAGTGTAGGAGGGTTCCCCTTTCTCCACATCCTTGCCAAAATCTGTCATTTTCTGACTTGTTAATTTTAGCCACTCTGACTGGTGTGAGGTGATATCTCACTGTGGTTTTGATTTGTATTTCCCTGATGCCAAGTGATGTTGAGCACTTTTTCATGTGTCTGTTGGCCATCTGGATGTCTTCTTTGCAGAAATGTCTATTCATGTCTTCTGCCCATTTCTTGATTGGATTATTTGTTCTTTGGGTGTTGAGTTTGAGAAGTTTTTTTTATAGACTTCGGATACTAGCCTTTTATCAAATATGTAATTTGCAAATCTCTTCTCCCATATGTCAGTTGTCTTTGGTTTTGTTGACTGTTTCCTTTGCTGTACAAAAGATTTTTATCTTGATGAAGTCCCAATAGTTCATTTTTGCCCTTGCTTCCCTTGCCTTTGGCGATGTTTCTAGCAAGAAGTTGCTATGGTTGAGATAAAAGAGGTTGCTGCATGTGTTGTCCTCAAGGGTTTTGATGGATTCCTGTCTCATGCAGGTCTTTCATCCATTTTTTTGAAGATTTTATTTATTTATTTTACAGACAGAGAGATCACAAGTAGGCAGAGAGGCAGGCAGAGAGAGAGAGGAGGAAGCAGGCTCCCCGCCGAGCAGAGAGCCTGATGCGGGGCTTAAACCCAGGACCCTGGGACCATAACCCTAGCCAAAGACAGAGGCTTTAACCCACTGAGCCACCCAGGTGCCCCTCTTTCATCCATTTTGAGTCTTTTTTTGTGTGTGGTGTTAAGGAAATGGTCCCGTTTCATTCTTCTGCATGTGGCTGTCCAATTTTTCCCAACACCATTTGAAGAGACTTTTTTCCATTGGACATTCTTTCCTGTTTTGTCAAAGATTAGTTGACCATAGAGGTGAGGATCCATTTATGGGCTCTCTGTTCTGTTCCATTGATCTATATGTCTGTTTTTGTGCCAGTACCATGCTGTCTTGATGATTACAGCTTTGTATTAGAGCTTAAAGTCTGGAATTGTGATGCCACCAACTTTGGTTTTCTTTTTCAACATTCCTCTGGACATTCGGGGTCTTTTCTGGTTCCAAATAAATTTTAGGATTATTTATTCCATTTCTTTGCAAAAAGTTGATGGTCTTTTGATAGGGATTGCATTAAATGTGTAGATTGTTTTAGGTAGCATAGACATTTTCACAATATTTATTCTTCCAATCCATGGGCATGGAATATTTTTCCATTTCTTTGTAACTTCCTCAATTTCTCTCATGAGTACTTGATATTTTTTTGAGTACAGATTCTTTGCCCTTTTGGTTAGGTTTATTCCTAGGTATCTTATGGTTTGGGGTGCAATTGTAAATGGGATTGACTCCTTAATTTCTCTGTCTTTTGTCTTGCTGTTGGTGTATAGAAATGCAACTAATTTCTATGCATTGATTTTATATCCTGACACTTTACTGAATTCCTGTATGAGTTCTAGAAGTTTTGGAGTGGAGTCTTTGGGTTTTCCACATAAAGTATCGTATCATCTGCAAAGATTGATAGTTTGACTTCTTTGCCGATTTGGATGCCTTTAATTTCTTTTTGTTGTCTGATTGCTGAGGCTGGGACTTCTAGTACTATGTTGTATAGCAGTGGTGATAGTGGACAGCCCTGCCATGTTCCTGACCGTAGGAGAAAAGCTGTCAGTTTTTTCCCATTGAGAATGATATTTGCGGTGGGTTTTTCATAGATGGCTTTTATGATATTGAGGTATGTTCCCTCTATCCCTACACTGTGAACAGTTTTGATCAAGAAAGGATGCTGCACTTTATCAAATGTTTTTTCAGCATCTATTGAGAGTATAATGTGGTTCTTTTTCTTTCTTTTATTAATGTATCACATTGATTGATTTGTGGATGTTGAACCAAACTTGCAGCCGAGGAATAAATCCCACTTTGTCGTGGTGACTAATTCTTTTAATGAACTGTTGGATCCTATTGGCTAGTATTTTGATGAGAATTTTTGCATCCATGTTCATCAAGGATATTGGTTTGTAATACTCCTTTTTGATGGGGTCTTTGTCTGGTTTTGGAATCAAGGTAATGCTGGCCTCATAAAATGAGTTTGGAAGTTTTCCTTTGATTTCTATTTTTTGGAACAGTTTCGGGAGAATAGCTATTAATTCTTTTTTAAATGTTAGAATTCCCCTGGGAAGCCATCTGGGCCGGAGCTCTTGTTTGTTGGGAGATTTTTGATGACTGCTTCAATCTCCTTACTAGGTATAGGTCTGTTAAGGTTTTCTATTTTTTTTCCTGGTTCAGTTTTGGTAATTTATATGTCTCTAGGAATGTGTCCATTTCTTCCAGATTGTCAAATTTGCTGGTGTATAGTTGCTCATATTATGTTCTTATAATTGTTTGTATTTCTTTGGTGTTGCTTGTGATTTCTCCTCTTTCATTCATGATTTTGTCATTTGGGTCCTTTCTCTTTTCTTTTGGATAAGTCTGGCCAAGGGTTTTTCAATCTTATTAACTCTTTTAGAGAACCATCTCTTAGTTTCATTGATTTTTTTCTACTGTTCATTTGGTTTCTATTTCATTGATTTCTGCTCTGATCTTTTTAATTTCTCTTCTTCTGGATGTAGACTTTCTTTGTTGTCCTTTTTCCAGCTCCTTTAGGTGTAGGGTTAGGTTGTGTACTTGAGACCTTTCTTGTTTCTTGAGAAAGGCTTGTTTGCTATATACCTTCCTCTGAGGACCGCTTTTGCTGTGTCCCAAAGATTTTGAACAGTTGTGTTTTCATTTTCATTTGTTTCCATGAATTTTTAAAATTCTTCTTTAATTTCTGGTTGACCCATTCATTCTTTAGTAGGATGCTCTTTAGCTTCCATGTATTTGAGTACTTTCCAACTTTCTTCTTGTGGTTGAGTTCTAGTTTCAAAGTGTTGTGGTCTGAAAATATGCAGAAAATGATCCCAATCTTTTGATACTAGTTGAGACCTGATTTGTGACCCAGGATGTGATCTATTCTGGAAACTGTTCCATGTGCACTAGAGAAGAATGTGTATTCTGTTGCTTTGGGATGGAATGTTCTAAATATATCTGTGATGTCCATCTGGCCCAGTATGTCTATTAAAGTCTTTATTTCCTTTTTGATCTTTTGCTTAGATGACCTGTCCATTTCAGCAAAGCAGGTGTTGAAGTCCCGTACTATTATTCTGTTATTGTCCATGTGTTTTTTAAAATTATTTTATTATTTTTTATCTATTATTTATTTTATTTTTATTTTTTATTTTTTTTAAATTTTTTTTGTTATTAATTGGTTTATGTAATTGTCTGCTCCCATGTTAGGGGCATAGATATTTAAAATTGTTAGACCTTCTTGTTGGACAGACCCTTTAAATATGATATAGTGTCATTCCTCATTTCTTATTTTAGTCTTTTGCTTAAAATCTAATTGATCTGATGTAAGGATTGCCATCCCAGTTTTCTCTTGATGTCAATTAGCATGGTAAATTGTTTTCCACCCTATCACTTTAAATCTGGAGGTGTCTTTGGGTCTAAAATGAGTTTTTTGCAGACAGCATATCGATGGGTCTTACTATTTTTTAAAATAAATTCTGATACCCTTTATCTTTTAATTGGGGCATTTAGTCCATTTACATTCAAGATATCTATTGAAAGTTATGAATTTAGTGCCATTGTATTGCCTGTAAGGTAACTATTACTGTATATTGTCTCTGTTCCTTTCTGGTCTGTTAATTTTAGGCTGTCTGCTTAGAGGACCCCTTTCAATGTTTCCTGTAGGGCTGGTTTGCTATTTGCAAATTCTTTTAGTTTCTGTTCATCATGGAAGCTTTTTCTCTCCTATTTTCAATGACAGCCTAGTTGGATATAGTGTCTTAGCTGCATATTTTTCTCATTTAGTGCTCTGAATATATCATGACAGTCCTTTCTGGCTTGCCAGGTCTCTGTGGATAGGTCTGCTGCCAATTTAATATTTCTACTGTTGTATGTTACAGACCTCTTGTCCCAAGCTGCTTTCAGGATTTTCTCTTTGTCCCTGAGACTCATACATTTTACTATTAGATGACAAGATTTGGACAGATTTTTATTGATTTTGAGGGTTCTCTGTGCTTCCTGGATTTTGATATTTGCTCCCTTTGTCAAATTAGGGAGATTCTCTGCTATAATTTGCCCCAATATACCTTCTGCTTTTCTCTCACTTTCTTTTTTTAAAAATTAATTTATTTATTTGACAGAGAGATCACAAGTAGGCAGAGAGAGAGGGAGAGAGAGAGAGAGAGAGGGAGAAGCAGGCTCCCTGCTGAGCAGAGAGCCTGATGTGGGGCTCAATCCCAAGACCCTGAGATCATGACCTGAGCTGAAGGCAGAGGCTTAACCTACTGAGCCATCCAGGCACCCCACGCCTCTCTTTCTTCTTACAGGATCCCAATTATTCTATTATTGTTTTGTCTTATGGTATCACTTATCTCTTGAATTCTCCCTCATGGTCCAGTAGTTATTTATCTCTTTTTTTCTCAGATTCTTTATTCCCCACCATCTGGTCTTCTATATCACTAATTCTCTCTTCTGCCTCATTTATCCTAGCAGTAAGAACCTTCATTTTTGATTATACCTCATTAATAGCTTTTTAAATTTCAACTTGGTTAGATTTTAGTTCTTTTATTTTTCCAGAAAGGGATTTTATTTTCCCAGGAGGGGATTCTCTGATATATTCCATGCTTTTTTCTAGCCCAGCTAGCATCTTTTTTTTTAATTTTTAATTTTTTATAAACATGTAATATATTTTTATCCCCCGTGGTACAGGTATGTGAGTCGCCAGGTTTACACACTTCACAGCACTCACCATAGCACATAGCTTCCCCAATGTCCATAATCCCACCCCACTCTCCCTTCCCCACTCCCCCTGGTGACATTCAGTTTGTTTTGTGAGATTAAGATTCTCTTATGGTTTGTCTCCCTCCCAATCCCATCTTGTTTCATTTATTCTTCTCCTACCCTCTTAACCCCCCATTTTGCATCTCCACTTCCTCATATCAGGGAGATCATATGATAGTTGTCTTTCTCCGCTTGACTTATTTTGCTAAGCATGATACCCTCTCATTCCATCCACGTCGTTGCTTGTGGCAAGATTTCATTTCTTTTGATTAGCCCAGCTAGCATCTTGATAATTGTCATTCTGAACTCTAGTTCTGACATCTTACCAATGTCCATACTGATTAGGTCCCTAGTTGTTGGTACTGCCTTCTGTTTTTTTTTTTTTTTATTTGAGGTGAGTTTTTCATCCTTGTCATTTTATTCAGGTAAGAATAGATGAATGAGAGAACAAAATCTAAAAGGGTAGCAATGACCCCAGAAAAATATGCACTAACCAAATTGGAAGAGACCCAAAACTGAGGGAGAAGAAAGAAGAAGAAGAAGAGGAGGAGGAGGAAAAGGAGGAGGAGGAGGAGGAGGAAGGATAAGGAGAAGGAGAAATATATAGGACTGATGAATTGAACAGAGCCACATACTTGATTTTGGGTGTATTTTGGTCTAACAGAAGAAACTGCCTCCCAAAATTTTAAAGAACAATGACAAAAACAACAAATACACACACACACACACACACACACACACCAATAAGTTTAAACATGATGAAGGGATAGAATATGACTGTAAGGATGAAAATTAAAGGCAATTCTATAAACATATATTTTTATCCCCAGGGGTACAGGTCTGTGAATCACCAGGTTTACACACTTCACAGCACTCACCAAAGCACATACCCTCCCCAATGTCCATAATCCCACCC
>NC_081561.1:12318587-12350450 GCF_022355385.1 Mustela nigripes | reverse complement strand
GATGGATTTTCAGGTGTTTGCAATCTTTAGATAAGCTATCTAGCTGATCTCCGGCTAGCTGAAGTAGTCTCAGCCTGCTACTTCTCCGCCATCTTGACTCCTCATAAAGGCAATTCTAAAAGAAGAATTGATAAGATAAGAAGTTGGTTGAAAAAAGAAAAATAAAAAGAGAAAAGAATGTGACCAGGCTGGGAGACTAGAACAAAGTCACGTGCTAGATTTTAGGTATATTTTGATCTATTAGAAGAAACTGTATCCTGAAATTTTAAAGAAAGAAAAACCTGTATGTTTTAAAAAAAAATGTTAAATACAATGAAGGGATAGAATATGACTATAGCAATGAAAATTTAAAAAGATTTTTAAAAAGTTATTGATAAGATAAAATCGTTAAAAAATGTTAAAATAGGAAAGAAAAATTTAAAAAATGGAATAATAAAAAATTTTAAAAATTTAACTTTGAAAGACTAAAGAGTCATGGGAAAAAAGCCATGAATTCTTTATGCTGTACTGCCATAGCTCTGAAGTTTTGCAGTTCTCATTGATCAGTGAACTTAGTCTTGGCTGGGTGTTCTTACTGATATTCTGGTGAAGGGGCCTATTGCTGTGATTCTCAAATGTCGTTGCCTGAGGTGGAATTGTACCACCCTTGCCAGGGGTCAGGCTAATTTATATGCTCTGGTTCACTGTCAGAGCTTTTGTTCCCTGAATGCTCTCTGTAGAGCTTTGGAGAAAAGGAATGAAGATGGCAGCCTCCCAATTTCTGGCCCAGAGGAGCCAAGAGCTCAGGGCCCCCTCCTCAGTGTGCCCTCAGAGAAAAGCAGTTAATCCCTCTTGTCTACCTGGTCTCCAGCCATGCTCCATGCTCACCCAGCCTGTGACTGAGCGTTTCTATCTCTGGTGCATGGCCCTGTTTGAAGTCTCAGCAGATTCCTGCAGCTTGCTCCCATAAGTCTCTTGAGATCTGCCACTTGAGAGGTCCTTACTCAAAGAACAGAGGGTTGACTTGCCACAGATCACGGTTTAAGGTAATCTCAAACTGAGATTCCAGTCTTGGCTCCATCTCTGAGGCCAGCTTCCCCACTTCGATACCTGGGAGCTCTGCCACACTCAGACATCCCAGTCTTTCTGTGACTCCGCGGGTCCTGAGACCACACTGTCCCTGTGAGTGCTCCATCCCCTGCTTAGCCTCTGGAGTGATGTCCCTCAGTGGAGCAGACTTCTAAATGTTCTGATTTTGTGCTCTACTGCTCCATCGCTTGCCGGGAGATGACCCCGCCCACCACGGTCTCTTCTCATAGATTGCTTTGGATTCACTTCTCCACATGTCCTACCTTCCAGAAAGTGGTCGCTTTTCTGTTCCTAGAATTGCTTCTCTTCTTCTCTTCAATCTCCTATTGAGTTTGTAGGTGTTCAGAATGGTTTGACAGCTAACTAGCTGAACTCCTGGGACCCCACAATATTTAGGTTTATTACAACTCCATTTTGCTTCTGTCCTTCTTATCACAAAATTTTTACCATGCTACTTAACTTACATTTTAAACTGTGATGGTTAATTTTATATGTCAGTTTGATGGGGCTTAGAGATACCCAAAGAACTGGCACAACATTATTTCTGAGTTTGTCTATAAGGATCTTTTCAAAAGAGATTAGTTTTTGAATTGGTGAACTGAATAAGGTAGATTTTTCTTCCCAGTGTGGGTGGGCAGAGTGGAGGACTCAAACAGAACAAAAAGGCAGAGGAAGGATGAATTTGCTTTCCCCATTGGAGTTGGGATATCTATCTTCTGCTCTGGGACATCAGTGTTCTCCAGTTCTCAAGCCTTCGGACTAAGATTGAGACAGACATCATTGGCTTCTCTGATTTTTAGGACTTTGTACTTGGACTGAATGATACCACCAAGTTTCCTGATCTCCCACTTGCAGATAGTAGACTGAGGCATATCTCAGCTTCCGTAATTATGTGAATCAATGCCTATAATAAATATCCTATTTGCTCATTTCTCAGGAGAACCCTGACTAATACATAAAGTTGATCATTACCTTTACCCTGCTACTCAACATTATAGACTCTAATAGCACCTTAATCCCAAACAATTTCTCCTTTCTTATATACCATTGGTGCACTATGTTTTTGTTCTCTCATGTATTTTAACCGTTAGAAAATATTAGTTATTTTATACAATTGCTGTTTGTATAAGTTGCTCATATACTTTACTAATATTTTTACTCATTCATTCCTTCTTGCATTGCAGACATTTCATATGAGATTATTCTGGCTAAAGGACTTTCTTGATACTTTTCTTTAGTAAAGGTTATTGGTGGAAAATTCTTTTATGATATTTTTCCCTAAAAATATCATTATTAATGAAATGTTTTTCTCATTTTAGTTTCTTCTAAAAATATTGTTATTAAATAGTTTTTCTGGGCATATAGTCTTAGGTAAGTAATTATTGCTGTTGAGATATCAATTAGTTAGATCATTGCTAATTTGTCAGTAATATGTTTTCTTTCAGATAAATTTTAGATCATTATTTAGTCTTCAGTATTTTTCGGCTTTACTAAGATAAGTCTAATTGTAGATGTATTTTATTTATCTTGCATAGGATTTCTTAACTCTAAAATCTTAACTTTCTACAATTTTGAAAAATTCTGTTATTCCCTATTCAAACATTTCCTTTCCTTTCCTCTTTTTTTTCTCATTTCTCTCCATTTTTGCAATGCTTGTTTGGTATTAGACTTCCCTTCTCTGTGTCTCTTAAACTCTCTTTCATATTTTCTCTCTTCACCCAATATGCTGAATTCTGGGTAAATTCTTTAAGTCTATTTTCCAGTTCATTAATTCTTTCTTCCGTTTGGTATAATATGCTCTTTAACTCATCCTCTCAGTTTAAATTTCAATTGTTATAGTTTTTGCTTCTCAGAGATTTTTTTCTTTTTCAAATTTGGTAATTTATAGACATTTATTTGTTAATATTTATTTTATTTTTTAAACTTACTAGGTATTTTTATTGAAAAATTCCAATATCAGAAATATTGGCTCATCTGATTCTTCTATATATTGTTTCTGCTGGCTTCCATTGAAGACATCTTTTTCCTTATGTGGGTATTTTGTGCTTTTTAACTGTGAATTCATGTTCTGTAGAACATTATCTCGGGAAAATAGTTTATGCTCAGTGTTGGAAGTGGATTTCTGCTTAGATTATTTTCACTTGATTTTGTGAGGTGACTGAAACACTGGTGACCTAGAGGTACCTTAAAACACATTTTGAATTTAGATGCTTTGGATCCAAACTCAAGTCTGAACTTGGGGAGCAAATCCACATTAAAGACCGATTTTCTTCTGAATTCCCCAGCACAGCAACTCTGTCCTGACTATCAGTCGTTCTTTATTCCATTTTTCAACATCTTTAGCAATTACCTTTTCTTACAGTTATTATTATTTTTCTACTTATTTTATGCATTTCTCTGTTATAATGTATGCTTCAAAGGAGCAGTTTTCTTATATAACTTGTTCACTAATCATGCATAGGCCCCAGAACATAGGTCCTCTAAAGTATTCAGAAATGAATGTATAATTTCTTTTTTCCCCCCAAAGCCAGTCACAATTACTTTCAGATGCTTTTTTTCACAGTGAGACATTATTTTTTTCTGTTTTTATATATTTTAATTTTATTTATTTATGAACATATTATGTATTATTTGCCCCAGGGGTACAGGTCTGTGAATCATCAGGCTTACACATTTCACAGCACTCACCATAGCACATACCCTCCCCAATTTCCATCACCCAGCCACCCCATCCCTACCCCCTAAGCCCCAGCAACCCTCAGTTTGTTTCCTGAGATTAAGAGTCTGTTATGGTTTGTCTCCCTCCTGATCCCATCTTGTTTCATTTTTTCCCCTACCCCCTAGACCCCCTGCCCTTATGCTGAGCAAAATAACTCAATTAGAGAAAGACAATTACCATATAATCTCTCTGATATGAAGAATTTGAGAGGCAGGGAGACATTATTTTTTGAATGGGAATAAGTTGTGCAAGCTTTTTTATACTGGGAGGAAATTAACCATAAGAATATATATATATATATATATATATATATATATATATATATACACACACATATACATGCATATATAAATATATGCATAACATATATATGAATATGTGTATAACATATACATATATATAATATGAAGGACATTTTATTAACTGTAGAACAGAAAACTGGTTCTGATTTTTAAATTCTTGCATAAAAATAGAATGTGTGTAAGGAAATATTGGAATGAGGCAGTATGTACAGTACAGTAGTAAAGTAAAGCATTTGGGCTTATCAGGGATTGACTCCTACTTCGCCAATTGCCATCATTTACTTCTCATGACTTTGGGCAAGTTACTTAGTGCTTCAGTTTCCTCTCCTATAACTTAGCAATACTCTTGATAGGGATAATAAGCACAACATAGCATTTTATGGGAAATAAATAAGAAATCATTTTAATAGGGACACCTGGTGGCTTAGTCAGTTAAGCCTCTGCCTTCAGCTCAGGTCATGACCCCAGGGTCCTGGGATTGAATCCCACATCCAGTTCCCTGCTTAGTGTGGAGCCTGCTTCTCCCTCTGCCCCCTCCCCTGCTTGTGCTCTCTCTCTCTCTCTCTGACAAATAAAGAAATAAAATCTTTAAAAATATATCGTTTTAGTAGAGTAGACAGTTGGCTCAAACATATTAATTCCATTTACTTTTCATTCCTTTACTTGTTTCAATCTTCTAGAAATGGTGTATTCTGAGACTCAAGAGTTAAGTGCTTTAGCTATGTAAATAGTTAAGAATGGAATTACAATAGATATCTGGATAATAATATCTTCATGTGTTACTGCTTTCTGGAAATATTTATATTATATAATAAATTTGAGTGTCTAGAAAAGTGATAAGATTATTCGTGATCAGATTCAGAGTTTGATCACTGGGAAATAGAAGGAAATTGGACGTCAAGGCTTATTCCCCAGGGACTGGACTGGATTCAGATTTCTTTGCAACAAACAGGAAGTGCAAAATTGGGAAACAAACCTACATATGTTCCAAAGTGTGGTTATAGATTCTTTAGGGAGGATTCTTTCCCCTTCCATCCAATGCCAAGTCTAAGACAGGCACCTCTCCTCAGTGTCTCCTACAGGTGGGTGGATTTCTAGTTTGCTTTGATATGTCAGGTTCCAGTACTTGCTAACTGACTATTAGCTATGCCATTCATGTATAAAAACCATGTTTTTCTTAAACGTTGATACATGCACCCCAGTGTCAGAGATTATTATTTTATCATTAGCAGCAAGCTCCTTGACAATTAGAGCATAAAACCCTTGAAAGCTGATCCGAGGCATATGTACAGCAGGAAAAGTATTAGTTGTGCTGGACAACATTCTGTCATATCCTTCCCCATGGCAATGACCTTCCTTTTCTTCACTGGATATTTTATGAAACATAAAACAGCCAGATCACAAGGACAGTTCTAGAGAGCATTGTCATCAGTTTGAGATATCATTATTGAAACAGCTTCCAACTACCAACATCTTTGAGGTGAGACGTGTGAGGGAGAGTGGGCCAGGCTTTCCTTTTTTCCTGCTGGTATTTGTTTTTGCCTCTGATGGTATTCCCTGCTCAGTAATATATGCTTTGACTTTGTGACCCGTCTTCCTGCAATAATTCTTTGGTGGAAAAATCCACTAATACAGCCAAGAGTTAGTTCTTCCTCTGGCCCCACGTGCCTGGCCCAGAGATCACAGCTTTTTGGGTTAGCAAACACGTCTAGCCGGGTTACTGTATTAGTCATTCGGGACTCTTTCCCTAATGCTAGGCCAATGGGGCATCATGCTGATTCCAAGTTCAAGATTTCAATTAGTTTATGTGTAATGGAGGCTGAATATAACCTGCTTAAATAACAACCAATGAAGCAGTATACTCATCTTCTATATCAAGTGCTGCTGGGGGGACCAGTAGCAAAATTGAGGAACAAGGGGGAAGCTTATTCCTTCAAAGGGTAGAAAAATCTTTTGGCTAAAATTATTACAGAGACTCTAACAGAGATGATCAAGCTTACTGATGACAGAAAATAACATTTGCATTTTTGCTTCACTTGGAATTTTAATACAATATAGGATAATACAGTACCCTGGGCTATGTCAAGAGGTTCTTCAGGCATATTCCTGTGTGTGGTAAGAAAAAACAAAATGCACAATCTTAACCATATTTAAGTATTGGAGTTGTATTATCTGTGAGGCTGCAGCTTGTCTTGGTTTCTGTATATATAATACACCATCTTTAGAGTATTTAAGCGTTAAACTTGGCCCGTGTGCACCACTGGTGGGGATGTAAAGTGGTGCAATCACTGTGGAAAACAATATGGTGGTGCTTCAGAAATTTAGAAATAGAATCATCATATGATCCAGCAATCTCACTTCTGGGTATATAACCAAAATAATTGAAAGCAGGGTCTTGAAGAGATCTTTGCACACTCATGTTCATAACAGCACTATCTACAATAACTATGAATGGAAGTAGCTCAGGGTCTATCAATGGATGAATGGATAAGCAAAATATAGTATATACACAATAGAATCCTATGCAGCCTTAAAAAGAAAGGAAATCCTGTCACAGGCTACAACCTGGATGAACCTGGAGGACATTCGACTAAGGGAAACAACCCAGTTATAAAAACACAAAAACTGTAAGATCCCACATACATGCAGGATCTAAGGTATAGTTAAATTCGTATAAATAGAAAGTAGAAGTAGTTACCGGAGGCTGGGGTCAGGGGCAAAAGAAGGGAACTTAGTGTTTAATAGATATGGAGTGTTAGTTCTGCAAGATGAAACATTTCTAGAGATCTGTTTCACAATAATGTAAATATATTCAACACTACTGAGCTGTATACTTAAATATGGTTAAGATTGTGCATTTTGTTTTTTCTTACCACACACAGAAGAGGAATAAAGTCTGATATCGGGATTAGATGAAGGTAGAGCAAAGAACAATGCATGCCTCAGGATAATTATTGCAGCATTGCATGCAACAGAAAATAACTGGAAACAATCCAGGACTTCATTAATAGGGAACTATTTACACGAATGGTGCTGTATCCATGTATGGAAGACAATGTAGGTATAAAAAACAAATGATGAGAAAGTTCTCTGTATGGAAGTCTCCAAGAGGTTAAGTGGAAAAAAGTTAAAAAAAAAAACAACAACTGCAGAACAGAATTGTAGCATGGTATTTTTTGTATAAGGAACAGGAAAATATGAATATATATTTGTATATTCTTGTATTTTCATGACAAAATTCTCAAAGGATATCAAAGAAACTAAAAAATCGTTATCTACAGTGAGGACGAAGTGCGTGGAAGGGACAAAGGTAGAAATGAGATTTTTCACACTTATCCTTTTTAGATTGTTTTGATTTTTGAAACATTAGAATGTATTGCCAATTTTTGGAAAAGGTCATATGTGAAAAGGATCTTAAAAACTGTGTATGTGTGAAGGACATTGTTTTTTCATAATTGATTATTAATTATGTATCAGTGATAATTATGTACTTTTTAGACTCTTGGTCAATCAATAAATCATCAGTTAAATTTCTTTCTGCTGTATTATATAACTAAACAGAAAAGATTCAATTTAGACACTCTTCTCCAAGCTCTTATAAAATTGGGCCATTTTGATTTTTCATACTCTAATTTGCCTCCCCTCTTTCTCTCAAGGTTTCTCCTTTGCTCAAATAGTTTGATTCATAGATTTCATTTGGTGGTGACCTCTGTCACCCCATTGACAACCAGAGCTGGTATAGCCAACAAGATTGTTGGGCAATTGTCATCCTGCTTCTTAATTGGTCAGTCACTTCTCTTTTAGCTGCACAGTAACTACGTTGGGGGGAGGAAGTCTCTTTGATCATCAGAAGGAGAATAAAGCTGATCGCAGCCTGAAGTGTTACACCTTCTAGAACAGTGGTCTTCAGTGGGAGGTGGTGGTGTCTCCCAGGGGACATTTGGCCATGTCTGGAGGAACATTTTAATTGTCATGATTAAGGAGTGGGCTGCCACTGACATTTAGGGGGTAGAGATCAGAGATACTGCTAAACATCCTACAATGTATTAGAAAGTCCCTCACAGCCAAGAATTATCTAGCTCAAAATGTCCATAGTGTCACCAGGGTTGATAGAGACTCTTAGGAGAAATGGCATTTTATCTGAGGACTTAGAAAGTGTTTAAGATGTATGGGAATGGCTTTTTAATAGTGGAATGTCAGGACCATGGCAATTGATGGCAGGGTATCTCTGGCTCCTCTCAAAACATGCCACGGTATGTGTCACCTCTGTCCTGTTCTTCATGCCTCCCTTGGTCACAGTTGATTGATGGGTTAATTTGCTCACTTCATCTCTTATAGTAAAAGGCATGCCAATTCCTAACAGTATGCGTCCTGTTTTCCTAAAACGTTCTGCTACCCTCTGTATACTTTCTGCCACCTCAGTCAGAGATGATAAGCTTCTACATCCACACTCTGCCACCTCCAAGCTGATTATTTTCTTTGCTGCCCCAGCCTACTTCATGTGCACTTCTAGTCTTGTGTGGGTCACATTGATGGGTTATGTATCTGTGCTCCCTACTTAAGAGCATACTCTTTGCTTTTACTATATACATAGAAAATGTTCAGGCTATTTGTTGAATCAATGAATGAACTTAGCTTTAAAATACAGGGAAAAAAATCCTATTTCAGAGGGAATAACCATACCATGAATTTTTCACACTGTCAATCAAATCAGATTTTTTTTTTAAACATACTTTTTTTTTTTTTTTCTCCCTGCAGTGGAATATAGTCAATCTACAAGAGTCCTTCTTTATGAGAAAGAAGGTATGCTTGGGTTGCTGAGGAGAATCTCTGGTGACATGAGTTGTCAGATAACCTGGTTTCGTACAGTTTTCTTTTTAAGCATTTTGTTCAGCACGCTGATAACTGAGTGCCCATTTTACAAGCACTATATCTTCTGATGTAGAGATACAAGAAAACATTAGACATGGCTGATAGAATTTGAGGAATCTCAGTCTTAAAAAGTTGATGAATAATGGATGAATGATGAAAGGGGTGCATGGAAAGAATGAGTAATAGAGGTGTAAAAGTTTCTTAAGAGGCAGCCTTCAATCAGAAAAGATTGTTCTTACAATCGCTGACACATGATGGTTGTGTTCCTTCAGGCAGAGATCTTTCTACTCTGGGTTGCAGAGCAATTTGACGAGTAAGGAAGAAATCTGTATGTTTGTTGAGAGCTCCAGTGAATAAACCAACAGGACTGTTCTGCATTAAGGAATGATATGGTGGGGCACCTGGGTAGCTCAGTCTGTTAAGTGCCTGCCTTTGGCTCAGGTCATGATCTCAGGGTTCCTGTGATGGAGCCTTGCATTGGGCTCCCTGCCCCATGGGGAGTCTTCTTCTCCCTCTCCTTCTGCCTGCTGCTCTCCCTGCTTGTGCTCGCTCTCTCTCTCTCTCCATCTTAAATAAATAAATAAATAATAAAGGAACGATATAGAAAATATACTAACTGATAAATAGTACAGCCATTACCTCTCTCCACTGGTTCCTCCCCTTGTGGGCTGGACCTGCAGACGGAACGTGTCTGGACTTCCTTGCCCTAATCCCAGGTAACTGCTCAATTAAGCATTGTCACCAGTCTCTATAGAAAGAGGCTTCAGGAAGAGGACCTGGCAAATTTGGCCTTGTGCCAACAGCAGTGGTTTTTGTAATGCGGTTCTGGACCAGCAGCATGGCTATCACCCAGGAGGATAATAAAAATACAAATGCTTGGCCCCACTTCAGGTGTACTGCACTGGAAACTTGGAGAGTGGCACTGGAAATCCGTGTTTTATGTCTTCCAGTTGATTCTGATGAGCTCTGAAGTTTGAAAACCACTGGTCTATGGCAAGTTTATCATTAGGGATGTTATTTATTATGTACCCAGTGTTTCCCTTATGAGGACTTAGGAGACAAATTTCTATCTGGTGTGCTTTCCTGAGCATTTAACAAAAATCTTAGGGAGACGACGGTTGATCGGTTCTCTTTTTCTCACAGACTGCCAAAAAGGGAGGAATCAACAACCACATCTCCTATAATAATATACATTACGGTACATTTTGTTGGGTCAGCTTCTCTCTCTGTGTTTCTATTCTTATCCCTTTTCTCATGTACATTTGATTTCTCTATTTTGTTGTACTGCATGCCAGAGTGTTAGCATTTTTTATGTGTCAGTCAAAGTTAGCCAGGGCTAGGGCATTGGACGTTCCAGTAAGGGTTAAAATGTTCTCTTCCTGTTCTTCTTCATCTCTCATCTCTAGACTTAGCTGGCTGTGAGCAAGAAGCTTCAAGTATGGTAGTTTTTAGGTTTTCTCTGATCTCCAGAGCTTGAAAGAGTCCACATGCTTTACAGGGCTTTGGGAACTCTGGCTCCTAATACCCTCGTCAGTCCTAAAACACGCCACCTCAGCTGGCTGCTTTGTCTATCCTGTGGTTGTATCGGTAGTTACCTCTCTTGCACAATAGATATGTTCCTAAAAAGTTGCATGTAATCTGAACCACGTTTACACCCTAGACCAGTACTGAAAGGACTCTTTCGGTAAATCTCTCAGTACTACAAAGAATTGGCCTTCCAGGTAATGCATCTGTTTTGAAATCAGCTTTTCTTTTTTTTTTCAAATTTTTAAATTTAAATTCAGTTTAGTGAACATAGAATGTATTATTAGTTACAGAGTAGAATTTAGTAGAAATCAGATTTTCTTTCTTTTTTTTTATTGCATATTTTTTTTTATTTTTTATTTTTTATAAACATATATTTTTATCCCCAGGGGTACAGGTCTGTGAATCACCAGGTTTACACACTTCACAGCACTCACCAAAGCACATACCCTCCCCAATGTCCATAACCCCACCCCCTTCTCCCAACCCCCCTCCCCCCAGCAACCCTCAGTTTGTTTTGTGAGATTAAGAGTCACTTATGGTTTGTCTCCCTCCCAATTCCATCTTGTTTCATTGATTCTTCTTCTACCCACTTAAGCCCCCATGTTGCATCACCACTTCCTCATATCAGGGAGATCATATGATAGTTGTCTTTCTCTGCTTGACTTAAGAAATCAGATTTTCTAATACCAATATTTATATAGTGAGATTTACTTACATACGGCTTATGGTACTCTATTTACTTCTACCATAAACTAAGGTAAAAGAATTCCCTCAGTTGTAAAGAGTAGGAGAAAGTTTGAGAATCAAAACAGCTAAGATTTAATATTTTAATATTTCACCAGTTTTTTGTTGGTGAAAATTTGAGTCTGGTGATAACAATGGGGCATTTGTGAACGGCTCACTTAGCCACATTTTTTTTTTGTGAAAACAGAATTAAGTCAAACTACACTACAGCATACTAAGAATTTTTGGAAACAAAGTGGAACATTCCAAGATAAAATATTAGGTCATTTCAGGGCTTGAGGTGGGGTGAAATGAGCTAAATTGGTCCTCAAAAAGCTTTTTGGCTTTTTTTTTTTAGGACCAAAATGTGAGTTTGAATGGGAAGAACATGAGAAAGGGCATCAGAAATCATTCATTTATTCATTCAATAAATACATGTTGAGTTTCTACTATATGCATGGCTATAGTTCTAAGTTATATAGTGCCAAGTTCTGAGCACATGACAGGAAGCAGTGGATGAATGTTTTGCTCCCAAGAAGCTCACAGTCTTGGGGCACTTGGGTGGCTCAGTCAGTTAAATGTCTGCTTTCAGCTCAGGTCATGATCTCTGGGTCTTGGGATCGAGTCCTGCATCCGGCTCCCAGCTCTGTGGGGAGTCTGCTTCTCTCTCTCTCTCTCCCTCTGCCCCTCCCTACCACTCATTCTCTCTTTCTCTCTCAAATAAACAAATAAAGTATTTTTAAAAAAAGAGAGAGAGACCACAATCTTGACTGTAAAGCAGGGGAGGGTGGTTTTGGTCTCGTCATTTCCACTCCCCCGGGTCTTTATTTGCTAATTTGTAAAATAAAGTTATTAGACTAGATACTCTTCCTCTAAAGTCTCATAACTCAAGATGACTTTGATTCTTTAATCAGAGACCACTTCTTCAATAAGGCAAAGAACTAGAAGGTGCAGAGTTTCTAGTGTTAGGGTAGCAAGTGAATGGGAAGAGAGAGACTGAGGAATTTGCACTGAAGCTACATTTCCAGAGTCAAGATAGCATTTTAACTGATGTTGAGTGCTGTTCAAGATGATGTGCAAATGGAAATGAAACCAAGGCTCACATCCCCAGCCATCCTCTTGGCACTGTCGGTGCTTTCTCTTCTTTTATCCTTCTCTTTTTTTTTTGCCTCTTCACCTCAGTCTGGTATGTGAGACAACTAAATTCGAGAACATGAGCTAGCAAAGTCAGAGCTGGTTCAGGGCAGGAGAAAATGAACTCATCCGTTTCCATTTTGGGGGATAGAGTGGGAAGAAACAGGGATGTGCTCCAACTTCAGAGTCATTTAACACAGAGAGATGAAAAGCCAGCACAGCCTAAGCCTGGTTATACTGAGAGCTTTCTGGGTCCGGGATGAGAGCAGGAGCCCCAGGGAAGTTTTGAACAGCCTGCGCTTTCCTCTCCTGATGTCCACGGAAGCAACAGACCAAGGGAGCCTTAAAGAATTATCTACCTAGATGCAATTTGTGTTGGTCGTCCTAACACCATGCACCTTGTCCTGGTTGCACAAGAAAGTCTCTGATTTTTAAAGACTTCAAGAAAGTGATAATAAGGATGATAATTACATCTTTAACCAGATATTCTGGTATTGAACGGTTCGCTTTATTGCAAATCTCATTCCCTTTGTTGACCTGAATCACCCATTCTGTAGTTCTCTCCTATTTTCTCCTTTTGTCACTTGCTTTACTAACTAGAGAAAAGGGAACCCACTGTATACTCCTTTTTCAGATAACTATTGTACATCCTACATGCTTCTTTGGAAATATTACTGTAGTTGTGTACTGGTAACTTAGAGATTAACATAGAGGTCATTGTAAGCCCCAAACATCTCTCTCCTGCCATGTTATTTTCTGTAATGTTTGCATTGTCTGGAAAATATCCTTAAATTTTTCACCAAGTTTCTCCCCCTTCTTGAATGAAGGCATTCTGAATTTTAATTTTCTCTGGGTCAGCCTGGGGTCACCTATCAACTTATCGAACACAAATATGTTCTTGGTGCCATCACTAAGTAGTTGCTGAAAATATGAAACCCCTATAGACCTAGGACCTACCCAATAGATAATCACTCCCCCACATTATCACATTTCCTTCCTGGACTCATTTGCACTTTATAGCTTTCTTGCTCAGGAATTGCATTGCTAGTCCCTAAGGCTCTGGACATCTGTTTTCTTAACATTAATTTCATGTTCTTTTTCATATCCCCCAGCTCCTTCTTGCAAAGGATACGCCTTGACACCAGGGAGCACTGTCCTTTGGATGGGAGTGATTGTTCAAAAATGCTTATTTTTAATTCTTTCAAAGCTTTGTGCAAACCTCTTTAAATCTCTACAAACAAGCCTGATTTTCAGACATTCACTCGGGACTTGTTACATAGCTGCAAATAGCTTCTGCATAGGAAAAGCACATTGCGTTATGTTTGTGTCTCCTATAATCCAAGAAGATGAATCAGCTCTACAAAATATTTAATAAAAACAGCAACTCATTAGAGAATGGTTACTTTTAGACAAGAGTGTTTGGGAGATCATGTTTGCCTTTTGCCAGTTGGAACAGAATGCTTTATCTAGATAGTAGCTTCACTCAGGCCCTTTGGTCAGAATTTTTCAAGCTGATAAGTAGGAGACAAAGTCCAAAGGCAATAGTAACTTATCAGATGGTCCAAGGGAATAGTTCCTTGAACTACCGCTATAATGGGCTCCTTCACTTGTGAACCACTGCTGCCATTCTGATACCAAAAGATTTCAAATATGTTCCTCCCAATTTCACACCAGATGTAGAATCCGAGTAGGAACCCCGTACATAACTTGAACAGACTCTATTTGACCAAGTAACAGAAAAGTTGTCTGCAGACTCGAAGATACAGAAACCAAGGCACAAGGGAACCTAAACACGGATCTAAATACACACAATGAATTATCAGACAACCTAGGAAGTGAGTCTTAAGTTCTTGCCCTGTAATCCAAAGCTTACTGTCTCACAAACATAGGATATACGAGAAAGAGATGTGCTAGGGTTCAGACTCCAGGTGTCACTGCTAGATGATATGACTGTCAATAAACCACTTTTCTGAGACTTTGTTTCCTTATAAATAAAATGGTAATAAAACCTCTCTCAAAGAGTTGTGAAGATCAATGAAATGTTAGAGCAGGAGGCTAGTTTGCAGAACATAGCTGATGCCCAGCTAACGGCAGTGATTCCAACACATCTTCTACTCCTACTTATTTTCCATAATGATTTCTATTTCAAAAATAAGCACATTAATAACAAAACTTCACCTAATGCTAATTAGCTTCCAGGTGTCTAATATTACCCACAGAAAAGAGAAGGGCTATTGAGTAGAGCACTGTCATGAGAACAAGGGACCTTGATCTTGGATACAAGTCCAAGACTAATTCAGAGCAGATGTGAGAAAACAGACTTTTCTGAAAACCAGTCTCTCTCTCTGTATCTCTGTCTTTGTGTCTGTATTTTTTTTCTCATATTCTCATATCCTAAGTTTCTAATCACTCCTTATTTCTGAATATTGTTGTGCTTAACTTTCTCTTTCTCTTTTTATATTCTTATTTTCTAAAAAGATTTTATTTATTTATTTGACACAGAGAGAGAGAGAGAGAGATCACAAGCAGGCAGAAAGGCAGGCAGAGAGAGAGGGGGAAGCAGGCTCCCTGCTGAGCAGAGAGCCTGATGCGGGTCTCAGTCCCAGGGCCCTGAGATCATGACCTGAGCCCAAGACAGAGGCTTAACCCACTGAGCACCCAGGAGCCCCTCATTTATATTCTTTATATATATTTTTAAATATCTGAGTTCTTTTCCAGTTTTGCCTGTTCACTCCCTTTGAATATATTAAGCCATGAAACTGTGACATCTTTAGTTGGTGAGGTCATAATTTACTTATTAACAATCCATATTCTTGGGCTCCAATCTGTATCTAATGAGACAATCTGAAGTGAGGGGTAGGTGGGTAAAGTGTGAAGGGAATTTATATTTTTAACAAATGCCCCAAGTAATACTTCTGATCTGACAGATTTGAGAAGCACTTCTCCCTTTGGCCCGGTGGATTTAAATGGTCTTCTGGATCCAGGCAGCCACTTCTAAAATTGTGAGAGTAGGAGAGCTAGGTGAGAGAATGTGGATGAATTTATACCAATTCATGCCCCTTTTGGGAAAGTGTGTTCTCTAATGTATATTCTATGCGTGTTGGATTGGAGGAATCATCTTATCTATCAGACAGTGTATTATGGAAGCTTTAGAATTTATACACAATAATATTCAAATGATTCTATTTTTTACATTGGAGATGTATAAGGATTTTTATTAAGGAAGGCAAGTTTAAACAATAGAAATCAACAAACCTTTCTTAAGTTCTATTTGGTCCCTGTCTTGTTGCTGTTGTTGTAACACTAGTTGGTTTATATTGTTATTTCTAATTGCTGGCTTTTATCTTGGACCCTATTCTCATCCAGGCAAAACAGCAACAACAATGACAAAAACAAAAACAAAAAATTCCAAGCCCCTCGCCCCCCAAAACTAGTTAAAACATGATGGGTACAAGGAGAATGAACAACTTCAGTATTTTGAGGGTTGTATACCCACAGGTATAGTGACATGATTTGAAGCCTGTCCCACCCACACTCAACCTTAAAAGAGAAAATACCTCCTTGGGGGTGTCATCAAAGATCATCAGGGGAGTTGTCCATCGCAGTTTCTTCAGGCACTTAAAAGATCCTGAACATTTTGTAAAGTTAGCCTTCTTGCTACAATCCAAACATTATAACACCTAACTCTGAGGGAAAAAAAAAAAAAAAAAAGAACTACTGTTTAAATAGGTCAAAGTGGCTTTTGAGAGAGGTCCTGCCTCATGTGACATACACTCAGACATTAAGTAAGCTTACCTCAATGGTTCATTCGAGGTCATCATACCACTGAGGGTTATTGAATCTCAAAACAGAAGCCCACCACCCTCCTGCATTTGGTGGTGGGTAATTAACAAGGGGGATGTAAAGGGCCATCAGCAATTTGATAAGAGTTAATGCAGAGAAGAAGCAGCACATGGAGGCAAGCCAGTTCGTTCAGCCAAGACAAGCTATGCTAACCAAATCATGTTCTGCTGAAAGAGCCGGAACAATAGAGGAACTCACCCTGCGGGGCAGACCACACACACCTGGTATGCTGTGTGTGCCACTCAAGGAGATTCCATTCCCATGTGTCACCAAAAAAGAGCTTTAATTTCTGAGCACTTCTAGAAATCAACTTAGGCCGTTTACTCCAGCGGGAATGGCAGTCAGCCATACTGGAGAATGTTAAACAGTTCTACCCAGTCTCAACAGTGGCTTTATTGTCTCCACATAAAAACATTTGTTTAAATATTAAACAGTGAAATCTCGCCTGGTCATTAAAACCCATAAAAAAAAAAAAAAGGAACAGGACGGAAATTGGTTAATAATCTTTGACGTTGGCCAACTGAGTGGCTGGAATGCCATTCGTCTTGGTGGCGTGTCACCCACCCAGAGGAAGCCCCGTGCATCACAATCCCTGCGTCACTGTCACACTTTGTTTACAGAGCTCTCATGATACGTGCTTTTCGTCTCCTTAAACGTGCAGAGACTCAGTAAAATCGTTTTCAGTTTTCGCAAGGGCTGTTTTGAATAACCGTGAGGGTCTGGATTCTTAATTTCTATTTATCACATAAAAGCATTGTGATCTGGGAGAGTCTTATTGAATAAAAAATACTTATTAAACCAAAAGCAACTTTTTTTCCCCCCAATTTCGTTCCATTCCAAAGTACCCACAATGAGCTTATCTTCTATGTCACAGGGAGTGGGGTAGGGAGAGAAGGTTTCGCTATTATGTGTCACGTATTATCTGACCAGATAATGCGTCATGCTGATCCTAATGATATCTTCAAATGGCCTTACTGACAGGACACTCCAACATTATCTGTCACTGATATAGTCCCAAGGGTCTTCTTACAACTTCTGTCAAACACAATGGTAAGTAAAGAAGAAAGATGTCAGGCCATGCTTTTCAGTCAATGATCTACTCATATTTATAACTCTTTCTCCAAAATGGGCAGTATTCTCAGAAGAATAAAATACTGTCATTGCCCGATCAATAAAAACTTTTACAGTTTCTTTAAACACCTTAAAGGAAGTCATTCTATAGATAACATAGAGAGATAGATGAAGAATAGCTATTTTGTTAACAGTACTTGAAATTTTTGCAGTGGAGTGTGATCATTTGGATTTTGGATAAGCATTTTCTTTTTTAACAAGCTTTCAAACAACGTTTGATAGTATCCTGTAAGCAGTGGTGTGAGTTTATTTTGTGATGCAGATGACTTGAAGTGTCCCATTCTCCTTTATTTAAACATGTATTTACTGGGCACAATGATGTGTCAGGCACAGGCACAGTTCGAGGTATGAACCAGGGCAAAACTCAAGATCCTAAGAAAGTCTGATTCCTGGAAGCCAAGGACAGAAGGTATATCAAGAAGAATAGAGGGGCGCCTGGGTGGCTCAGTGGGTTAAAGCCTCTGCCTTCAGCTCAGGTCACGATCCCAGGGTCCTGGGATGGAGTCCCACATTGGGCTCTCTGCTCAGTGGGGAGCCTGCTTCCCCCTCTCTCTCTGCCTGCCTCTCTGCCTACTTGTAATCTCTGTCTGTCAAATAAATAAATGAATCTTTAAAAAAAAAGAAGAAGAAGAATAGAGCAAGCAAGTACATCAGCTTGCTGTTGGTTATTAAGTCAGGTGGTACGAAGAATGAGAGCTGAGTAGAGATTTAACAACAAGGTCATTGCTGACTGCTGGTAGTTGGAGTGGGAGTGGGGAAGACAAAAGCCTGCTTGGAGGAGGTTGAAAGGGAAGAAAGGAGAAATTGAAGAAGGTTCTGAAAGAGTTATACTTTAAGGAAACGTTAGCAAGTAGGACCATAGAGAAGAAGTTTAGTCAAGAGATGGATTTTTTTTTTTTTTTTTTAAGATGAGAGAAAATAAAAGCATGTTTGGAAGCTAATGCAAATGAATCAGTAGAAAAAGAAAAAAAAATAGAAAAGATAGGAAAAATTTTCTTTTACTCGTTGTATGGTTATGGTGTAGAAGAATGCAAATGCTCATAAGGTAAAAAGGAAAGATACATGGCTTATAAAACCACAGCAAATGACAGAAATCAAATTGTGCAAGTGGGGGGTGGTAAAGCAAAATTAAAGTCTAAACCATGTTTTCATACGAGTAAATTTGTTGATTCCACAACCAGCATGTACCTTTTACTGTAGCAATTTGAGCTATAGCCTAGAGACTGTAGAGTACTTTCATGTCAAGATTTTATTTATCCAGTTTGGGGAGTAGGATGTTTTGCCCAAGAGAATTATACTAAGTTTATCTGACATGGATTTGAGTGGTATAAAATATACTTAACCCTAAAACTGCATCAAGTAGCCTTGAGTTATGATTTATTTGACACTTTAAGAAGTTGGAAGAAATCTCAGTTAAGATTATAAGCACTGAAAAAAAAAAGATTATAAGCACTGGAAAATATTGAGTATAATACATAGGGAGATGGATTGATTTCATATTAACCCTTTTATATGCATCTGTAAAGGGCCAGACAGTAGGTATTTTCCATTTTTCAGAGGATAGGGTTTTTGCTGTAGCTACTTTCCTCCACCATTGTAGCTTAAACATACCCATGGACAACACATAAAGGCATGAGTGCCAATAAAATTTTATTTGCAAAGGAAGACAGAAGACTGGATTTGGACTATGGGCTACAGATTTCCAGTCTTTGCCCTAGACATTAGACATCCCTAGACATCCCTTGACATTAGGTAATATTATATTATGATTCAGGCTGCAGAGTTGAAAGTAGTCTTGAATGTCTCCCCTTTTTGGAAGTGGTGCATGTGACCTAAGTAATCTTTGACGTGAAGGAATATCACAGGATTGAGTGTCCGGGTTGTAAAGCCAGAGACAGGTGATTTGGGATGACCTTGTGCAAACCTCTTCGTCTTTTTAGGCCTGAGTTTGCGCATCTGTAAGAAGGGGATAACATCTATTTCAGAGGTGATTGTGAAGAGTGATGAGTTTCCTTTGCATCTGTGTGCATGCTTATTTTACTTATATCACCTTGTTTCCCTCGATTTTGGCTCTTTGGTATCACTTGGATTATAAACTTTTTCACTTAAGAGTTTCTTTAGTGTCTGTAATGTCACCGAAGTGGAGATATGTTGTAAATCTGTCTCTTAGATAAGTGGCATCACCCCACCAAATTCCACCTTCCCAAACCTCTTCACCCTACCGTGATCTTCCAGGTCAAGTGACAATTTTAGTCTCAATATGGCAGTTTCTCACAGCTAGTGATAATGTCTTTGAAAGAGTTTAACCAGCTTCAATTCTTTGTTTTATTAAGATGGCAACAACTGAGACCCAAGTCCTCATCCAGAGATCCTCCTCCATGTAAGCTACTCTGTTGATACATAGTGACTTGGGTTGGAGCCCTGGGATAGAGCATCCTCTTTGCCCAAGGGATCCTGGCTCTTGTTGGTTGTGTGAATCACAGCTGCTCTCTGTGCCATTGAGTCTGCCTGGACATCAAGCACGATACACTTGAATGGTCGCATTCTTATGCCTTCTGAAATGTCTGGAGGTTTGGTGAGCCACACTTTGCCCAAGGCCTGGGTGATGGACGTTTGTGTCTATCCAGCTGGGCGGGACTTGCCACATCCATGTCTAACATAACCCTACAAAGTGATGGAAGCTGTAGAGAGAGTCAGTCCTAACAAATGAAGAAAACCTAACTTCCCTTTCCTTCCCATTCAGCATTGGGAGTGACCGCAACTCAGTGAGCAAATGGGTCATCTCCTTGAAATTCCTCGGAAGGATGAGTTACAAGTAAAAGACTTGAGTTACTTGAAACCCAGACCTAATTCATCAGATACCTCCATGGGAAATACTAGTTTTGTCCCCCTGTTACAGATGGGAAACCTGAAACACAAAGGGGTTAATAATTTGACCAGGTTGAGCGTTTGGTTACCTTGTGCTCAGGATCATCCCTTGGAGGCCATTATGCTGGAATGTCCATCTGATGTGGCAATTGCTTCCTCTTGTGTTCCACGGCATCACAACGGCATCACTTCCTCTTGTGTTCAACAGCTCACAACAATGACATCACAATGGCATCTTTGCCTGTCGCATGACTTTGCACAGTGTCTCCTGCTTAGCTGGGGTTCTATAGACTTCTGGTGAATGCATGCAAGAATGAATAGCCTCAGTGACATTAGGTAAAAGCACTCATGCAAGAAATAACTAATTGAGGCAATATTTAAAACAAAGGGAATTTTTATCTTAAACTCATCAAGATGTATACATTGAATGAGCACAGCTTCACTGTTGGCCCATCATACCTCAATACGTAAAATAAAACAAGGGGTCATCATTGCTATGAGGAGACTCCTTGGTAAATGCTGCACTTTATTTCAATTATATTAAGCAATCCCCGATCGCACTGTGGCATACCTTACTGCAGAGCATAATATAGATAAATTCAGCAGGATGGTAAAGAAACAGCAGCAGGGGCCAAGCAGGACAGAAGAAAGAAACTAGCCTGAACATTTTTGTATCATTATGGTTCTCTTTCATTTACTCCTTTTCCCCAAGTCATTTCCATTCTAAGGAAAGGAGTGGAGATACTCCCTGCTTTTCCCTTCTGTTGTTACTTATCTAGATGGGTGGTAGGCGCATTGCGCAGAGGTCATGTCTACACTCTATGAGCCTTTCAAAAATATTTACACTACAGGTGGGGCCGAGCCTTGTTCACAAATCCGACCCACCGGAGAAAAGAATGCAGAGTCTGTAGGAGCCAACCAGCCGCCACTTGTGTTCAGGTGAAACTTTCCATCCCGATGCCAGACCACAAAGAACAGAGCGCCCCAGAAGTTTCCTGGAAATTGGGCAGCACCGAGATGACCTTAGATCAGTGTTGTCTTGGAGACGGTTGCAGTGTGTTGGAATCAGCCATGGGGCTGTGTATGTGCTACTGACCACACCAAAGGGAAGGGCAAGGTCAGGAGGCCTTGGAAGAACCAATTCTGTGTGGCATATTGATTCAGGCAAATACGTTTACACATGAAACCTCTTCTTTCAGTGCTCCCATTAGCCAACTACATGATCTCCTCCTTTGAATTACAGCATAGTCTTTTCGGTTCTCAGAGAAGGCGTTTCTTATGCCAGATGGGAAAGGCTGCTGTGATTAAAACTGTGTGTCAGACAGACCTGACTGTAACTACAAGCTAGCCATTAGCAAGGTGATCAAATGCCAAAGGGAGAACCTTGGCATGAAATCTTTGTTTCATGCTGAGCCAACACTCGCGTCCTCCGTCCCATTGGTCCTTCTATACCATTAAAAGAAGACTGGGTCTCGGCACAAAGATACTGTTCTTAGATCTGAAGATCTACTTCCATTCCACCTGCTTCCAGCGAAAGTTTAGACATCTGAGCCCCGCTGGCTATAACCTGGACTCTTAGGTCCTGGTTATGTATTCTTAAGGAACAAAGTACTTGCCATTGACTAGGTTTTCAAGAACACCCAAAGTCCTCAAACAACATTTTTACACCAACAGAAACACTTCTCAGACTCCAGTCATTTCAGATAGGATTCCTGAAAAAGACATTCTTTCATTCTTCTCTCCCTACAGGCATAAACATTCTGCATTTTCAACTCTAGAAACATACAATGTTATCTACTTCTGGTGTCTTATGTAACTTCTCAGGAATGCCGCAAGACTTTCCGGGCTCCGTGAGGTTGGGAATGGGGAATGGAGAGAAGGGGGCTGGAGGTCCAGTGGGGAGGATAGGGAGGAGAGAAAAAAAATCCAGTGTTTCCATACATCAACTGAGTTGGCTGTGTGTGACAAGAAGTTATTGCAATTAAGATATAGGCCGGATGTGTGGGCTAAGCAATCTCAGCTGATATCACAGGCATTTATTGATAATGAAAACTTCGAGGAAGGGAGCTAGAAAATTGTTGCCTTCAGTGGTTTCCGAAGCAAGAGGACAAACCATATGGATTAATCAAAAAAATTACTGCACCTTATCTAGGAGAAGAGAAAACTGTTTATTTTACTGCAAAAGGAATGTTTCTGTCAAGGTTTAAAGTCAGTCTTCTAGGTTACGGCTTTACACCATCAACTCTGCCACACAGGCCCATTGTCTTGCTTTAAACAATCATTTTGAAGCTGCTGAATGACCAGGAAAATGGCCCCAGCTATGAGAATATGGGATATATGTTCAGAAGAGGTCACATCCCAAATCCCTCGGTTACGTGGGCTACCTGAACCCAACTGAACCTGAATTTGCCTATCAGGGGAAGTGAATGCCTCCTTCAGACTTAATGAAATAAAATGCATTTCATTTGAAATGATGCTATTTTTCGAGCAAGACACTATCAAGAGAAAAACTAAAAACAAACAAAAATCCTGGAATTTTCTTTGGAATTGCAGTGGTAAGTTAGTGGGAATAATTAGGAAAAATCAGAACTCTTGAGAGACTAGTTTAAAAATAAAATATAAGGATAGAATATTTACATAAATGCTATGAGTAAAAATATATGGAAATATTAATAGCACACATAAGGAAACAGAAGGACAATGTAAAGAAAAGGCATGAAGCTTTCCTAGGAGTAAAATTTCAAGATCTTTTGCTTTAAAACTACATGTTGCATATGAAATGAGCCTTCATAATTAGACAGTCCCCACATCTTTGTTACCCTCCTAAAGAAGACACTTTGAAAATTACCCCATTTCAGATTTCTCTTGGATGAGCATATTAACATGTTTGTTCTATCATCCTCCGTAGAATAAATAAGAAAGTCATCACTTCTCTTCAATAAAATTGATGCAAACAAAAATTGAAACAAACAAAAAGAAAAAAAAAAGTTGGATAGAGATGGTTCTCTGAGGCATATCCGCATGGAAAATATTGGCCTGCTGGATTATTGAATTAGTATACATAGGGACTCAAGATTATACAAATGGGTTAATATCTCATTTGGATTTTGGATTTTTATCAAGCTCAAAATATCCCAAACACAGTTGGCATCACTCCACATACTTCCTAGAAATAATTCAGGTAAGTTGTTTGAGTTGGAACCAACCTGAAATTACAGTAAGAAGTTAGGTTGCTTCTGGAAGACCTTCCAGTAAAGGCTGAGTGCCAGGGACTTCAGATGAGTGGTCTCAACTTTAAATATTTAGATAATGTTAGTGTCAGGTCTAGTTGGAAAGTCTGCTCATGTTGAATTTACCCATCTCATAGACTATCACAATGCCCTCATGGAAGATGGAATGCCTGGTTATCCGAAACAAATATTCAAGCTCTGTTGGTCTCTACAGAGCTCATAGGAAAGTGGAATAGAGAGGACCCTTGGTACCATCTGCTCTTTGTGTGGATGTAGGATGGAACAGCCCATCCTCTGACATTGTGTTCCCTCTCTCCATGAGCAAGGTCTCAACAGGCAAGCAGATACAGTATTCTGCCTGGACCCAGGTGACAGATATGTTTGTGCAATGGATGCAGATGAAGAAATTGACTTTCTTAGAAAGAGATTCATGTGTGTCCACCAATCAAAAGAACCAGTAACTGGGGCACTGAGACTTCGAGCAGCTGCATTCTGACGAGGCTCTGTTTCCCTGGCAACAGCAGCTCTGCAGACAGGAACCTGGAATTTCTTTTAATGTTATAGAGGATGACACACAAGTGACTACAGAGGGGCTTTTATCCAGGTGCATTTACAAAACCTGCTTGCAGTTTCCCTTATAGGGGAGAAAGGGGAATCGTAAAAATTTCCAGATAGGGGACAAATAAGTTTAGAGGCTCTTATCCCAAGGGTGTCTATTCTCTGATTTCTGGAGTATTTTTGAAGGTTGGTATCGATGTTTCATAAAACAAATTAACCATTTAATGGACCAACCCATTAGCATGACTCAAGCCACTCGTCTTTGGCGTGTGTATGTACACACATACATTTCTATGTGATCATGCTCTTTGGGAAATCCAGGCGAGGGAAGAGTCTGCTGCTGTCAGTATCTTATGTCATCTCATGCACTTAATACAATTTCCAGAAAAGAAACAAAGTCAATAAAACACCACTCCTCATTTCTTCCTGTCCACCTCACTCATTATTGGCCAATTATTATTGGCCAATGTCAGAATTACAGACATTTCACATGCTTTGCTTGCTTTCTTTAGCCCCTACTTTGGGGAAATGTGTCATCCTGACTTTAGTTTGTTCTCTACAAACTAAAGAGCATCATGAGATATCAAACTTGCAGGTAATCTTAGATACTGTCTACTCCAATGTTCTAACCTAACTGAAGTATCACTTGCTTCCACCAGTCATCACTCTGGGGAGGCAGAGAATTGCAGCATGATCCTACCAAAGACTCCTACCAATGAAAACAACCCACTCTTATATTTATCAACTTTGATTTTAAGCAAGGTCTTCTTTACACCTAAGTTTGATCCTTGGAGTGGTATGGAATTAGTCTGCTCTTTCTTTTTTACTTTTCTCCCCCTCCCGTGTTTAATGTTTTAGAGCAGTTTTACGTTTAGAGAAAAATTGAGCAGAAAGCACAGATGGATCCCATAAACCCCTCTCTCTCCTGTATTCATTTTATTACCAACACATTATATGGTTGTGATATATTGGTTATCATTGGTAAGCCAATAAGCCAATACGGATCCATTATTATTAGCTAAAGTCCACTGTTTACTTTAGGGTCACTCTTGGTGTTGCACATTCTCCAGGTTTTGACAAGTGCATAACAACACCTGTCTACCATTACAGTATCATACAGAGTCATATCCCTGCTCTGAAGATCCTTCCTGTTCTAACCATTCATGTCTCTCTCCCCCACCCCTCAACCCCTGGCAACCATTCATCTTCTCACTGTCCCCACAGTGTTTCTTCTTTAGAAGGTTGTATTGTCTTAAACATATGGTATGGAGACTTTTTACCCTGGTTTCTGTCACTTAGCAATATATGTATACAGTTCCTCCATGTCTTTTTATGTTTCATGGCTTGATAGCTTATTTCTATTAAATATACTACCAAATAATAATCTGCTGTATGCATGTAATATGGTATTTTTTTAATCCATTTACCTGCTGAAGGACACCTTGGTTATTTCCTATTTTTAGCAACTATGAATAAAGTTGCTTTAAACATTTGTGTGCGGGTTTTTATGTGGGTGTACATTTTCAATTCATTTGAGTAGATACTTAGAGGTATGATTGCTGGCTTGCTGGATTGTATGGTAAGACTGTGTTTAGCTTTGGCAAGATACTGCCCAACTGTTTTCCACAGTAGAACTATGAAGGAATATTTTGAAACTGTTTTTGGAAGGAGCAAAAAGTGTGTGTGTGTGTGTGTGTGTGTGTGTGTGTGTGTGTGTATTTTTAAAAAATTAAGCTTAGGGTGCCTGGGTGGCTCAGTGGGTTAAGCTGCTGCCTTCGGCTCAGGTCATGATCTCAGGGTCCTGGATCGGGCTCTCTGCTCAGCAGGGAGCCTGCTTCCCTCTCTCTCTCTCTCTGCCTACCTCTCTGTCTACTTGTGATCTCTTTCTGTCAAATAAATAAATAAAATCTTTTTAAAAAAATTAAGCTTAATGCCCAACACGGGGCTTGAATTCACAACCCCAAGATCAAGAGTCTCATGCTGTACTGAGTGACCCAGCCAGGTGCCCCACAAAAAGACATATTGTATGAATGAATCCATTCGTCATTTGTATATTGCTAGATGTTGAAGATAAATTAAAGAGTCTCTCTCTTTCCTTCCTTCCTTTCTTCTTCTTTCTTATATTAAAGGAAAGTCTAATGCTAGCCACACATGACAAAAACACAAATATATATTACTTTAATTTATTAAATAACTCTCAGTTCAACCAACCAATTCCATTGTATATTTAACTCTAGAAAAGAGTGTCTGACCTATAGTGTGCCAATGATGAGTAACTCTATTTGCAAATATTATTCTGGACTTTGCTTTTATCTCATCCCATATCCTTCCTGAGTCTCAAAATCCTTCAGGCCTCAAATAACCTCCCGCTGCCCCCAGCCCTTGCCACTGTCATCTCATCAGCATCCTCTCTGTCAAAGAGCCATAAGAACCACGAGGGCACCGGCGATGCATTCCACCTTCCTCCTCTCACTGGGCTGGGTCCATGTCCTTGACCGATGGCAAAACCATTCAAGTGGCTGATTCCATTGTTGTTGATGTGAGACCCAAGCTTTTGCTATGTCACAGTAGGTAGCAGTCCTCACTGCTTTCCCCAACCACACAAAATCCATCCCCCCTTCTCTACAATCAATGATGTATATGTCCTGAGAACAGAACATCCTCTCTTCCTCCTTCTTCCCATCTTGCTTTCTTTCCTTCATTTATTGAGGGTGGCTTTGCAGGGCAAGAGACACAACAAAGATACTGCTCTGTCTAGAAGAGCCTGAGTTTCATAGAAAGGGAAGAACATGGAACCAGAAAAAGGCAGGCCATGGGTTAAGTGAGATATTTGATCATAATGCTCCCAGACCACAGAGAGGTGCTGGGAGTCCCTCTGTGTGTCATGGGGGTGGGGGTGTGAGCTTTCAGCTGAGCCTTGAAGTGTGGGTAGGAGTCTATTTAAAACAGATGGGGATGTGGAGGGTAAGATCAAATGAGAAGCGAGTCCTCCTGATTAACATATCTCTGCAGAAGAAGTTTAAAAAAAGCAGCTGACTAGAAAGAGGTAGTGATGTAGAGGAGGAAAATAACACATTAGAGCATTTCTCACAGACCTTCCCAAAGGGGGAAAGACCCAGCATAGGCGGAGGCCACCGAGACTAGGCAGGATGCCTGCTGGTCCCCTGATATACCTAGAGATGTGTCTTTGTTTATGTGAGGGTCACTTACTCTCTAATTTTGCATGAGGCAAGCCCTGCTATCCATGAAGACAAAGCCTTGGTAGTCTGCATTGCTCAGAATATGGTAGTAAGGTGATCACTTGCTGGAAATCACTGAAAACGGAATATCCTTGGTTCTTCAGCTGAAAGAACCAAATGGGACTCGTCAGAAATGCACATTTCTGGGCCCCAATCCAGATCACCTGGATCAGAGCTTCTGGAGGTGGGGCCCAGAAAGCTATGTTTTAACGAGTTCTCTAGAGAATTATGATGTCGGCTGAAGTTTTGAAACCAATGTTTAGACAACTGTAGTTGTCAATGAGAGGAAGACTGAAATTTTAATCAAGCCTTTCTCTCTGTCATTAATAAACCAGATTCTAATGAAAAAAAAAAAAAAGCACATAACTCTAGGAAGGGGACAGCTCCAGGTTTTTAGCACAACTGGTGCTGAGTAACATAGTGAAACTGATCTAATCTGTTGCTTCACTTTGTTGAGATAACACAAATCTTCTAGACCTATGCAAAAGTATGAAAAGCACAATAAAAATGACTGAACTATAAAAATGTACAGTGTTTTATTTATCCACGTTGACAGTTCAGCTGTAAATGTTTATAACAGTTCATAAATCACATGAGAAAACACGTCGATCCACGTGAAAGACACAACAGTAATCAAGGCTTGAGAAGTGTTGGCAAGGGCTGGGGGGTCCCCGACATAAAGTCAGAGAAAGGGGGCTAAGGGCCAAGTCATATTGATAAATATTTACAAGCAAATCACCGAAGAATGAGAGAGCCTCTATTATAGTTGAAAGGCAACAGGTCAGTTTTGAATAGTGGCATCTGAAACTGGAAACAAATTTGTTGCTGAAATACAAATTGGAGGAAATTGCTTTTGTGGGAAAACATTTCCTCTCCTCAGTGGGTTTCTCTTTTGTGTTCTGCCTGTTCTGATCGTGGAATTTTAGAGGCGACTGGGACCTCCTGATAGGGGCCTGGCTTCTGTTCCAAGCTCTCCACAGTGGCCTTAGGCAAGGTGCCTTCTCTCCGTGTCTGTTTTTTCCCATCAATGAGGGTTACCTCACTCCAGAACTCCATGTCAAGTGCAGTGACAGCTCCAGATGGTTGTTTCTAAATACAGAGATCTAAAATAAAATAAAACAAAACAAAATAATAAAACAAAACAGCCCGAGGAGCTCACTACAGTCATGCTGAGCTTACTCTTCTCCTTTCACCGTGAGTTCCCAATTCTGAAGATTTGAGATCGTGGTCTGAAGCTCGATACTGTCAGGAATTTTTAGCATAGTGAGGACTTTTTGTCTCTGGAAAATGTGAACAACAGGAAATGAGAGCTGCCATCTTTTTCTTCAAATAATAAAGATTGCCAAAGGATGGGGTCATGCACAGACTTTCCTTTAATAGTGCCTACTGAATCCACCACCTTGATGTCATTGTGCAGAGGTCATTTGAGCAGAGAGCTTCAAGAGTGGTATCACAGGGTGGGGAGGAACGGAAATAGGGGAGAGCCGTTTCCCAAGCACAGTTAGGTTGGGAGTTCAGAGAAGATGAGCAAATACAGACCTGGTTGGTGTGGGAGAAGGCATTAGCTATATGGGAACAAAGTATTAAGTTGAACTCCATCAACTTTTAAAAACTCTGCTCTTCAAAAGACACCATTAAAAGAAAAGACAGCTTAGAATGGAAGAAATGATTTGTAAGACGTATCTGATGAAGACTGTCCAGCATCGTGCATATATAAAGAACTATAACTCAATAATAAAACAGACAGAGGACCTAATTCAAAATATGGCAAAAGATTGAAATAGACACTTTATGAAAGAAGATGCATGAATGGCCAATTAGTATCTGCAAATAGTGCTCCAAATCAATGGTCATCAGGAAAATGGAAGTTACAACCACAATGAGATATCACTAAATACTGACGAGAATGGTTAAAATTAAGTTTAACGGATTGACAACACTGAATGTTGGTGAGGTTGAGAAGCAACTGGCACTCTCAAACTCTGCTGGTGAGGTCTAAAATAGCACAACCACTATGTGTAAAAGAGTGGGCATTTTCTTGTCAAACTAAATCTGCACTCCACTGTACCACCTAACAGTTCCACTTCTAAGTATTCACCCAAGAAAGATAAGAATCTACGTCCACAAAAAGGCTTGTCCAAAACCATTCATGGCAACTTTGTTCATAATAGCTTTAAACTGGAAGCAGCACTTGTGTCTACCAGTAGGGTAATGAATGAATAAAAGGCAGCGTATTCACATAATGAAAGGAATTCATATAATTTCTGTAGTGTTCAGCAAGAAGAAGGGATAAATGCCTGATACATACAACGTTGGGGTTGGATCTCAGAAACATGCTGAATAAAAGAAATTTTACAGAAAAGTGTAGGTAATAAATGATTCCCTTATGTGAAGTTCTGAAACAGACCAAGAAATCTATGTTGGAAAGAAATGTAAATAGTGATTACCTCTGGGAGGCTGAGCACGTCTCTCTACTGGGAAGGGGCAGGTGGAAGCTTACTGGAGTGATGGTAGTATCCTGTCTTAGTTAGTTCAGGCTACTGTCATAAAAATACCACAGACGGGGTGGCTTAAACACTGTTAAATAAGACAAATTCAACTGAGTAAATCTGAAGACCTAATTGGCTTTACGAAGTGAATCATGAATGAGGCAGCATCCCTACTGGCAAGTAGAGAGATGCTCTGAAAAGTTGTACAAAAATGAGAAGGTTTTTGTTTTTTGTTTGTTTGTTTGATTATTCTTTTACCCCAGAAAGAGGATGGGACAAGAAGTTCTTGGCAAAAGAAAAGAAGGGATTATTTCAGCAAGGTGTCTTCTCTTAGCGGGAAGGAGACAAGGTTTCCTTATCTTCCTCTGGAGGGTTGGGGAGAACCCATGTGACAGATTACCTCATTGGAATTGACCAGAAAATTCAAGCTTGATTGGTTCAAAATGCCACTGCTGGGAAAGTGGAAATTGCAATGGAGTCCTGGTTTCCTGTCCTGGGGACAAGAGGCTTGCTTGGGCTTTCTTTTTAACACAAGGAATATTTACTTCTCAAAATTCTGGAGGCTTAGAAGTCCAAGATTGAAGCCCTGGCAGACCTGGTGCCATTGAGGGCCAGATTCCTGGCTTTCAGAGAGTCACCTTCCTGTGTTTTCACGGGGACAAGAGAGACATGATTCCTCTTGTATGCTCTGCTCTTCCCAGGAAGTTAATACCATTGAAGGAGGCTCTCCCTTATAACCTAATTACTTCTCAATGCATCCACCTCCAAATACCAACACTTGGGGATTGTGGCTTCAAAGTATGGACCTGGGGAGAACAGAAATGTTCAGTCCATGGCATATTCTATATCCTGATAGGGGTTCAGACTGCATTGGATGGATCCATCTGTCAAGTTCGTGAATGTGGATTTAAAATCTACCCATTCCATATATGTAAGTTTACCTTGAAAGGGAGAAAACACCATAAGAAAATACAGAGAAAAAAATCTGTGTGTGTATAAATCACCTGGAAGATTTGCAAAAAAACATATATTCCTGGATCTTATCTCCAGGTATTCTGACGGTGGAGCTCAGGAAACAGAATTATTTAAGAATCTGAGGACAATCAGGAGCAGCTCTGAGGTATATGCGTGGTGAACTACAATAGGAAATTATCCTGTGGCCATGTCCTCCCACTTTGTAATTGAACCCAAAAGGGTTAAGGATTAAGAAAAGGATTTGTGATGAAAAGGGCTAATGACTCTGGAAACTGAAACATTTTAAGCATTACCAAAAGAGTCCTTTAAAAAATTGTACTATGTCCTTCCAAAGAGGAGATCTTGAACTTCCCATAAAGGTATCCAAGTGCTGTGCTTTGAGCTCTGGGGACATTATTTCTTTAAGGCTTACTAAAATCTGATGAGGTAGGTTTTATCATGTCGATTTCTCAGGTGAAAACACAGACTCAGAATTTAGGTGAACTCTTAGGTCACAGACTCAGGGCCAGCTTCCTGGGCTTGTAACCCGCATGCAAGGCCCCCTTCTCCCTGGGTCAAAGTTCTACTGTATCCTCTTGACATTTTAATTATTTTACCATTGAATTTCTGTTTTATTTTTTTTAATTTTATTAAATTTCTTTTTAGAATTCCAGAATTCATTATTTATGCATCACACCCAGTGCTCCATGCAATACGTGTCCTTCATAAATTTCTATTTTTAAAGTGAGGTCCAGGGGCGCCTGGGTGGCTCAGTGGGTTAAAGCCTCTGCCTTCGGCTCAGGTCATGATCCCAGGGTCCTGGGATCGAGCCCTGCATCGAGCTCTCTGCTCAGCGGGGAGCCTGCTTCCTCCTCTCTCTGTGCCTGCCTCTCTGCCTACTTATGATCTCTGTCTGTCAAATAAATAAATAAAATCTTAAAAAAAAAAAATGAGGTCCAAGGAGACAATAGAGTGCACACCAGGAGTTGATGGACAGGACTGGAAGAGATTATGCTGAATGAAATAAGCCAAGCAGAGAGAGTCAATTATCATATGGTTTCACTTATTTGTGGAGCATAAGAAATAGCATGGAGGACAAGGGGTGTTAGAGAGGAGAAGGGAGTTGGGGGAAATTGGAAGGGGAGGTAAACCATGAGAGACTATGGACTCTGAAAAACAATCTGAGGGGTTTGAAGGGGCGGCGGG
>NC_081561.1:12286961-12318487 GCF_022355385.1 Mustela nigripes | reverse complement strand
AAAAAAAAAAAAAAAAAGAAATGGTCTCGCTTGTTATTGCCTATCACAAAGCCACTGGCCTTCTTCTCTCCTCCCATCCCTGCCATTGGCTCCACACTATGACAGAGCAGTGACTGTCTGCAGGACAAACCCACACTCCACCGTGACTGTTAGCCTCCGGCGGGTTGGGCGTGTGCACAGGGAGGGTCAGAGTCCTTGAAACAGGCAAGGCAAGAGTGGTCTCTGTCCTGGGCTGACAACTATCACCTACAAGAAGTGCCAGTTTGCCACATTTTGTAGGTGATAGCAAGAGCCACTGACCTGTCCCCAGTCCAGGTTTCAATTCTATCCCAACAAGGAGGCTGTAATCCCTTGGAGATTGCCCATCAGCTGTGGATTGGGGAGTTCGGCCTATGGGAAGAGAGACTGATTTCTTCACCCCGTCAAGGCTCACATTTTTATTTTGCCCTGCCTCCCCCTTCCTCCACCCCAGTTATGTAACCAGCCCTGCACAGAACTAGTAATGACAGATCAGATTTGGAATCTAAGTCTGACTCACTCTGAAGCTCTTCCTTTTAACAATAGCTATGTTTAAGGTATGGTATTAAGTTGTAGAAATTCTGGAGATAGCAATCGATGGCAGTTCCTTCCATCAGGTTGTTTACGGTGATGTGCAAATTGCTATCTCTGCCCCTCACATAAAATACAGGCTAAAGAGGTAGAGAACAAGTAAAAAGCAGATTGCCATATAGTGTGACAAATGCAGTGGCAGGAATAAGCAGAGGGTACCATGGAAGAAGAGATGTGAGACATCTAACCTAAGTTTGGAGGTCAAGAAAAGCCCTCTTAGTTCTGATCTAACTGACAAAATGGACAAAACTAATGAAGAGTGGGAGGGGTAACAGGCAGCCAGGACTGGTGAGAGAGGGTTTGGGGGACACAAGGATTCAGCATCTGTCCAGGTTGAAAATGAGATCTGGGCTGGAGGGAAAAGGTGATTAGAAAAGAGGCTGGACAGGTGGCACGCTCTGAATGATGGAGGGTCCTGAGAAGAAGAGGAGGGAGCCATAGACTCACTGGCATGTTTTAGGGGGACAAGGGAAATGATGAATTGTACATCTGGAGGAAATCATTCTGGTGATCAGGAGAGTGAGCTTAATTCAATCTCTATTTATTACCAGTCAAAAAGATGACAACAGAAGAATAAATCAATAATAACATTAGAAAACAAGAAATAGTACCATTGGTGGATGTGAGATTTTGGGGAATCTCTGGAAGATAAAAAAATATTAAAAAAACTAATATACTCCCTTGTGTCCAGACTAGAGTTCAGAAGTTGGAATCACAGGACCTGGAGAAGAGGCATCACGGAGCTCACATGGGGGCTGTAGTTGAAGGGGCTGGAGTGCGGTCTTCCCATCTCTTGCATCCTCATCTGGGCCGCACATGGATGGTCATGGTGTATACCTAACACTGGACCAGAGAGGACAGACACTCTATACTCAGGACTGTAGACTAGGAGCAACATTAGGAGGTGGAGCAACATTACAGGAAGATATTGCCCCCTCAGGGGAAGGACTCTCTTTCTCTTCCTGCCTTAATCTCACTTAACAAAATGCCCTCAAGATTCACCCATGTAGTTGCAAATGGCAGGCTTTTCTTCCTTTTTATGGCTGAATAATATTCCACTACAATATATTGTATAGTATACATAATATATATCCCATTTTTTAATAGATTCATCCATGGAAGGACAGTTAGGTTGTTTCCATATCTTGGATAGTATGACTAATGCTGCAATGAACATGAGGGTACAGATATGTTTTTGAAATCCTGATTTCAATTATTCTGGGTATATACTCGGGAGTGGAATCACTGGATCATATGGTAGTTCAGTTAAATTTTTTTCTTGAGAAAACACGATAGTGTTTTCCACAGTGACTACAGTTAACAATACAGTCCAGACTATCGAACATTGTCGAGAATAGATCCTAACCATTCTCACCCCCCCCCCACACACACACGCAATCACTTTAGCTTAACTCTTAAGGTGACAGATATGTTAATTAGCTTGATTGGGTAATCATTCTACAATGTGTAGGTATATCAGATTGTCACATTGTGTGCTTTAAATATATATAATTGCTTGTCAATATTCCTCAATATAGTTTAAAAAAAACCAAAAGGACAGGGCTCTCACAGTCAGTGGCTCACTGTTGCCACCATCCCGGCCTCACCAGAACCAGAGAACTCAAAGGAGCCCAAGCAAGAACTCTAAAATGAAAGAAGTTAGAAAAGGATTAACAAAAGTGTAACACTAGAAAGGAGATAGACTGAAAAATGAAAACATAAATTTAAAAATTTTCTCACTAGCAGAAATGACTGATTAGAAAATGTTTTGGAAAGAAAGAAACAAACAAAAATCCAACTGCCATAGCAAAAATAAAACCAGAAGGCGTAACAAATCCAAGAAATATACAAGAATCCATATAAAACAAAACCATAAAAATGTACTGAAAGATATTTAAAGACTGAAATAATTACCCATGTTCTCGGGCAAGGAGATTCAGTGTTGCAAAATAACTATTTCTCCCCAAATTATCCCATGAAATTAATATAACCCCAATGGAAATCTCAACAGGATATTTCATGATACTTGATAAGTTCTCAATTTAATATGACAAAATTTGTGAAAATAACTAAGGCGGGCATGTGTTGTGATGAGTACTGGGTGTTACACGTAACTAGTGAATCACTGAATGCTACATCAAAACTAATGATGTACTATGTACAATGGCTAGCTAAACATAATAAAAAATAGTAATAAAAAAACACAAGAATTTCTTTAAAGAAAAGGAGACTTGTCTTCTTAGATGTAAAAACATATCATGAAGCTATGAAAATTAAAACAGTGATATTAAAACACAAAAATGTATTAGTATACATATGAAAAAATTTATATACAGAGAGGCCAGAATCAGACCATATGTATGTGGGGCTGTGGTTTCTTGTGAAATGGTTTCACATCATTGGAAGAAAGATCAATTATGCAATAAATGGTCTTTGACCATGGCCTATCAGTTTGAAGAAAAAAAGAAAAGATTGTATTTTTCTTCACATATACCAATATGAATTCCCAGTGGATTATCAAAACATAATTTTGAGTAATTTTTAGATCTGTGGTGAGGACAGACTGAGACAGAGAAAAAATCCGGAAGCTATATTAGATGAAAGAGTGATCAATCAATTGATCCATCTATAATAGAATTCATATGAAACAATTTTTAAAAATCTATTAAAATGAACAAAAATATGTATTTGTCAAAAGACAGAAGAGGGATATCAGACAAAAACAGAAGATGTTTAACATTTCTAGAATTACTAATTCAAACAATAAGCAAATGTCATATATTGCCATCATAATGAAAAACAGTTAAAAGATAAAATCAGGCATGGAACTGAAATAAGCTTGAATGTCTATTATAATATATTCATTCTATGAAATATTTTGCAGCAGTTAAACAGAATAGGGTAGATATTATATACCTAAATGGAAAACTCTCGAAGACAAATTATTAAGGGAAAACTAAAGCTGCAGAAGAATATATATGGTCAATCACATTTTTGCAAAAACTAACAAAGAGAAAGGTGAATGGAAGTGTGAGTATGTGAAGAAGCATGGAAGGAGGGACGCCTGGGTGGCTCAATGGGTTAAAGCCTCTGCCTTCAGCTCAGGTCATGTTCCCAGGGTCCTAGGATCGAGCTCTGCATCGGGCTCTCTGCTCAGCAGGAAGTCTGCTTCCCTTCCTCTCTGCCTGCCTCTCTGCCCACTTGTGATCTCTGTCAAATAAATAAAATCTTAAAAAAAAAAAAAGAAGCATGGAAGGACACTGGAGAAATGCATGATAAATCACTTCCAGTTTCTCTGTGGAGGGAAGTGGGATTTAGGATAGAGAATGTATAGGAAAGTGAAGAGGGGGAAGATAAAAAGGAACTATTTGGTTAATTTGATACCTGAATTATTTACATTGAAAATATATTTGTGTCAAAATGCAATCATATAATACCTAATCATCGAACTCAAAGATTTTAAAAGGAATTGTGGTCAAGGCATTAGTATGGATTTAGTGTTGTAACAGGATGGTATGTGTAAGCAAAACTAGAAGCAATTAAACGGTTTGGAAGAAGAGCTCGAAGCTGAAGTGGGAGATATTGGCTGCCTAAGCTGAGGAAGTTAAGGTGGGGACAGCCATTTCTCAAAATAGACAAATTCTAAAGTTACGAAGAAGGCAATATGGAAGGAGTGTGATGATGATGATGATCACATCTAGGTGGACAGGGAGTCCAAGAATATTGCAACCTTCTTACATCCCCCTCAGATATTTCCCATCCTAACCTCTCCTCCTAGGAATGTTACTATTAAATGTTAATTATGCATCCATACAGTCTTTCAGTCTACTATTACATGTGTTACACAAACCTACACACATACACACAACAGCTGTTTGTTTTTTGAATAGCATTATCTCTTATGTATTATTCTACAAACTGATTTTTCACATAGTAAGATGTGTTGGAAAATTGTGTCATCCATCTATCTATCTATAATCTATCTATCTATCTATCTATCTATCTATCATCTCTCTGTGCTTTGAGTTCAAAGTAGAGGACACAAAACAACAACACTCTATTAAATGGTGTTGTGGTTATAGGCAGGGCTATTGCTTTGAACTTTACTGTAAAGCCAAGAAGGGAGGGACAACAAAAACTTGCGAACTTAATTTAGAGGCCACACTGGGTAGGCTATGTGAAAAAGTGGTGGGAACATTTTTCATGTGGCTTATAATTTATTGTCAAGTGATCATCTGTTTCTGAAAATTCAGGTCATTCAACCAGTGTGTCCTTATGCCACCTAATCTAAGCAAACTCCAGAAGTACTTCCATTATTTCCTATTTACTCAATTAGAGAATTATTACTCAGGCTCTTTGGTGTCAGTCCAGCTTCCATTGATGAATTACACATGGTGGGAAGGACACGCACTTGATTATTTCTGTGAGTGTTCATTTGTTTCAAGGGTGACCCGTCCAAGTTTAAAGAACTTACCATGGTTCATTTGCCTTCACCATTTGTGTTGTAAGATGTCTTTACTTCATTGCATCATATGCTTTTAAGTTCCAAACTGATAACAGATTTTTATATTTTGTCTCTGAGCATAGTCTGTTTTGGTTTTTCTTTTTCTTTTTCTTTTTTGGCTGTCTCTGCACTATAAATTGGATGATATTTGGGGCAATATGATCTCATATCTCCTTTCAACTTCTTTCCATTTCCTCTGCGATGCTTCCATCTTTTACTTGTTTGTGCTTGTCTTTATAAGTCTTTCCTGTGTATTTCTAATTTCTACTCAATTTAGTGAGAAATGAAAAATGTCAGTTTCTTTGAATTTCATGTTATTTAGCAGTCAGTGAATGCTCATCAGATGAGGGCCAATGAGAATTCTTCAGGCGCTTTGTTCAAAAGTCTCTCTCTTTTTTTAAATCCCAGTATTAGAGGCCATTGAGAGGACAGTTGATGATGAGAATGAGGTGACCTTTGAATAGTGAAATGGATGATATTTACCAATACCAATAAGTTGTCTAAGTTGATAATGATGAAATGAAGGTTTATTTCCTAAAGGAGTTATTCCCAAATTTTCTCTCTTGGATTCCTCGGGGTGACTGCATAAAAATGATGTGTATCAACCAGGTTTCAGTTACAGATAACAGAAACACTCTAGCTATTTTAAGCAGTAAGAGATTCAACACAGAAAATCAGATACTGGAAGAGCTGGTTCCATTTCTACCATAATCAAAACGCTTGGGAACTAGGAAACCATTTTCTTAAATTTATCAGCAACCCAGGGCTGAGACTGTCACCATCTCCAGGGTCACATGTTCTGAGCTACCTGGGGGATGAAGGAGCCACCATTGGAATGCCTGGCTCCAGAACCTGATATCCCCAATGAAAACTCTGTCAGAAAAGTAGATTCCTAACCTGATGCTTCCTGGCTCCCCACTTGGTCAGTGCTAGATTCAAGCCTTTCTCCAGTGCAGAACTTAGATCGTATCCAGAAACTTCAGCTGCTAGGAGTGTGGGAAAGGGAGTGTTCATCTTCTCACCACTCTAGTGCAATAGCACACACCAGACAAAGGTGGGGACGGCCATGAGGGAAACTTGCAATGTCATGGATTCCCATGCAGTCTTCCTTCTTCATTTTCTTCTGATGCCTCTGTCTCAGATTTCCTTTCTCCTGCCCAGGAGTTACTCTCCAACTCTTTCACTTTCCACAATCATTTCTTCTATCCCTTTCTCCTCCCTCCTTCTCCTACTCCTCTACTTCTTCTTCTCTTCCTCCTTCTTCCTTTACCTTTTCTTTTCTATCCTGTCCCTTTCCCTTAAAAAAAAAAAAAAAAAAAAAAAAGCCCAGACATGTCCATAGAATAGTTGGATTCTTGCTGAATGAACTAAAATTTCTCGTATCTGAACATACCCGTATCCATATAAATCTAAAAACTAAACCTAGACATAGGGAAAAATTGATTTCAAAGTGGAAGCTTGTTATCTTGTCTTATACTACATAATCCCCCAATTCCATGGATTTTTAAAAAGATTTTATTTATTTGAGAGAGGGAGACAGTGTGCACATGCAAGACAGAGTGCTTGAATCGGGGGAAGGGCAGAGGGAGAACCAGGCTCCCCTCTGAGCAGGGATCCTAAGGTGGGGCTTGATCCCAGAATCCCAGGGTCATGACCTGAGCCAAAGGCAGATGCTTAACCGACTGAACCACCCAGGTGACCCCAATTCCATGAATTTTAAAACCGAGAATTGTGAGATACCTTAAAAGGAGTTTTCTTCCTTCCTATAACCTTCCAATCATCCACAAAATGTCACCACACCTAAATTGTGTGTTGTGTGTGTTGTTTCTAATACACCTACAATGTAATCATTTATCAGCCAAGATAATGCATTCAGTGAAGGCTGATTTGTGCTTACAGAAAAAGGTCTGGTTAAAAATGAATAGATGGGGATGCCTGGGTGGCTTAGTGGGTTAAAGCCTCTGCCTTCGGCTCAGGTCATGATCTCAGGGTCCTGGGATCGAGCCCCTCATCAGGCTCTCTGCTCAGCGGGGAGCCAACTTCCCTTCCTCTCTCTCTCTGCCTGCCTCTTTACCTACTTGTGATCTCTGTCAAATAAATAAAATCTTTAAAAAAAAATGAATGGATCCTTTTAAATGAAGATTCCACCGAGTTGGATAAAGCTCTAGGAAAATTCAACTTTCAAGGTGTGGGCTATGAAGGCTATGCGTGGAGGACAAAATCATCTCATATATTCAGCAAAATTAAAATTACAGTACTATATGAGGGTACCCTAGCATTTTTATATGCAAATACTCTAAATTTCATTAAATAAATAGCCAAAGACACACAAATTTCAACTCTCTATCTGTTGCATTAGCCTTCAGATACCTTTCAGCAGCTTATGTGTGTTTATGACCTTCACTGAGGTTGACCTCGTGGTAGTGATTATATCTATCTGGAGAACAGTGGAATCTGTCAATTAAAAGCATGGTCTGCCCATCTTTGTTTGTATCACTGTCCTGGGAGCTGTGTGTACGTATTAAGATGTTGGAGACAGTTAGCAAGATGGGATTGGGAGGGAGACAAACCAAAAGTGACTCTTAATCTCACAAAACAAACTGAGGGTTGCTGGGGGGAGGGGGTTTGGGAGAAGGGGGTAGGATTATGGACATTGGGGAGGGTATGTGCTTTGGTGAGTGCTGTGAAGTGTGTAAACCTGGTGATTCACAGACCTGTACCTCTGGGGATAAAAATATATGTTTATAAAAAATAAAAAATTTAAAAAATTAAAAAAAATAGGGGAGATACTAAAAAACAATTCAAGATATGTCAGAGGTGGAATACTTTTAAATGTAGTTGTAGAAAGAAAACTCCACTGAGTGACATAAAAGGACAACCTGGTGGTAAGATGAATAGCACTGACAATCAGCGCATTAGGACTTCAAGAAAGAGAGTGTTAGCTGCTTTCTAGCCTGGAGGATTGAAGTAGTCTCCCATCTGGACTCTACAACCAATCTAGCCTTCCTCCATCCTCTTGCTTCCTTCTGGAGATTTTTTTTTTTTTTTGAATGTCCATCTTCTATTTTCTATCTTCTCATTTGCTTTCATTGAAAATTTTCAATGGCTCTCCACTACCTTAGGGACAATCCAACTTCATCGAATAAACAGAAAACCATGAGGATTTGACATCTCCTACTTATCCCAACTTACCTCTTGCCTCACCCCTCTGCGTCAGGCCCACTCACATTCCTATAGCTCTGTACAAGCCAGGAGGCTTCACGCTTCTGTGCTTTCATTTATGAGGTCCCTCTCTGAGGCCTATCCCTATCCATCATCATCCCCATCCACTCTACTTGTTGAACACCTGCTTATGCATACAAAATACTTGTGTATAAGGATCAGGCTCATGGCTCCAGCTAAAGAAAGTATTTTCTGGAATGTACCACCTTGACAAAATTGAATTGGCCATTTGGGTCCTCTCTATGGCATCCAAATCCCCTCATCTAGCATCTACAGTATTAGATTTCTGACTCTTCATTTTAGGCTGTAAACCTGTTGAAGGACTCACGTGTCTTCTTTGTCTCCATAGAAGGGTGTCCTGAATCTAGCAGTCCTTGCATTCACCAAATATGATAACCAAACAGTTGCTGAAGGAAATAGTACTGGATCTGGGTCTTGAGCTATTGATACATTTGCTCATACTTCTTCCTCTGCTCAGAACCCTGCCCAGCTCCTACCAATGGATTTGGAAAAAGAGCCTATGTCTCATGCAAAGACAGAAGAATAAAATCATGATTTTATTTTGATTTTGAGTGAAGAAGCCTTACCATCTCTTACTTCTTGCTTAAATGTCATATCCTTTTAGAAAATCTTCCTGCCATGGACTTAATATGTACATTAGAATTTGAGGAGGTGTTGGTTAATTACTGTATCATTGGAAAAATAAAATGAATAAAGCATATTTAATCTAATGCTTTTGATATTATGGTTACAATAAGCAAACTTATATTCTATCATGAACAATTTGCATCAGGTTTTGATGATTGAATTCATTAATGATAAATACAGTTGATTACCATAGGACCAAAGAACCCTAAAATCTAGTTGGAGCTGAATGAATTATAGGGAGAATTTATACTGAGGACTGACTGTAATCTAGAAACAAAGCAATGTTTAGAGTTTATCTAATTTAATTGTCATGACTACACTGGATGGTAAGAATCACTAACCTCGTTTGTAGACATAATTGTCATGACTACACTGGATGTACAAACCTTGTTTGTAGACATGAGGAAACTAAACCTCAAAAAACTGAAACAACATCCCCAAGATTTCTGAGCTATGAGTAGAAGCTTTCTGTTAGCCCAACACCCACAGCACTAGAAAGAGAGAAAGAAAATGTCATTTATTTTTAGCATCCTAGCAAAATTATTAGAAATATTTCTTACATTAAAGGATCTTTTAGTGTCTTGTTTATCAGGAGAGTATTTCTTAAAGCAAAGTCTAGGGCACATGGGTGGCTCAGTTGTTAAGCATCTGCCTTTAGCTCAGGTCATGATCACAGGGTCCTAGGATTGAGCCCCACGTCAGGCTCTCTGCTCAGCGGAGAGCCTGCTTCTCCCTCTCCTTCTGCCTGCTGCTCCCCCTGCTTGTGCACTCTCTCACTCTCTGTCAAAAAAATAAACTCTTAAAAAAAATTCCAATTCTAATAAAATCAGTTCTAATGCACAAAGAACATGCAACCTTTTGGTGAATGATGTGGAAATAAAGTCTTGGATTGAAGGGAAGAAAGACCATTATCTGCCTAGAGATGTCGATTCAGTCAGTTTTCGGTAGCCCCCCTCAAGATTTGTGAAATTTAGCTAATTCGATCACACACTCCCTCTGTAAGCCTTAATTTAGTATATTGAAGAGACTCAAATCTGAACATCACATGGTGGCTTTTAAAATTAAAATCCTTCCTCAACTTTACAGGAAGACTGGGTATGTGACATTCTTTAGCGAGGGGTCTTTCCCTCCTGCCTAATTCTTTCACGCTACTGCGTATACATGACTAAAACCACCTGGGCTTTCAGTACCATAATCAGGCAAATAGCAGAGTTTAGCAAAGACAAACAGGAGAGCTCGTGGATGCTCTGTTGGTAATGCTGCTCCTCTCTCAAGACCATTTGCAGTTCCCGCTTGCTGCTCAAAGACATCATTAATTGAAATACAGGGCACTCTACTGATCTTAGTGCTTGTATCTTTAATGGGAAGGATTGGTTCTATAACCAGTTTTCCGTATCATATTGGGCAAGAAATTTACAGACCTTTGTAACTCAACTACAGTGTTTCTGATGCGGCCATATTTCTTGGTTGTAGGAACTAAGGGCTTTTAAGTAGCAGCAACTCACAATTTGGACAACATCATAAAATAACCTTGTGCATCTGTATGACTGAATGTGCATGTCTTGGGTAGACAGCAAGCCATTTGGGTGGATTTAATTCAAGAAAACAACTCCTCAATATCCTACCAATTTATTGTGCATGCCCTTTTATAATATTCTTTCTCAAAGGGGTGTGTCCTTGAGTAATTACAAAGTTGTGAACTATGTGGGTTTAAAATATAACTAAGCTCCCCTGACATGTATTACTGTGTGTTATGATAAATGTTCTTTTAAGTCTTCATGGCAGAATGGAGGAAGGAAGTTGGATTTTAGGAAATACCTTTTTATTTTCTCTTTCTTTTTTCCTAAACATGTGTGGATATTTTTTCATATTTCATCATCCCAGCAGGACAGAATTTATAACGTTCGTGACATCCCTGAGTGAACTCATTTAAACAGATAAATTCCACAAGTAGCTAGGAAGTGGCAGCCCCATTGATAAGCTTCCCCAGTCCACAGAAACTGAGCCATAACATTCCCATTAACTTTGTTTGGAGCAGTGATTAATGATAAAGGGTAGAGACAAATCCAAGTTAATATAGATAGGGAACTGTTATTTTCCTCATCCTCCAAAATTTGGCTATCATTGGATAAACATTCCCTTGTGTGGAAGCTTTCCTTCTTCCTTCACACTGGTATGCCGGCAACGTCGTGGACACTCTATAGAAGGATATGGAATCTATCCTTGCCTGACCTTGTGCTCCTAGTTTGCCTTCGAAGCAACTCTTCCCTCCCCATGATTATCACCCAAATTTCCCCAATGCCCACCTGCAATTTCACAAAGCTTTTGCTCCCACAGCTTCTAAGCTTTTGTAGAACGAAAGTACAAAGAGGACTGTAGGAATTTAGAACAGAATTTAGAACTATCTGAAAATTGCCTCCTGGGAAGCAGAACAGCAGCCCAAGAGAGCCTTGGAGAAATCACGCACCCTGGACCCGAATCTATGTTCAGCCGGTGGCTTCTGACCAGATTGTGTTAATACAGCGAGAGCGGACAGACTCAAATCAGCCAGTGTGGACTATCATTTCTATCTGTCCCACGTTTTAGTTTGCAATGAGGAAAAGAACTGTTGGAGAATTGGAATCTTCATGGTGGCATCGTGAGCGAACATGGCCCCCGTGGTCAGACCTCCATGGAGAGACAGATCACAGTTGGAATTTGCTTAAACTCAGAACGTAAGGAGATAGAAATAACAGGCTCTCAATAAGGATGGACGGAGCTCAGCAAGGATTTCAGCATTTAATGGAGCATTTATTTGGGAGATTCTAGAAGATTTGCTGAGGCATAAAACTTGAATTATATTTAACTGAGCAATTATTTTCTGGTTGGCAAGACACACAGAATGCTGCCAAGACAATGTTTTAGAAGACAGTCCCTTGGCAAATAAAGGTTGATGGACAGACAGATAAAAAAAAAAAAAAAAAAAAAAAAAAAAAGGAATCTCAAAGATAAAACAATTCTCTGAGGCACTGACAAACCAGAGGTTAACCTTGAAAGCTAAGTCCCGCCAGTTGACTAAGAGTTGCCCTAACAACAGTTGCCCTAACAAGAGAGCCTCAAGAGTGTTGTATTTCCTAGCTTCGTGACTCCCTGTAATGGAGAGATGATATTATCTAATCTTCATTTGCCTATCCCCTAGAGACATGAAGTTCTAGAAATGCCACCTGCAAGTATCAGGTAAATATACTAATAAATAAATGATAATGATGATTTTCCTGCTCCGTGACTTCTCTTCCCACCTGTTCATCCCATTGTGGAATCTGATAGATATTCTCAAATAAGCATTTCCATTTGTGCCAATAATATAGAGAAAGAACAAAAAGCGTTTAGCCTAAAGGATGCTTTCCCTAGTAGGTTAACGACTTGAAAAAAATGAACATGGAAATATATATCTTCAAGGTAAACTTGAGCATTGCTCTTGCAGTTTACATTATATAGAATTATATCACACACGCACACGCACACACACACACACGCATACACACACGCAGAGCTGGTTCTCTGAAGATGTTGTGTAGAACAAGCCAGTGCGTGCAGCCCCATTCCTGTTACTTCTTTCTAAGGTAGGATCAGGCACAAGAACTGTCAGAAGTTGGAAATGGGTTTTCATGCCCATTATCTCCACATGCTTATTCATACATATGGAAAATGCTCCTTAGCCATTGCCAGAAGGCTTTTCTCAAGTGTTTTGTAATGCATGGTTGCTTGGAGACACTTTAATTTCAAAATAAATAGTTCCGCCTTGTCCAAAATGTGTACAAATTGCCCTAAACATAGATACTTGGCATCTTGCAAACCCCTAAGTTTGACGTCGCAAAGCCTGCTTCACATGCATTTTTGGCAAAGCCCAAATCCTTAATTATCTTTGAAAGAGTGACATTTTAGAGACGTGCATGCTATTATCCCAGAAAAACACCCCGGAATATAAAGAAGTCCTTTCTCCTGCAAGTATTCTAGGGGTGCCACGCTGGGTGTGAGGAGACAGAAGAGAACTTTGCTACAGACAGCAAGAGACAGCAGGTTCTTGCGGGGTGTCCTCCCCTCTGCACTGATAGGACTCAGCATACATTGAGGAGCCACGTTTCATGTCCTTTCTTGTAATCGGCGTTGCCACCCGTAATAACTTGACTTCTGTCGCTGTGTCCCTGCACAGAAGCGTGCCTGAGGATCCCTGCTTCGATCTAGCATGTCCACAATCTTAACAACCAGAAACAAACGATGAAGTGATTATACACAAGATGTCTCAAGAGGAGCCACGTCGGTCAGCTAGGGGCTGGGACAGGTACCTGCGTCCATGTATCATGGCTCAGATTTTTAAAAAAGTGATGATCTGACCAGTTCCTATTTTGGTGCAGTGAATTGAGGGACACTGTGGAGCATACAAAGGACACAATATGCAAAACAAACTGAGCTAGATGGATATGTGGCCTAATCTTTACGACGCCTCTTCCAGTCTTGTTTAGCTCAGATGGCATGGATAGCACTCCAGACGAACGGCCCATTAACGGTTTCCAGTGTACTCAAATTGAGATGATTGGTCCTGACACCAAGTGTAATTTACAACTGTGATGTTTCTCTGGCCTCTCAGCTCATCTGGGGTTTCCTGTTCCTTTTGCCCATCCTAACTTGCAAATCCTTTTCTGAGGGATTAATAATAAAGACATGAGCTTCAAACACGATTTCCCTATTTACCACGGACTTTCTTCTCTTTCACTTCCAACGAGCTATAAAATTTCCGACAACAGCAAAAACCTGAGTACTCACTGTTCAACTCTGAGCCCCACGCCTCATTTTGTCAGGCTTTCAGAAGGCTCACTAGTTACATAATATGAAATTTCTGGCTGATTCAGAAACCAAATAAGCACATCTTCCAAACAGACGAGCCACTATGTGTGAGCAAGCCATCCTTCCTAGCTGGGATTTCTGTCTAATAGGCTCACCCTGGTTAAGGAACAGCAGAGATCAGCAGAGATCTACGGGGTTTTTTTTGTTTGTTTGTTTTTTCTTTTCTTTTTTCTTTCTTTCTTTCCTTCTTTCTTTCTTTCTTTCTTGTTTTTTGAAGCTTGGTGTTTCTTTTCTCATCCAGACCTCTGAAAGTTTTCAGAGTTCTCTCTGACAAAAAAAAAAGAGCTTCAGGGTTTCATTTTTTATCAATGTGTTTCTAATTCACTGATTTTAATTTGATTCTCTATTTAAAAAAAAAAATATTTATTTATTTGACAGAGAGATCACAAGTAGGCAGAGAGGCAGGCAGAGAGAGAGGGGGAAGCAGACTCCCCGAGGAGCAGAGAGCCCGATGCGGGGCTCGATCCCAGGACCCTGGGATCATGACCTGGGCTGAAGGCAGAGGCTTTAACTCACTGAGCCACCCAAGTGCCTCTAATTTGATTCTCTTTTTAAATCTTTGTGGGTGAGGGGTGCCTGGGTGTCTCAGTCAGTTAAGTGTCTGACTCTTGATTCTGGTTCAGGTCATGATCTGTGAGTCCTGGGACTCACTCTTTGTAGGTGAATTATACCATTTCTAGGTTTTAGATAATGGCCTTGCTCTTATTTGCCCCTGCCTCATACATGTGAGAAAGAAAAAAAAAAAAATCATTGATAGCCCCAAGCCATGGCCGGGCACCTAGAGTTCATGTAATGTGTTTCTTTCGGGTTCACAAGATGCAATCATATCTCAAGTCCATTTTCCAGTTGTGTTTGAGTTTTCAACAATTCTGGAAGTGCAGCTGTGTTGCTGTCTTGTCATCTCTATATGCAGTCGTCATAACCAAATTAGGTGACAGAGGGCCTTGTGGAGTGAGGTGATGATAAAGTCAGCCTCCTGAATCGGGTGGCGCAGGGTTAGGATCACTACACTTGTATTTGTTCTCTGTGTGACCTTGTGTAAGTTCTCATGCTTCTCCGAGGCTCAGCTCCCTTCTCTGAGAAGTGGAGAAAACTCATGTGTCCTCTAAGTTAAGAAAGGGCATTTACAGGCATCCCCATCTTAACACGGTGACAACATGTGTCGTGTACAAAAGCAAAGCATCTTTTGGGTAATGCTTGATTAAATGCAAATGAGAGATTAAAGCCAAAATAAAGTTGAACAGTTTTCTCTATTGTAGACCTTCTAATTTATTAATACATAATATGTAGTAACATAATTTGAATCCCAATGAAGATAGGGATTACCTAGCATTATTCAGACTTATTTGGAGACTCTCAGAATACATATTCAGAGGAGTTTACTTACTTCCTATAGTGTTGTGATAATTGGGCATAACGATAATAATAAAAAACAAAAATCGTGGTAACAAGTTCTATGTAGGAAAAGGAGCAGAGAGTGACCTTTGAGGGTAGGGGCTGGGGAGGGATGGTGGTGATTGCAATTCTAAGTAGGACCATGCAGGGAAGCCCAGGTGAGATTATATCATTTGAGCAAAGACCTTGCGGGGGGAAGGAGGCATAGAACTGATGATATTATGGGCGGGGGGCTCCAGGCTAAAGAGAACAGCAGGTGAGAAGACTCAGTGGTAGGGAAATGCATGGTGTGTTCAGGATGCTGCAGTGATTTCTCTTTTCCCCTCATTTTACTTCCCGGTGATGGAAAGGCCTGTAGGCATACACACACACACACACACACACACACACACACACACACACACAGAGTCAGCCTGCTTCATAGACCTGCTATCCTCCACCGGCTGCTTGGAAGTGAAAGAACCAGGCCATAGAATTTATTCTTTACCTAGAGCAGAAATCATTCTTGGGAACTAAAATTTTAAGACAAATGAGAAAAATCCACTTTAAGTGCAAGACAATTTTGTGATATCTTTAAAATGTGATTGCGCTTAAGGGTTTCTGCTAGGCCTGAATTATTTCAGTATTTGCTGAAGTTCGTGGGGATTCATAAGGCACCACTTCTGAGAGTATTTGCAAAATGTCAAGCAGGTGGCAAATATCAGGGATTATTTTTATTCTTAAAAAGGAAACTTAAAAAATTGCCTATGATGTTGCCTCTGCTATAAATTCTGAATATATTTTTAAATCCCTGGTCTTTACCAGTAACTTAAAGATGTAAACATGTCTTCCTCCTTTAATTTATCTTAAACAAAAATATCTTAGGAGTTTGTTCTTAATAAATGCTCTGTTTACTGCAGTATACATTTTCATAGAACCATGATCAAATTGAAGAAAACGAAATACATTTTTCTTGCTTACTTCAATTTCCATTGAGGGTATAAATTGATGCTACTTTCTATTATTCCTATTTGGCAATATGTATCAAGAGTTCTAAACATTTATATCTTTGAACTTGTAATTTTACTCCTAAGGACCTTGAGGAAATCCTAAGTAATAGGGAAATGGATATATTTCCAAGGATGTTTTACATAGAATTATTGATAATAAGAAACACTGCAAACAACTTTAGTGTGTCAGTTCTGGCCTATCCATATAAAACGAACCCATTTATAAAGGTGATCTTTGCATCGAATTTTAAGAGCATAGGAGCTCGCTCATGACATGAAAGTGAGTGAGAGAAAAGCAGGTTGTGAAATTGTGGATAGAAGTGATCCAGTAAAGGGGCTCCTGGGTAGCTCAGTGGGTTAAGCCTCTGCCTTCGGCTCGGGTCATGATCTCAGGGTCCTGGGATCGAGCTCCACATTGGGCTCTCTGCTCAGCAGGAAGTCTGCTTCCTCCTCTCTCTCTGCTTGCCTCTCTGCCTACTTGTGATCGCTATCTGTCAAATAAATAAAATCTTAAAAAAAAAAAAAGGAGTGGTCTAGTAAAGACAGAAAGTAGGTGTATAGCAAAATACAGCAAAATATTGCAAAATGTAAACAGTGACTGAATCTGAATTTGGGGATGGGATTTTAGTGCATTAAGCTATATTTTTACAGTTCTCAAATGGTTGTAACAAATGGTCTCAGTAACATTTCACAATTGTTGATGTAACCCCATATTAAAAATCCTTTTAAGACTCTCTGCCTTGTCCACCATGGATGGTATCAATGATGTCTGAGCAAACAAGGAAACTGATCATCAGTTGTCATGATTAAGAAGCTGAAAACCATGACAAAAAAGAACTTCTGTGTTATCACCTAAAAAAAAAAATCCCTCAATGTACCTATTTCGATATCAATATATGCTTAGCGAGTGTGTTTTGGGAGATTCGTGTCTTAAATGACCCATTGGCTTTCTGACCTCAATTTCCTGTCTTTTTAAAAACCACTGGAGATGATAAACTTTAAAATGAAACACGCATACCTCCCTAATTATGTTTGCTGTTACAACATAACTTGAGAAAAGTTTGGGGAAGTAATATTGCAATAGACCAGCTGGCTATTGTACTCGAATTTTAAAATATGTAATAAGCAAATGTGCCCTGGACTGAACTGAAGAAAGGCCTGTCCTTGCATAGTCAAAGGAATGACCACGAGGCCACGAGGTGCCACTTTTTTCTTCTACTCTTCAAGAGCATCTGAACTGCAGTATCTTTGGAGTCCCTTAGAAATGAGCTCCAACTGCTCTGTGAATTGGCTTTTGCCCTGTTTCAGATTCACTATCTAGAATGTTCTCCCGGCAGAGTGGTTCTACCGGATGACCAGAGCTAACGCGGCTCTGCTCTCTTAGCAAAAATCTCTCTTCTGCCAACTTGTCATTTTTTTACCATTTTCTGGAGTAATGACAAATGCCTGTGTCTCCCCCACCAGAAATAGAAGCTACAATGTAAGTCACCCAGCCAAGACCATGCAACAGACAGTAATTTATATGTCGCTAACAGTATTTGCCACATGCCTTCAAAAAAATCTACTATTCAGTTCTTATCTGGCAAACTACAGAAATAGGAGTTTTGTTTCCTGTTATTGCCGTACCCGTGGAGTTGGAGAAACGCTCTTGATTTCCTTTCATAAAGTTTTCTTTCTGAAACAATCAGGATTGTAGTAAACAGTGACCCAAAAAAGAGGGTTCATTTCATGAACTTCCAGTAATGCCGTGCTCCGAGCATTGTTTTTGTCGTAGAAGATATGAAACATTTAATTATTAATGTCACAAGGATATTTCATTTGTTTCGATGGCTAATATTTTCACCAACGATTTCCCATAGGCAGGGCACAGCTGTGTTCCGGGAGAAAGGGGTGGGTGGGGTCCCGCTTTCTGACCCCACTCCCCAGGGCCAGAGTAGATGTGAAGGAATCCTGAGGTATAGCTTCCTATCATCTCACAGCATGAGAGAATTTTAAGCATTTCCTACTGGGTTTGGTCTTGGTGGGGTTTATGCCCACTGGATTTGAAGGATCCTTGGGGCTCAGTCTGAGCTTTCCCTTTTAAAGTCTCTCAAAAAGTTAAATTATTCCTATTCCCAAGGTTTAGACCACCTCTTTTGGTTTTAGGCCTAATGTCCTTGGTGTCCCTTAGTACATATGGCAGGGTTCCATAGATCTACCGGATTTCAAATCTGAGAATTAGCTGCAAGGTTGAATGTCCATCCGGATTTCCATCATGCTTAACGATATCCTCCCTCTTCCCATGCTTTATGCTGGGATTTTTTTTTTTTTTTTTAGGAGCCCTTTGTGAAAATTTGCTTCTCTACTCTCTGCTCATTTCCAGCTCGTCTAAGAGAGCTTTCTCCATGGTTTCACCAAAACTGTCTCTTTTTCTTTCTAAATGGCTTGTGATTTCACGGTCTCATTCAAATGCCCCCCGACCCCCCACATGGGACCACGCCTTTTCTCACTCTGTGCTTGAAACGTGCTTCTCTTTGTCAACAATGGAGTTCAAGAGACAGGAAGATATTAAAGATAACAGCCATTTTACTGGGAAAACAATCCTACAGATTTCTTCCCTCCCTGCCCCCACAATTGCACATGTACAACGTAAAACATTCCTTCTGCTGTTAACATTCTAATCTTCATTTCAGAATTACCTTGTCCCACCCACGGGCCTGGTGTTCTGAAGCCAATCACATCAGCCTTGCTGTTGCTACAAGGACCCTTACCCTGAACTGTCCTTCAGGGGGCGCAAACTCCCATCTTGATAATCAGCCTTGGAATCCAGTGTTCCCCAGAGAAGTGTCTTGCTTAGACATCATGGGGTTGGCCTGGAAACTGCCAGGCCCGAAATATGGTCCACACCGTCTTCACTGCTACACCTCAGACGCAAGTCCCCAGATGGCCAGGCAGGGCTCCCTCCCTCCACAATATTCTCTTTTGCTGAAGTGCTCCACCTGCTGGTCCAGAGTCCTCCCAGTCACCTGTGGTCATCTCCACCCATTCTTCTACTGGGCCCACCCAGGATGTGTTCATCTTCAGGTTCCCACCCTTCTCCCTTCTCTTTGCCTTCAGTCTGAATGCCAACGGAGTCCTGGTTTGTGCAAGTTCTACCTTAGCTATGGGATTTATCTGTGGAGTGTGGTCTCAGCCAAGTCTCTGTTCCTCCTGAGCCTCAGTTTCCCCTTCTGTGGAAAGAGCAGGTTGTGCTGAGTGATAAAAGGTCCTTATCAAGGATGATTCTGTTATGTGTAAATTCTGCCAGAATCCAAGGCTTAAACCAAAGACAGGTCTTGATAGAAAGAGGAGTTATTTATTTTCCTGGTATGAGGGCATGGTGGCCATAAAATTCTCTCATGGATGAGCCACAGCCCCCAAACTCCCTCCATTAACCTCTTTGGGATAACACCGAGGTTCTCAAATACTAATCTTTATCAAGGACTGCATTGGGATGAAGGACTAAATGATTTCTGGCTAATTCAGGACATTTCAGTGAGTTTTCCCAACAAGTTGTGGTTTTTAAAATTTAAAGAGTTTTCTTTGACTATAAAACTAAACCCTTTCCAAATTTCTTGGCATTAAAATATCCTTTCCTTTATTACATTTTGGTGACATCAAATAGTAGTGTTATTGCGGCTATTTTTAAGATCCTTAACTTACCAAAATAAAATGCTTAAACATCCTAAACACATCCTTAATTTTTCCCATTCCCTTCCCTTCTTCTCCCTTCCTCTTTCCTCCCCACTTCTCTCCTTCTCCTCACCTCTGCTTTCTCAATGGTGCTCTTTCTCTCATTTTGACAATCTACGAAAATCTCAAAGTCTGGAAGCCACAAGGTGAAGGGATAGCTTCTCTTGAAACACACCTGCCTTGTCTGGTAACAACACTCATTTTAGTTCCTATTAATCATCAATTTCCCTGAAGTTTTTCAGGGTTTAAATCATAGGGTGAGTCATTTAGAGAAAGAATGAGGGGTAACATGCTTATGTCATTACTCAGGTGTGGGACATCAGGATCAGATGGTTTGGGAAGAATAAATACTTAATAAACCTAGTTCACAGTTTTTTTTTTTTTTTTAATTTCTTTAGAGAAAGAGAGAGAGAGAAAGTACACAGGCCTGGGGAAGAAAGGCAGAGGGAGAGGGAGAGACAGAACCCCAAGAAGGCTCCATACACGTGGAGCCCAACCCAAGGCTTGTTTTCACCATCCAGATCATGACCTGAGCTGAAATCAAGAGTCTGATGCTTAGCCAACTGAGCCACCCAGGCACCTCCTGAGTCCACAATCTTATCCAGCAAAGTGCATGAAATTGCTCGAAATTGAATCCACAGCTCCACCCTATAACTGACATATGACTTATGTAAGCCTCATCCAGAACCCTCGACTTTTCCCAGTGCTGAGAAGTATACGATGTCTTTCAATGAGTGCCCCATTAGGGTCTTCGCATATGTGCAGTGAATATATGTTTTTCTCTATTTCTGATACCTCCTCAGGGAACCAGCTCTCCCTTAGTCTATAATAATACCTCTCAGTGCAAAGTGGTTCAGGTGATTGCTAAGTTCCCACCTTGGTCTGACTCCCCACTAGTCTTAGGAATGGACTCTTGCTCAATTCCGGCCACCCATCTTGCAGGCCACAAAGACTGATTGGGGGATGGGAAGGAGATCCAACCCAAGTTCATCTGAGCCTTCTCATGACCCTTGCCAGAACTATTAGAAGAGAATGGCATCTTTTTCCTCTGAGATCACAATTTCACAGCTGTGTGTACACTTGGGGTTGTGAGGGACTTGTGAGTGTAGGAATAGATCAGGCATGAGCACGGCTGAGGACAGCCTTCAAATCCAAGATCCAATCGTATCTGGATTTCCTATAAGTTTTTTATCTCTTTACTTTGCTTTTCTTTTGCTAAGCTAAATTGAGTTAGGTTCTATCCCTTAATAAAAGTCTCAGAGGAGTGTATAGTCTTGGGTATGAGGACCTTTCCTCTGAGTGATCTTTCACTTTAGCAAAGTCTATTTGAGATCTCTGGGTCCTCAAGGAACACTCCTAGGAAACTTGCTTTTATCTGTATCTCTAGCGTACTTGTCTCCTTGGAACCTCTCCTCAGGAGAGAGAAGGGGAACAGAGTGGAGAGAAATAGGTCTGTCTCTGAGTGCCCCTTCCATCTTCTGGTGGTGTCTGGTTTAACCAAGAAGGAAAGCCTTGTTAGGCTCATATCTCAGAAGACCTGTTAGAAAGATGGCTGTGTGTAAAACTTATGACCAAAGACTAAAAAAGAACTTTTTTTTTCTTTCGGCCCTCTCTGGAATGATTTATATTCCACTAAGAACTGACAACAGGGCTATTCTCTCCCTGCTAAGTGCCAAATCCTCACTTGGAATGTGCCCAGCCATCTAACTAGAGATTTCCCTCAGAAGGTCAAGGAGCCATTGTGTGAGAAAAGACCATGTTCTAACAGAAAGTTGGAACAGTTCTTTGCCCATTGACAGCTGTCTTTCAGTAAAAAGGGAGGATGGCTCCAGTGTGCAGACAGCTCAGTTGCTTCAGAGCTGGAAAACACGTTGCTGCTTTCTGACTGAAACATTTTGGTGGATTTTTATTGGCTGTTTCCTTCCCAGAAAAGAATAAGTCTTTACCACTATAATATTTATGCTCCCATCAAGAGTTTCTCAAATGCTTTATCTAGGACCAAAAAGTGAAAGAAAAACAACAAAGCCCTGAGGGAGAAGGTGAACCACAGGGTCTAACAGGATATTTTGTCTTGGTGTCACCCAGTCCCACATGCTAATTTGCAATGACTGACAGATGAAGTGCCTCGCTCAGGGGGAGGAGGGGAGTTGTTTACTTGTGGTGGCAACGGACCGAAATTTATGCACTGTGGGGGCGCCTGTGTGGCTCAAAGGGTTAAGCCTCTGCCTTCAGCTCAGGTCATGATCCCTGAGTCCTGGGATCGAGCCCCGCATAGGGCTCTCTGTTCAGCGGGGAGCCTGCTTCCTCCTCTCTCTCTGCCTGCTTCTCTGCGTACTTGTGATCTCTCTCTCTCTCTCTCTGTCAAAGAAATAAATAATATTTAAAAAAAAAAACAAAGAAATTTATGCACTGAAATTTTAAGCGAGGGTATCAGGCCGTTTGAGCAACCAGAAAAATCTCACTTGGAAAGGAAAGCAGCCCCAACCTTGAAATCTAAAGCACAGGCACAAATGCACAACCAGAAACTAGACTTTCTAATAAAATGTATAAATCTATTCCCAGAGAGAATGGGGCATTCTAGCCATCATCCCAGAAAACCTTTGCTCATCTCTGAAATTATCCAGAGACCTGGCCTCACCCGATTATGAGACAAGAAAGGAGTTGGAGAGGGAGATAAAACTGAGGGAAACCCGTGGAAAACCTGTATTTATTAACACAAGGAAATGGGCTATCTGGATTTTTAAAAGCACGAGAGCTTAATCCTCAAAATATTATCCTGATTTCCTGCTATTGCCGATGATGTCCAGGAGATCTTCGTGATGGGAATGGTTGGGAAGCAATAGTAGTGGATCTGGAGGGATCTGGACTGGGGCGTGTTCCTTGTAGCTTCTCCCAGAGCTACCGTCAGCCTGGATGGCACCAATATCGAAATCCGACACCCGCGCCATGAAAACCCAAACCTTCATCCTGAAGATCTGACTCTAGCCTGCACATGTCTTGGCTTTACAGGCTTCGGCTGTAACACTCTATGCGATGTCTCACACTTCCCGCTTTTACCAGTTTCCTTTCTTCCAAACCAGTGTTCATGAAGCTTGAATAGGCACAGCAGATTGCCTGCTGCCAAAGCTCCCCACAAAGAGAGTGGCGATGGCAGGGCTTCATCTTCTCATCACCCAACTGCCACCCAGAGAGAGAACTCTCCCAGTGTTGTGGTTTTGAAAAGTCTGGAAATCAGTGATCATCCCTCTCCCTGGCATCTATCCCCTTTATAAAACAAAACAAGACAACAGGGCACCTGGGTGGCTCAGTGGGTTAAGTCTCTGCCTTCAGTTCAGGTCATGATCCCAGGGTCCTGGGATTGAGCCCCACATCGGGCTCTCTGCTCAATGGGGAGCCTGCTTCCTCCTCTCTCTCTGCCTGCCTCTCTGCCTACTTGGGATCGCTGTCTCTCAAATAAATAAAAACAAACAAACAAAAAACCAAACAAACAATGATCTCTAGTCCTTTACGCTCTGAGAGGAGAGCTGTATGTAGCTGGTTTTATTACTTTCTCCCTTTGCTAGAATTTGCATTGTCCATACAAGGTCTAGAAATATATTTTTGGGGGGACACCTGGGTGACTCAGTCGGTTAAGGATCTGCCTTCAGCTCAGGCCATGATCCCAGGGTGCTGGGATGGAGCCCTGCCTCGGGCTTCCTGTTCAGTGGGGAGTCTGCTTCTTCCTCTCCCTCTGCTTCTGCTCCCCAGCTTGAGCTCTCTCAAAGAGAGATACATAAATAAAATCTTAGAAAAGATTTTATTTCTTAGATAAAGATCTTTTAAATCTTAGAAAAAAGAAATCTTTTTCTTCAACTCTAGATAACCTTGTGCTTCTGAATCTTCACCTGTTGCTGGCCCTGACCGCCCCCAGCTTATACAGAATAGGGCTCTGGCTGAGGGCACAGCCACTTAAACCAAATGCAAGATTGTGATGAGAGAAAAAGAAAAGGGTCTGAAAACTCCATATTTCCTCCCTGCACCCTTGACAGGTTTTCTTTCTGGGTGGGGGGAGGGGGCTGGTATGTATATGTACATACAGTTGTCTTTCAACTTGACCTTGCATTTTCGTGGTTATAACACTGTAGGGTAAGAGAAGCTGTATTTGTGGCTTTTGTACAAGAGATGGAAATAATAGGAAGGTAAAGTTATTTGACTCCGCTTCAAGAAGCAAATTTACCATGGCACGTCCCTCAGCTAAACCCATTTTCAGAGTCCCCATGCTCTTTTTACCTGCGTCAAGAAGAGAATCATGGTCAGGGACAGGTAGCTGGATTTGAGGAGGAAGAAAGTGGACAAGATTATGCATGCTTATGAAACTAACCAGAGCCAATGAAACTCTGCAAGTCAACGGAAAATTAACTTAGCCCTAACTTACAAGGACTTGGGTTTTATGACTTCGCAGGCGAGCTTGGCCCGTCCCCTGAATGCACAGGGAACCCACTTGCTTTCTGGAATATTTTTGTAGTTGTGAAAATCGATAATGTATCACTATCAGGTCTAATTTTGTTTCCTATCCTGAGAAAAGGTCATCCCTCCCCACTTTCTTATTACATTTGAAAAATAAATAACCACCGCAGTATCTCAACAGACTTTTTGTGTTTATTTTACGCTCAAAGAATGTGAAGTAATTGGGCAATGTGTTGCGGGAAGAAAGGCCAGGAGAGCGGCTTATTCTCCTTTAACAAACCAACTCTGCCTCCGTCTGCTGAGAAGGTGGTTATTGATCGTTATGTGTCTTGTTCATGAGCCCAGACCTAAAACTTTATCAGGGGGAAATAAAAATTGTAGCTGATGGAACAGCTTGGCCGGTTTAGGGCCATTGCTTCAAAGAAAAAGTGCAAATGCTTGAACTTCCTATCCATTTGTTATTGGACAGAGGAAGAAGGAAACATTTCACAGAGATAAGCTGCCCTGTCGAGCACCGAAGGAATTTAAAAGCAAAAATACCAGTATTGACATAATTACAGAATTCTCGATGACTTTAAAAAACATTCACCCCTTTATTTGTTCATTGTGGTTTAAAGGAAAAAAATTACTTTGCTAAGAGCAGCCATCCACATGTATTAAATATATGGTAGGAATACTTCTCTCTGCTGCTTTCTAAAGCTAAGAATATTTTCCTTTAAATGTACCCTGGAATGGTGGTTGCCAGGAGCTGGAGAATGGGAGACATGGGAAGATGGTGGTCACACGGTAGACACAATGTTTCAGTTATAAAGGATAAATAAGTTTTGGAGACTTCATTTCAGCGCGGTGACTCTAGTTAACAATACTATATTGTACACCTGAAATTTGCTAAGAGAGTAGATCCCAAATGTTCTCTACACACACACACACACACACACACACACACACTGTAACTATGTGAGGGGATGGATTGGGTTGTTAATTAGCTTGATTATAGTTATCATTTTACAATGCATACCTATAGCAGTGTCCCCCTTAAATCTATACACTGTTTGTCAATTACATTTCCATAAAGCTGGAAAAAATAAGATTAAAATATAACTTGCCTTTTATGATGAGTGAGCCTGAGTAAGGAAGGAAATGCTAAGGGGTGACTCTGAAACAAATTATCACTGGAACTTGAAGGTATAGGTGACTCACCTATGATGAAAGTTAATTACTATTATTAATTATAATGACTATTTTAGGTCTGCATTTCGAGAATCTTCCAGAGCTTTCCAATTCTGACAGCCCCTGTCAGAGGGTGGTAAAGGGGAGTGACTTGTCTCTAAGGCACAAAATGTATCTGTGGCTCATCAAAGGTCACCAAGTCCCCGAGGGAGCCGGAAGCGCACACCCAACTTCTCTCCAGGAGGCAGGCACTTCAGCTGGGAATGTAGATTTAGTCAGAGAAGTGAGGTGAGGCCAGCACACTGGAGCACAGGGAGGGTTCCTACAGGCACCAGACCTATTACCCAGAACGTGGATTTCTGCCCCAAATAGCAGCTTGTAGACTGCTTATCTGAAAGGAGACCTGCTATCCATAGGTGGCATATGGCTTGATGACCAAGCTGGAAAGTTTTTAAGAAAAAGAGCCTGAGAACCCAAATGGGACTCCCTAATCTGAGAAAGTAGGTTCTTGGTTTCAGTCCAAATCCATAAAACACATGGGAAGCCTGAGTATGTTTTTATCGCAGTCTGTCGTTATTTTTTTTTAAAAGATTTTATTTATTTATTTGACAGAGAGAAATCACAAGTAGATGGAGAGGCAGGCAGAGAGAGAGAGAGAGAGAAGCAGGCTCCCTGCTGAGCAGAGAGCCCGATGCGGGACTCGATCCCAGGACCCTGAGATCATGACCTGAGCCGAAGGCAGTGGCTTAACCCACTGAGCCACCCAGGTGCCCCCAGTCTGTCGTTATTGATCATTACAAAGCTCTGTGGATTAAACCCCACTCCACGCCACCATCCACACCGTTCCATCTGAAGTGGCGTGCTCTCAACCAAATTTTCCTGTCGAAAGACGGCTGTCATTGAAAGCATTCTGTAGTCTGTTAAATAAATCTGCTCCTTCCCTGATCTTCCATAAAAATAAAATTCTAATAAAAGTTAGAATCGGGAAAAGGCCAAACCCTTAGACAAGCCCGAGAATTTATGCTCTCCCACCTCAGTGCGGGAAACACTTAAGCAAAGTCACAGAGCACATGTTTGTGGCAGGGCAATGGTGTCGTCAGAGTAGCAACAACAACAATGACAAGATCAGTAATGACGGCTGTCATTTAGCGCATAGACCATAGGAAGAAACTTCTGAGAAGCCTCACGAGTAGAATCTCATTTTACAGAATCCAAGTCTGTGTCCTTTCCTAAGATCTTAGACCTACAAATGACAAGCGAGATCTTCTCTAATTGTGTTCTCCTTCTTTTCCCACTACATCTGCCACCTTAATGCTTAGAGCGAAGAGGAATTTTTAAAGCTCTTGTCTAGCGGTGAAAGGTTGAGGGGACATACTCCCAAGTTGGCATACTCCTCCTGGAGCATGTATTTATTTTTCATCATCATCCTTACTATTATTTTTACCTTTAAAAATAGCTCTTCACTTGGTGGCCTAATCTGGTGGCATGACTTCAAACCATGCAAGGTAGGCAGTGTGAACCCTCACAAATGCAAAGGAAGCATCCAGTTTTACTCAACTTAAGGTGGGACTTGGTAGCAAGATTTGATTTTGAAGACCGTGGGACATAAAGCCATAGCTATTCAGGATGATGTTCAATGACAGTTCTGTGGCTTGTTAGCCTCTTTATGAGAAGGAAGTCAGGAACTTTAGCTCTGATCAATTCATGCATGTGTCAAAGGCACACATACTCTCCCACAACCATAGTAAGACATAAGCAACAATGCTTAGGACACTAGCTGATTGTTTTTCTCATCCTGATCCTTGGAAGTTGTCCTAAATAACCTTTGAAACAGCTTGTTCTACAGGCAGCCTTTCTAAGCTTCATGTCAGCTAGGTTTCAGCCACCCTGGTCTCCTTATTTTACTTTTCTCCACATTTGGTTGTTCTGCTCTATAGGTCAACATTGTCTGTAGTCTTCCCCAGCACCTCTCTTGTTGACAGCAGTTTATAATCAGCTCTCATTCAAATGATCAAAATCTCATCTAGCCTGCCTTCTTGCTTCTTGAGATGCATTCTGAAAATGACTGCTAAAATAATTTTCTCCAAATGTAATTCACATCTTATTAGACCTCTACTCTGAGGACACCAAAGACCCTCCATTACCCTTAAAAGTAAAGCCAAACTCTAGACTGTGAGCTTATGTCCTTCTTTTAATACTTATTACTCTCTCCTATCCCTATGCTTTTTCCATCAAAACTTCCTTCAACAGCCACACCCATGAAGCTCTAGTCCAGATGGTTAATAAGGAGCCACATGTAACTGATCTAGATTTTACCTTCACTCTCCCTTCCTGTTCCTCATTGGTACAGATGCTAGTGAGTGGCAGAGATGACAGATTTCTCCATGTAATATCATCTTCACTAAATCTATGACTTGATCTCTTTCATCATGTTCAAAATCCCAACTTCTCCACCAATTCCTGTCTCAATTTGAATAAAGCAGTCATCTACTGCCAGGGTTTTGGAGCCCTCCATGGTGTTAACAGAAAACATAGACATCACGCTGCATCACCAGCAATTATTTTAGGGTTATTTCTTCCCTAAAGCTAATTCTGTGCATGCTAGGAGTTCAACAACTATCTGTTGATTGCATTCGTAGGAAATTGACAGTATAATAAAATGTAATCATTTGGATTACTACAGTAAAGGTCAATCTGAATTAAAAGCTTAATTTGTAAAACACAGTCATTGCTTTCAAAGACATACAGAATGGATTAAGTAGGCCTAAGGGCAATGCCAAGTGGCAATCATCCAGATTTCTATTTTGATGACAAGATTACCAAGATTCATCATCAGAATACTATTGGAATGAAACTGGTATTTTAAAGCTCTGTAAGCATTCTGTTTGGAATCATGTTTATTCATTCACTTCTTTTGCAAATCTTTTCTTCTTAAATGGAGCATAGGTAACTATAATGCACTCTCTAAAGTGTCAGTGGGGTGAGATAGAATCGTGAGGTTTCTTTTTCTAGGTCAGAAAGATGAGACATTCACTAGCTCTAATAAAATTCATAATAGCCCAGATTGATTGTAATAGTTGGAAGAATTCTTTCTGCCTCCCACCACTAGTCAAATTACCTTACTGCCTTCTTAAGGTCATGGCTCATGAAGAACTATCCTACAACACAAGCACCCAAAGGCGTTCTCTCCAGTGTGAACAAGGCTCTACATGGGCGAGTGGTTCTTCTTCTTGTCCCTGAAACATACATTGCATTGTTTACCTCTTCGCTTTTACTTGAGACATATCTGTCTTTTTTTTGTTTGTATCCAGTCACCACTCAACTTTCAAAGAGTAAGTCAATTTCATGTCTTCCTTCCATGATCATCCCAGATCTCTTCTTCCCGGAACTTCAAAGCCCACACTCTGTTGACTGCTCTGCACTTACCCACCTCCTCCTTGTATTTCTTTGTCCATGCAAAGTATCTTCTAGCAAACTGTTGTAAGCTCCCTGAAGAGGGAGAACTCCTTTGCTCTCTTTTCCTAGAATCACTGATTTATTCATTAATTTTTTCCCCCTTTGGGCTAGATTCATGTTAAAAAAAAAAAAAAAAAGATAAAAATCCCCATGGTTGCTGGAGGGATCATACGACCCATTTGAAAGATGAGTAAACCAAGGTTCTGGAAGATTCTTTTCAGAATTTCTGTTCAGAAAGACTGAAAAATTCCATTGCAGGATTTGCGTATGAAAACATTGTACTATTCATTTTTTTTTAAAAGATTTTATTTATTTATTTGACAGAGAGAGAGAGATCACAAGTAGGCAGAGAGGCAGGCAGAGAAAGAGAGAGGGAAGCAGGCTCCCTGCTGAGCAGAGAGCCCGATGCGGGGCTTGATCCCAGGACCCTGAGATCATGACCGGAGCCGAAGGCAGAGGCTTAACCCACTGAGCCACCCAGGCGCCCCTGCACTACTCATTTTTTTTTTTTTAAAGATTTTATTTATTTATTTGACAGAGAGAAATCACAAGTAGATGGAGAGGCAGGCAGAGAGAAAGAGGGAAGCAGGCTCCCTGCCGAGCAGAGCCCGATGCGGGACTCCATCCCAGGACCCTGAGATCATGACCTGAGCTGAAGGCAGCAGCTCAACCCACTGAGCCACCCAGGTGCCCCTGCACTACTCATTTTTATCAGAAATTTCCACCCTCCTCATGACCCTTACGGCAGGATTGACCCCCACTTCTCTACGATGACTTTGTTCTTCTCTGTATTAGTTTGCTAGAGCTGCCAGAAATAATTACCACTGACCGAGGGGCTTAGACAACAGAAATTTATTTTCTTGGCTATGGAGGCTCAAAGTCTGAGAGGAAGGTGCTAGCAGAGCTGGTTTCTTCTGAGGCTGCTCTGCTTGGCTTGTGGATGGCTGTCTTCTCTCTGTGTTTTCTCATCTTCCTTCTTTACGTGTCTGTGTCTGAATTCCCTCTTCTTATAAGGGCACCAGTCCTGTTGGATTAGGGCCCACCCTGATGACCTCATTTTAACTTAATTACCCTTTAAAGACCCTATCTCCAAATATGGTCACGTTCTGAGACACTTGGGATTAGGGTTTCAACATATGAATCTGGGGGAGGAGGGAAGAGAGACAATTCAGCATAGAATAGTCTCCTTTAACATTTTTTCTTCCATTTACTCTGTGGTGGAGGCTTTCTGGAACTATTATTAAAATAAACCTAAACTACAGACTTTGTGCCCCCTCCTTCCAAGTCAGTTCAATATCAGGAGCTGGCTTTTTCCAACGGGTTTATTTTTCTGAAGAAGAACATGATTCCTTCACATTCCAATAGGAACAGTAGTGCTGCTATAACTGTGAAAATTTCTTTGAGATGTGTGATACTTTCTGGTACTGAGCCTCTACCCACCCTCTTCTCCTAGAGTCCTTGATGCTTCAAAACTCCACCACCGCAATTCCCAAAACTGAGTGCCCTCCAAATGGGACCAAGTTACACTGGGTTTTTCTTCACAGTGAAGCCTTTGGTGGGGCACGAGGCAATTGCCAAGACATGTTGGAAAATATCTGTCAGGTTACCTCAGTCTACACTCAATCAGGCAGTGAACTAGCACAACTTGAGTAATTACGTGGAATTAAAAATAAAACACACCCTACAGACAGCCCTTTCTGCTCAAGAGCTTTCTGACCAAATGCCACTACAAATAGATTTCACCCAAAGGTGATGGAGGGTGAAATCTGTGGATTAAGATACTGATGGAATGCCATGACTCTGAGTTTTAAATATCAGACTGCAGAGTAGTCAAATTGCATATAATTTTATTTTTCATCCCGTATCATCTCAGAGGACATGATGTGACTGGGTATATTTTACTTCACCTTAATTATCCATTAGAGCTTGGGGCATAGATCTATCTTCATCTATCCCGACGGCTGCCATGGTTCAGCATCCCAAGAGAGAAACAGGCAGACGGGCACTCACTGAAATTCCATCAGACTGTTCGAAGGAGGGAGGAAATCAGTGTTGACAAAGGCAAGAGCATAGCGTATTCCCACAGGCACTGGCTTAGGCTGAGGATTATTCTCTAGCTCCCTTTCATGGAATTTTCGATATAATGATTAGATTCTGTGATTAAATGAGGATAATAAAGAGATTAAAGTATGAGCATCATTGGTTGAGGTAGTCATATAATTTAGCCAACATAGAGTAACTGAATGCTTACCATGTGTCTGATCCCGTGCTCACAGAAGTCAGGTTGATATAAACATTTTTAGCTTTACCAAGACTTCTGAAAAAAGAAAACAAGAAGAAAGAAGAAGAAGAACTAGAGGAAGAAGAAGAAGAAGAAGAAGAAGAAGAAGAAGAAGAAGAAGGAGAAGGAGAAGGAGAAGAAGGAGAAGAAGGAGAAGAAGGAGAAGAAGGAGAAGAAGGAGAAGAAGGAGAAGAAGGAGAAGAAGGAGAAG
>NC_081561.1:12197753-12286951 GCF_022355385.1 Mustela nigripes | reverse complement strand
GAGAAGGAGAAGGAGAAGAAGAAGAAGAAGAAGAAGAAGAAGAAGAAGAACTGGGGCATAGGCAGACAAAGTGAGCTGCCCATGGTTACCTTGCTTGTAAGTTGTACAGCCATGTTTGGGACTTAGACGATTGGATTCTGGAATCGATACTTTTATCATTTCTTGGGGGGCCAAATCCCATTTACAAACTCTTATGTACTTTGATGCCACACTATATATTTTTTCTTTATTTGTTTGTTTTTGGCCACTGAGTTAGGAGAAAATTGTAAGGGACGGCTTCCTTGCACGTTTCAATTATATTGTGTAAGATTATTCACACAGGTCAATAGTAATGTCATCATAGACCGACAAATGTCAGAAACCAAGGAGGTGCATATTTGTCTCAGTAAACAAATGGATGACATTAAATTCTGTTTAGTTTCAATAAACTAGTCAGTCTTTAAAGTTCTATCAAGTTCCGGAGAGTGGAAACATAAGCCACTGAAGCTTTTGGCATCTGAGTAAACTCCGCATATCTGGGGTTATAGAATTATGATCTTCCCTAAGTTGGGATGGGGAAATTATAATGGGTAAGAAAAGTGAAAGAAAGGATAAGAACTTGTATTTCGGGAATCAAGTATTTCTGGTAATTAAAACAAAAACAAAAACAAAAACTAGTCAACTAGTACTTATCTGTTACTGGAAGGATCTGAATTGGACCAATTCCTTTTTGCATCCTGCATTCCTCAGGTAACCTTTGCCATCATATAGACTTTGGACTACCTCCTGCCATCCAGCTGTGTCCCCCAGTTGCTCAATGCCAAGCTCAAGAGCTTCCTTCCTGGTAAGGAGAACAAATAACCTTCCTTTTGATTACTCATTTATATTGGAGTCTTTCCATTCCAATGAACACTTTTAAAAGAAAACTTTCTCCTTCTCTCATGGTCTTGTAATGGAATAAATCTTGCAAAGATCTCCCTCTAGTTGGTCTTCTACCTGATAATAACTCTATCAATGACCTTAATCTAAATAGAAATCTCTCACTTTAGAAAAAAGTAACTTCTTTTTATATTATTTTCATCACTCTATGTTTATACTTATGAAAACATTACCTGGGAAGCGAATCTTATGAACATCATATATATAAAGATTATGTAATATAAAGTAAAATTCATAATTAAGTTATGCACTCATAATTCAAAATTACTTTAGGGTGCCTCTTACATTTCATTTCTATAACTCAATGTGACATCAACATTCACTTTTTTAAAAGATGTGTATATGGCTAGGAGACAATTTTCAGTGGATATCTTATTCTGCACATTTTGTAAGTAGAGATATTGACTACCTTTGTTCTGAGTAACCCTTTCAGAGCTTTTTGTGTGGTGAATTACCTTTGAAGATAGAAAGAGTGTCTCTCTCTCTCTGGAGCAAAGGACAGGCAGGTTTATAGCAAGAGATTCTGGTTCCCTAAGCTCAAGTTTCCTATCTTGTAATGCAACCCACTGTGTGTGTACAGATGTCACCTGCCTCCCTTTGAATGTTATTGCTGCAAGCCAAAAGTTCTTTGTCTCTGACTCAGGAGTCTCATGGCTGGGGCCAGCATCTCCAAAACGAGGGCAAACTAATTTGTTAACTTCTAAATAAGGTCAAATCTTAGATCCTTAATGGTTTCTGACACATGGACTATGTAAAATAATTTCATTTTGAGTAGGTGCTCTTAATTACCAACCGGACATAAAAGATTTCCTTTGAGATCTTACCTGTAAATGAAATGTATTCTTGTATTTCAAATCATAGTTCAGAGAAGAATGGATACATCAATTTGATTGACTTTTTAATCCCTAAAACTCTGTAATGAAATACCCATAAAACCAGCTTTATCAGGAGTTAATAGAGGGAAATGGGGGAAGATGTAACTAGTTCTTTCTCGCACGTTGGCTTTAATCTTCTTACAACAAATTTTCTAAAAGCAAGCGACATGCCAGCAAAAGACAATTCCAGGCATTTTCCAGCGTGTGGAAGTCACAATCAATAGGAGATGACTAGTTCCAGATCTTTTTCCAGGTTTCTAATCATCATATTAACGTAAGGAGGATTTGGATCAAATATCAGGTAATAATATAATATAGATAGCAACACTTATTTAAAAAGGTGAGATCTTTCTTCACTTGGCGATCAGTTGATAAGAAGAGGTATGCTCATAAGCAGCTGTTGATAATTAAGAGTGACGGGTATTAACTTAGTCTCCATTTCATTACTTGCCTGGCTCACACAGCAGTCAGTCAGGTCACCTTTGCTTTACAGAGCCAGCAGGAGAGAGAGGCAAAACTCAGCAGTGTGTGTAGTCAATGGGAGAGCTCCCCTCCAAGTAAACATGGTATTCTACATGGGAGCAATGGTCCCCTTGACCAATGTTACTTCAGCTCCATTAGAATGTTTTCTCTGCTCCTTGTTTTCTGTCAGTCCAGGGGTTTATAACCCTCTGAAGTCATTTTAGTAATCAAAATCTCCTAACGAGGGCAAGGAGAAGATAAATGGAAAATGACATTCACATCATTCACCCCTCTTTCTTAGGCCTTACCTGAGCTCTAAGTCTCTTCTTTCTTCCCATTCAGTCTGCTCTGTCTTGGACTAGCCATGTCCTAGAAGGAACTGCCTCACTGACATTTGCTTCATAAATGTGGGAGAGGCTCCAAAAATCAGGTCAGGAAATCTATCTCCAACGTGTGGGTACAAATAAGGTAATGGTGAATAATAGGTAAGATTTACTGGCTCACAGCACTTACTTGCCTACTGAGGCCCTCACCTAAGTCTCTCCCACTTAGTTTTGGGATTCCTCTGTGGTTCTCATGTGTGGTCACCAAGGGTCCACATTGGCCCACATCACATCCATCCCTGCTGGAGCCCATTAACAGCTGGAAACACTGCCAGAGTATAAATCCCAAATGTCCCCCATTTGCAGGCCTGTGGGCACCCACCCTACTCATATGTAAGGAGAATGTTCCTCTTCTCATTTTATCCCTGTCCCATTTTGTGCTGTCCTTTGTCACTGACGCCTCAGAGCAGCTCTGCATGATAATCTGTGTGTCTCAAAGCACACCCCCCTTCAGCTTCTGTCTTCAGTTTTTACTCCATGGGCCAGGCTGACAGAGAGGCCTATGCTTTTCCTCGCCTCGAACTCCAAGCTTTCTTGTGCAAACCTCCTCCTCAAAGGCCCTTCCCTTCCATGCAAATTAATATACAAATAGGCCTCGGGGACACTTCTCCACCACTAATTCATCATCCTGATGGGAATAATTTGGTACAGCCTTCCTGACCCTGAGACAGTATTTTTTAATTCTTTCATGTCCTTCACAACAATCACAAAACTGAGACGAGCAGCCAAAGACCAGGAGATCCAGGAAATGCCTGTTGACTGGTTATACTAACAAATACCAACCCGGCTCTGGACCATGAGGAGTCAAAGGTAGAGACAGAACCTAAATTATAAAAAACTAGGCACTCACTGTGAACACTGATTGAACAAAGACTTGGTTAGGTCATGTTACAATTTTTAAAGGACAGAGCCAACTTACATCAATCCATATGACACAGAGAACCTCTGTGTAAAAGGGGCACCGTGCTGCTGGCTGATTTGTAAAATCTTCGCAAGTGTTGTCTCCAAATCCATCTCAACTGAGTCATCCATGGTTGTACCAGGGAAGGCATCCTGATTTCGAGATGCCTGCTTCTTCATGCATGGGCAAGCAATCCCTAGTTGTCTCACCGTCATCCAAATACTCATTGCGGTTGGGTGCTCCGTTAGCAAACCTGGGCCAAGGCGGGGCATCCTGGTAGTGGTTACATTGGCTTCAGCTATTTGAGGACTTCTGCGAGGGGCTAGAAGTTCTGAGTCAGGAGGTTACCAGGGCAATAGCAAAATGCTTTCTCTAGCCGGGGGCTGCATCATGTCCAAGAGGGTCATGGAAAAGTTGTAGCTGCCAACAATGAAGTCAACTCCTCCTCATGCTCTTCCTGAAGTTAAGGCTTGTCTAGTCCTCCAAGGACATGGCCAGCTGGAAAAAAGTGAAGGCCTTCTACTTGGAATCATTTGGAAGAAGGAGGAACAGAAATGGGATATATATTAAAGAAGATTATATAGGCTTGGGAAAAGTTAAGGCAAAGTCAAAGTAAAACTGTCCCTTCAGAAACCTGTGTCCATGAGTTTGGTGGATAAGAGCTTATTTGAAAGGTTTTTGGTAGTAGAGCTCATACAGTGTAGGAGATTACTACAATTCTGTCAAGTAAATGCAAGAACATAAAGAGGAAGAAGATTAGAATGAAATGCCTTGACATCTCTGGAGCCTCCATCGGATTGCAGATGTAGAAAACTAGCAGCAAATGCAATTTTCCCAATAGTCATGCAGAGAATGTCATGAAATGATAACCTCAAAACGATCAGTGCAACTTGCAGTTTTCAAACACTTTGTTTTGTTTTTCAGTGTAGAGAAAGACAGGTAACACTTAAGAATGGGGTTTGTTTTAAAACTGTGCTACTTTGGATGGCTGAGTATTAAGTTCCAGACTTTTCAGTCTTATGGCATCTAACAAACCAAGACGAACGCCTTACTGCTCAGGTATTAACTAGGAATGCACATTACTCAGTCAGTCTCCCAGACAGTGCAGACTGAGACAATGCTCTCCCATTGAACGGTCATTCCTTCTTTTTTTGCTCTTCCTCACCAGTTAAGTTTGGCAGTTTGGTTCTCAAGAGTCCCCTTTCTCTGAGGGTAGGCACTCAAGCAAATCAATCAATCAATCTATCCGAGAGAGAGAGAGAGATTGAGAGCACTAGCAAGGGGAGGAGTAAAGGGAGAAGAAAAAGCAGACTCCCTGCCAAATGGGGAGTCCAATGTGGGGCTCAATCCCAGGACCCTGGATCATGACCTGAGCTGAAGGAAGATGCTTAATGACTGAGCCCCCCAACCACCCTCACATAAGCAACGGCAGGGATGAGAATAAGGGGCACGCTTCCTAGCAAGGGCTTCTGAACAGGTGCTTCAATGAAATGTCTTCCTGAAGAAGGTTTGATTTGCTCCTCCTTCTGCTTTCTTCTTCCCCTGCATCTTTAATTGTCAGTTGGATAATCCCTCCCCACCCTAAGTTGAAGCAAATAACATAACCGCAAAAGTCTAATAATTTGTTCATTCGACAGTAGTTTATGGAGTGCCGAACACCATTGCTGGCTCTGGGGACACACTAATAAAAAATACAGCTGAAAGCCCTGATCCCATGGAGCTTTTGGCTTTGTGCGAGGCTGGGGGGTGGACAACAATAAGGAAATACATAAAATATATCAGGATGGCAAGTGCTGTGGAGAATGGGGTGAGCTAAGGGGAAGAGAGGAGGTCAGGGAATGACCAGGGTGGGCAAGAGTAAGGAAAAGACTGTGTAGGGTTGGAGCCTGGAGACCACTGTCAGAAATTTGCCTTTCTCAAAGAAGGAGCAGGAGTATTATTCATACTGCTAGCTGGTTCCACTTATGTCATGAGGACTGTGTTCCACGCTTGACTTGTCTTTTCCCACTTCATCTTTGCGATGATCTGGGCAATTGGTCATCATTACCCCTACCTCACAGATGAGCAAACTGAAATCCAAAAGGATAAAGGGACTTGCCCAAAACTACTTGGTTAGCAAGACCATCTTGCTAAGGTTCACAAATCAATGGGGAGAGAAGGATTATTTGGTAAATATTAGGATAGTTAAATTGTTAATTAAAAATACCAGTTGAGGGGCGCCTGGGTGGCTCAGTGGGTTAAAGCCTCTGCCTTCGGCTCTGGTCATGATCCCAGGGTCCTGGGATCGAGCCCCACATCGGGCTCTCTGCTCAGCGGGGAGCCTGCTTCCTCCTCTCTCTGCCTGCCTCTCTGCCTACTTGTGATCTCTGTCTGTCAAATAAATAAATAAAATCTTAAAAAAAAAAATAACAGTTGAGGTGTGCCTGGGTAGCTCAGTCGGGTAAGCCCCAGTCTTTGGCTTAGGTCATGATCCCAGCATCCTGGGATCAAGCCCCATGTCTGGTTTCCTGCTCAATGGGGAGCCTGCTTCTACCTCTGTCTCTGCTCCTCCCCACCCCAACTCATGCTCTCTCTCAAGTAAATAAACAAAATCTTTTGAAAAAACTATCAGTTGAGATTCTAACTCACACAATGGATTAGAATAAATTCCAGATGTGCTCAGCAATTAAATATAAGTTAAACTTTAGAGAACTAGAGGGAAATCAGAGTGTCTCTAGCAAATTGCAAAGTAGGAAAAAATGTACAAGATTAGGTGTGAGAGAAAAATATTAGAAAGGAAAAGTGTGGTAGATATGACTATATAAAAATGTTAAACTTCTCTTTGTACAAAATATAACAAAAATTCAGGGGTATTTCAAATTCAGATATTCAATAATTAAAGGGTCACTTTATAAAGAGTTCACATAAAGTATATAAGAAATATTGATGAAAGCACAATTAAAATATGCAAAGGACCCAAATAAAATTTTTAAAGGTTGAACTATAACTAGTTCACCAACATGGAAAAACATTCACTTTTACTAAGAATTAAAACAAGGAATGAAAATATTTTTTCACATACAAAATTAATTGTCCTTCGTGGCAATACTGGCAAATATGAACAAGGGTGCACAGAAGAAAGAACAGCTTAATTTTTGTTTTATTTAATTCATTAATTAATTTTCTAGAATGGCTTAATTTTTGTTGTTGTTAGTTACATAGCTTATGCACGTCTGTGTTCCAGCTCTTATCTCTTCTTGGCAAAATCTCTCCTTTGCTTTTGCATTGAGTGGAATTCAAAATGACCATTTCGGGAGGCAAGAATTTTGGCTGTGGCAAAATTGCACCGTATAATCAGAGTATATCTGGTGCTCCTTGAAGGCCTTTTGCAGATGGTTCCTCTTGAATGTCCCTGCTTCCCTCTGCACTGAAGTGTATGCACACCTGTAGAGATCCCAAAGATCATTCATACCTAGAGATAATGGGGAAGGTAAGTCTTTGCAATGCACAAGATGGCTACTGCTAACCATTTTGTGTTTCTTTATTTTTTTATTTTTTAAATATTTTATTTACTTATTTGAGAGAGAGAGAGTGTATAAGAGCATAAGCTGTGAGGAGGGGCAGAGGGATAAGCAGGCACCCTGATGAGCAGGGATCCTGATGTAGGACTCAATCCCAGGACATGGAGATCATGATCTGAGCTGAAGGCTGATGCTTAACTGACTGAGCCACCCAGGTACCCCCCACTTTGTGTTTCTGGAGATTATTATTTCATGACTCAACTGAAGACCGGGAAGGAGGTCTTTAAGATTGTCGTGGATTGTTAGGACTTCCTACACACCTGCATTTCCGTCTGAATTTCTGTAAGAGCTCTGTGGTGACTAGTGCCAAGGGGATCTTCCATTTGCTTGAGTGTGACCTTCCCACTCACTCAGCTTCCCCCCAGTCTGCAGAGTGATGCTCAGGGAAAAATCATGTGACAGGTTGCAATCAAGATGTGTCCTAAGAGTCCCATGGGAAATACTGTTTCAGAAAATAAACCTTTTTTTTCCCCCTTACATAATCTGCTGTGTCTCCAATTTGCACATAGGAGGATTTTTTTATGATTTGTTTGGAAACATCATTTGGAATATCTGCATTATTTTGATGAAAGTCATTGGAGTTTTGTTTGATACCATTTGGTATGGGGCAAGTTGACTTTGGCAAGAAACAATTGCTTGAGCTGGGATCGGTACTGGGATTGTTTGGGAAGTGACGTTTCCTAGAAACCTCTATAATCACCCATTTGGTCTTCGTAATAAATAAGAGAGTCCAAGTTATTTACCTAAGAATGTTTTAAAATGTGTTATGAAATACCCACTCAGCATATGAAGAACAATTTGTTTACTAGGAAAAAGAATACCTATCAGATGTAAAAACAACTCACTCTTACCTGAAGCTTTTTGGATCCAAAGCCATTACTTAGAATTTGGAATGGAATAATCTGTCTTAAAGAAATAAAATTGGAAGATGTTTCCATGATTCTTAGCTCTAAGAAAAATCATCAGGAAAAAAAAAAAAAAAGTAAAAGGGCTAGAGAATGTGGTCCAAAAGGACAAAACAAAAACTGAAATTTTACGGTAAGATTTATGTTTTGTTTTGTTTTTTTTTTAAATAATCACACAAACTACTTTATGATGAATCAAAATTTAAATCTAAATTTAAATTTTAGATTTAAAACTTAAATCTAAATTTAAGTCCAGGATACCTAAATGTCTTTTAAGATATCATTACAAATAAAATGGTGAAACAAGACACTTCTTATTCTTCATTCTGAATTTGTATGTCTGTTTCTGTGGTGAGAAATAGGATTCTGGATGCTAATCTCATTCTCACAAGAGGAAGGGTCTTTAGCAATACTGTACATTTCCCAGAAACCAGGCTGGGGACTTGGAAAAGAAAATTTAACATTTATTAAAAGATTTTATTTATTTGTTTGAGAGAGAGCATTCCCAAGAGGGAGCAGTAGAGGGAGAAGGAGAAGCTGGTTCCCTGCTGAGCAGCATGAGCCTGATGCAGGGCTCAATCCCAGGACCCCAAGATTATGACCTGAGCCAAAGGCAGACACTTAACCAACTGAGCTACACAGCTGCCCCGATTTAACATTTTTAAAGTACCTAATAAATATCAGGAACCATAACATCTTTGTTTTCATTTTCAGTCTTTCACAAATCTAGCCAGTTAGATATTTTCCTCACTTCATGTGAAGAAATATTTTGCCCAAGATTACACATTTGATAACCTATTTTTTTAAGCTCAAAAATTCCACACAATGTCCACTATCCCAGCACTTAATAAAGTATGTTTTACTAAAACACTTACCTATGTTCCATGGTTAACAACCCCCGCCCCCCCAAAAAAAAAACAAATAAAAACTGATCCCACAGTGATGCACATTCAGTAAAACTAGAAGACAATATTACATTGATATTTCCCATAGACATCTCTGTGATTTTAATACACAAATATAGATTTTTTGTGATGGTACATGTTTAACAATGGACTCTCTTATTTAAATTTTATTTAAATCTGATCAGAAAGAACAATGTCTGATTTGTAGCATCTGCTTATTGCTAATTGCCTATTCCCATGGTGTAAATACTCCCAGTCCAGCAGAGTTCATGGTACCAATGTGAAGTTGAGAAGAGTTGTGTATATTTGACTCTTAGGAGCCACTATGAGCCAGCTCTCACACTGCACTGAGTCCATTTATTATCTCTCTGGACCCAGGGACATTTCTTTTACTAAATGTCTCCCAGGCTTGGGGTTATAGGAACATACTTTGGAAAACAGGGAATTTCTTAACAGGAATCTGACTCTCAGATCTCTACTTTTTTAAGAACAAGATTTGAATTCAAATGTTGATTCACTGACCAGTGAATCAACAAGTGTGCATACACACTTGTTTAAATTAAAAAAAAAAATCCATTTCTAGGAATGAAAGTCTACATTAACTGACTTCTTCTGATTTCTGTTTCCAAGTAGCTGGTATACATTTTTATTATAATTGAGAAGCTAAACTTTTCTTTGAAAAACTCACACGTCTCCCTTGGGATAGTGTGAGAGGGTGGTTACTGGTAGATTCTCTGCTTTGCACCTATAACTTTCTCAGAGACCAATGCACAGGACATGCCTTCCCTGTCCTTGAATCAGATTTGGTTCATTTTCAGTTCATTCATTCAATCACTCATTCAGGAAATAGTTATTAAGTGTCTACTTTGTGGGGCCACTATTCTAAGCACTAGTGGTAACACAGATAAACATTTCTGTACTCAAGGAACTTACATTCTAGTGGGTGGAAACAAATACATAATGAACATAATTAATCAGTACATTACACAGAATGCTTAAAATATGGTCATTGTTATGGGGAATAAAAGATGTAGATCAGTATTAGGAAGAATGGGAGTGCCCATGGGGAGTAACATGAGGTATGAAATAGGAAGGTCTCTTCTCATGGAACAGGTGACATTAGCATGAAGCTTGGAAGGAGGTGAGGGAGTTAAGCATATACATATCTGGGGGAAGAGTGTTCCAGGCACAAGAAGAGCTATAGCAAAACTCCAAACACAGAGTATGTCTGGTTTCCAAAAATAGGGAGGAGGGAAGGTGGCTGGGATAGAGGGAAAGAATAGCAGGAAATGGAGACTGGGAAGGAACAGGGTTCACAGGACATTGGGTCAAGCAGACCACTTGGTGGACTTTGGCTTTTATTCCTCAGGCAATGGAGATACTGCAAATAGTAGATGAAAGGAGTGATGTGCTGATCTCACATTTTAACAGATCACTCTGCCTTCCATGAAGGATCAAAAGTGGAATTCAGGAGGCTATGAACTTGCTGAGGGATGAGGGAGTTCAAACCAGGATGGCAGCAGTGGAAGTAGAGAGAAGGGGTCAGAGCCCATACAGTGTGGAGATAGGATTTCCTGAAGGATCAGAAGTGAGGTATGAGAGAGTGAAGAGTGAAGGTGACTCCAAGGTTTTGGCTTCGAGCAACTGGAAAAATGAGTTACCTCCCCTGTGATGGGCAAGTCTCTAGATAAAGCAGATTTCTTCAGATGGGGTGAGGGTGGCTTCCAAATTTTAGTTTTAGACATGGTTGAATTTGAAAAGCCAATTACACATCCAAAAGGAGATGGCCAGTAGGCAATTAGCTCAGTGAAGCTGGGGCTTAGGAGAAAGCCGGGTCTGGGCTTATATAATTGAAGTTGTCACCATATAGATGATGTTTAAATCCATGATTACCATGGATTTAATTCCTAGAGGGGAAAAAATGATGATGGATGCCCTGAACAGTCCAACATTTGGTGTCTGGGAATGAGAGGATAAAGCAGCAAAAAAGATAGGGGAAGAATAGCCAGTTGGGTAAGAATAAAACCAGGAGGGTAGAACATCTTGTAAACTAAGTAAAACATGAATCAAGAAGAAAGAAGTGACCAGCTGCATCACCAATAAGTCAAGCAGGATCACGATGGAGAATTGGCGATTGAATTTAGTGGCCCAGAGACCTGACTGCAGTTTCAGCAAAGTAATGGCCTGTGAACCTGTCCAGAGTTTGTTTAAGAAAGAGTAAGAGGAGAGGAGCTGGACACCAGGAGAGCAGACAGCTCTCTTTAAGGAGATTTCCTGCTAAAAGGGACAAGAAATGGCCTAGTAGTTGTGGGGGAATGGGACCAAGAAAAGGTTTTTCATTTTTTTTTTTTTTTTGCTTTGTTTTCATAACAAATATTTAGTAGTGAAAAATAGATTCTCTTCAGACAGAGGGCTGGCTGGAAGCAAAATTTTCAGGTAAACACAGATTATGTTTGATGCATCACAACTTCTTTTTTCCCCTTCTTCATGAAAGCCCTGGGTGGTAGGAATTGCTATGTCTACAAATGAGGAAAATATGACGTCAAGAGGAACTACGTAACTTGCCTAGGACACACGCTATCCTTGTGCCTTTGACAATGCTGTCAATGCCCTCCTCCCCTCCAGGGCACATCCAGTCTTCCGAGCTCTGTCCTTTCCACCGTCAACTCAGATTTGCTATCAATAATTAATGGCCAATTATCTTTGCATTTTCAGCCAGGTAAACGATTTCTGTAGAAGGTGTGAATGTGTTGCTCCTTGAGGGAAATTGTAATATGAACAGTTATTTCTAGAAAAAAAAAAAAAGAGAGAGAGAGCTGCATCTAGAGCCCTGGGTTTGAGTGCCAGGTGTCCTATTACTAATGGTGGGACTTAAGTTATTTAACTGCTCTGAACCACACATTCCTATAAACTGTGGACTGAAAAGAAGAATCTCTACCTTGCTGAGTTTTCACAAAGGTTAGAGTGAGCACGTAAAAGGTACCATTGTGAATGACCACAAATTCTTGATGTTTTTCTTATTATTGAGATTGATTAAACCAGAAGAATATCTGTTCTGGTAGAATGACATGGTGTCAATGACGAGAGTCTTTGGACAAGGAAAAGTGGCAGGTTGTTTCAGTTCCTGCCACATGTAAGGTTTGTTGAAAATAAATCTAAGATTCAGAGTCTAGTTGCCCTAGTGTTTGGGTGAAGGACCCCTGGATAAGTCACATACTCTTTTTGAGCCTTGGTGATAGACACTTATGTTTCAGAATTGCTTTGGACACCATAGAGTGGAGTGAAGATGGAGAACGGAAGAGTATGGCAGGCTAAGTAAGAATTAGAGACTTGGTTTTAAGGACCACCTCCCTCCCCCTGGGGTCCCAAAGCACCCTGTAATTGCCTTTGTGTGAAGGGGATTTTTTTGGACAGAAGATGGAATCATCCCTGAAAAGGTCCTCTAAATGAACCCACCTAATCATTCAGGGAAGGCTCTATGTACTTTTGATTTAGGTAGGCTCCATGCCCAGTGTGAAACTCAGATTTGCTATCAATATCCCATTCCCCCGGCAGCTACTAGGCCATTTCTTGTCCCTTTTAGCAGGAAATCTCCTTAAAACTGTCTGCTTTCCTGGTGTCCAGCTCCTCTCCTCTTACTCTTTCTTAAACTAACTCTGGACAGGCTCATAGGCCATCACTTCACTGAAACTGCAGGCAGACCTCTGCACCACTAAATTCAGTCACCAATTCTCCATCATGATCCTTCTTGACTTATTGGCAACACAGTTGGTCACTTTGAGCCCAGTGCAGGGCTTGAACTCACAAACTTGAGATCAAGACCTGAGCTGAGGTCAAGAGTTTGATGTTTAAGCCATGGAGCCACTGAGGGACCCCTTTAGGTCTCTGGCTATCATCACTCAGCCAATTGTCCCTACTTGAAGGGAATGCTCACTTTTATTCCTTTTGCTGTGTATATAACTTTTTTAGGTAAGGAGAATATTATCCCTATTTTGAATTCAGACACTCTCTCGGTTTTAACTGTGACTCATTAGCTTAATGATTTGTAGCACTCCTTATGGTGGATAAGCAATTGGACTAGCTCTTATCTTTCGAGCTTCTCTAACAAACACCAAGTAGTTAAAATATGGTGTTTTTCATCAAAACTTTTCCTTGCCAACACTCAATATCAGACCCTCTGTTAATAGAAGCTTTACTCTCTGCATTTCTATCTGCAGAGCTCAAAACTAATTCAGCTGGAGTGGACAGTATAAAAGCAAACACTACACCTTTTCCACTAAGTTGAATTTTATGTTTCAAATCATCTTTATTTCCCTGTAACCTGAGATTTGTGGCCTACTCTCGCTTGAATTGCTAACAGAAATTACTCCTTTTAAAAGTAGCACTAAGCAGTCAAGTTCTGGTTTCCCCACACACCTTGTGCACAGTACAGGCCTCAGGGACTCCTGGAGAATGGGGAGGTTCAGTCAAGCGGAAAAAAGAATTTGGAGAATGGAACGGTAAACTGGGTGAACCAGTACCACGAAGAACTTGGCACATCTTGCCGAGTAAGACGGACACGTAGATTCTTTGCAATTAGTTCCTTCCGGGGAAGAAGTAAACTCTTGTACTGCTTTTGTTTATTCACATAAATTTTTAAGAAACTCTAATGTGGTTGTTTTATGCTTTTCACTACTTACATATGAGTGAAATCTTTGGCTCTCATTCAAGAAGACAAAACTGCCAGTTTCTAAAAAGCACCCCCAAATTTTGCAGACATGAAACTGTTCCTTGCAGTGTTAAATACTATAGCAAAAAAACCCGGTAGAAAAAAAGTTGAATGCACGAGGGTATTTTGGTAAGACAGAACGTTGCTTAGTAATTTGAAATTACGTTTACAAAAGCTCAGTGATTACATCAAAAAAAGATTTATATTAAATGAAAATAGAAGGATAGGAAATGATTCTGAAATATGAAAATGTCTGAATTTGTTCACATTTATAGGTCTAGCTCTACACACAAGCATACATTTTTGTATGTGTACATATAATAGGAACACATATAAAGAAAGAGTTTGGAGGGCAATGAACATACATAGCTTTATTGTGTTTTTTTGCTAGATTGTGATATTAGAACTATGTTCATCAATATACATTTCTAGATGGATGTGTTGATTCAAAAATGGTTATGAATGTGTTCTTTCAACTCATTTACGGATGAGCATGCATTTACCCAACTTTGTTGTGAAAAGCATTTAAAGTAGCTAGTTTGGGTCACTAGAAGAATCTGACTTAAGCAGTAAAAAACTAAAATATTTCATAAGCTAAAAAGAAAAAAAGTTTCCAGGCTTTCAAAGACCATCATCCAAATCCCTTCCCCGAACACACACACACACACACACACACACACACACACCCCACACACATAATTATAAGCGTCCTTAAGGAGCAAGCAATCCTCTCTTCCTGGGGTGTTGCAACGTACTGCCTGTGGGCCAAGTCCAGCCAGTGTCTGTTTTTGCATGACCTCATGAGTTAAGAAGGGCTTTTATACTTTTGAAGTACTACTTGGTGTGCGAGTGAAGAAACAAAGCCATGAGGAAGACACTGTATGGAAGACAGAGTATATGGGCCTCACTATCTAAAATATTTACTGTAAGGTGTTTTGTAGAAAAAGTTTGCCAGCTCTTACCCTCTTTCCCAGCACACTTCTGGAATCTCTGCTGCAATCCTAGAGAAATTCTCTAATAAAAAAAATAAAGAAAGAAAAAGGACATGGAGACTTGCAGAATTCCCAATGGAAGTGGAGAAAGCTCTGTGTTTGTCCCTCTGTTCTGGTCTTTCAGTTCCCTTCTACAGACTGCAGAAGCTGTGGAAATTAATGAAGGGAGACCTCACTAACAGAGTAGGATGGATGGGGAGGCTAGTAGGGGAAGCAAGATGGGGGAGCTGCACTGCTCCGAGTCAGTTGTAAGAGGAAGTGTCCATTACAGACCCCACCAGAAGAATCCTCAACAAGAAAGAATCATCAGTTACAGGACCCCACAGGGAAAGACGTACATGGTTTCTTCTACAAGAGGTTGACCGCCTACAACTCAGCCAGTGAGAAACCATCTTCTCCCTGAATTCTTGTTCTCCTCCAAAGGACTTTTGTTCAAAACAATCCTTCCCAGCTTCCTCTGCCATAAAATAACTTCCTCTGCCTCTCCTTTGTTTGTTGGACCTGTCTATGGCTTAGCCATACTTTGCATGTCCTGAGTGGCAATTCTTTATTATGCCCGAATAAACCCATTTTGCTGCTAAAACAGCTGACTTTTATTTTTAAGGTGAACAAGGCTCTCACTTGGATTGATAGAAGGAGGAAAAAAAAACATAAATTCATAAGCTTATAGAAACATAAAGATGCTTTTTTATTATTTTCACCTACATAAAGACATGCACATAAATTAGCAAGGTGTTTCCAGATAGAAGTTTTGTTCATGATGGAAGAGACTGGCATCTGGTTAGCAGGATTCATTTGCTTTCATATAATGACTACGTCTTCTTCCCTTAAGTGGATGCACCATTTCTTGAAACTCTTTTGCTTTTGATGTTTATTTAGAAAGCCTCATATTCATAGACGGCAGTGGTAAACTTTAGCCAAACCTGAATTTTCCTAATGACCAAGTAAATGAAGTTCCACACGGAGGCCACACAGCGCATATTACACAGAGAAACAGCCAACATAACAATAAGTGGGGAGAAAGAAAATACACATGTGGTAGAAAGTGCCAGGGGTGACAATTTGACTTACAAAACTACGCCATATATCAAAATAGAGTTAATAGCAAAACAAACAAACACACATCATTCTTTTCAGTGTGAGCCAACATTTGGCTCCAAGCTAGAGGCAGAAAAACACGCAGCAGAGAGAGAGAGAGAGAGATTATCTGTCACTTACTAAGAAGATGAAGATGTCTTCATTGGCTCCTACACTGAAATGACAGAAGAGAACATGATTTACGTACAGATGACTAAGCGTCCTTAGTCCTCACCTCGCAAACAACCACCTCACCGAAACCTCCACACTGACAGAAAAGGCCTTAGATTTTCCTCTGAAAGAAACTCCCCAAGCAGCTGCGGAGGGAAGGAAAACCGTAGAGACGAGGCCGCTGAGATCTCCACAGAAAACTTTATGGAAAGCTTAAAAGAGAGCAGAGACTAATTAATTAATCAAATCTAACGGGATCCTGGAATATGTTGGCATGATGAAGCAACAGTGTTGGGAGGAGCAAAATCATTTACTGAGAAAAGCACTGGATCCTCCTGGGAGGATTCTAACCACGGAGCTCCTTAGGCTGGGTCCACATGTGCCCGCCATTTATTGCTTTGGGTTTTGACCCACATGGTTGTTGACTGTATGAGGGCATGACTGAAGTGGCAAATCACTTGGAGATTAACCCTTCATCTAGCCAGCCATTCTGTGGAACTTATTTAGTTATTTTATGCTTTATTTGGATGAACACAATTGTACATATTTAAAGTATACCCTGTGATGATTTGATATTTATTATGGAAAGATTACACGATGATTAAGGTAACTAACACATCCATCACCTCACATAATGGTCTTGTGTGAGTGTGTGGTAAGAATGTTTACAATTCACTTGCAGCAACTTCCAAGTGTACGATATCACATTATTAACTGTAGTCACCATGCTGCCCATTAGATCTTTAGGACTTGTTCTTCTTATAACAGGAGATTTGTATCCTTTGACCTACATCACCTCATTTCCCCTCTCCTAGACTCTGGCAACCACCATTTTATTCTCTGCTTCTATGAGATCAGGTGTTTTTTTTTTTTTTTTTAAGATTCCACATGTAAATAATACCAAGCAGTATTTATCTTTGTCTGGTTTATTTCACTTAGCTTGGATAATACCTCCCAGTTTCATATATATGTATTGTCTTTATCCACTCATATATCAAAGGACGCTTTGGCTGTTCCCATATCTTGGCTATCGTGAGTAATGCTCCAGTGAATGTGAATGTGCAGATATTGCTTTAAAATACTGACTTTGGTTCTTTTGAGTATATACCTAGGAGTGGGACTGCTGGATCACATGGTAGTTCAGTCTTTAATTTTTCTTTTTAAAATTTATTTTTTTGAGAGAAAGAGAGGAGAGAACATGAGCAGGGGAAGGGTCAGAGGGAGAAGGAGAAGCAGACTCCCTGCTGAGCATGGAGTCCCAGGCAGGGCTCTATCTCAGAACCTTTAGATCATGACTTGAGCCGAAGTCAAACACTTAACTGTCTGAGCCACCCAAGTGCCCCACAGTCTTTAATGGTTTGAGGAATCCCTGCTATTTTCCACAATGGCTGCACCACTTTACATTCCCACCCACAGTGTGTAAGGGTCAACCCTTGTTATCTCTGGTCTTCTTGATGGTGGCCAACCTAACAGGTGTGAAGTGATATGTTATTGCAGTTTTGATTTGCATGTCCCTAATGACTAGTGATTTTGAGCACCTTTTTATATACATGTCGACTATTTGTATGTCAGTGGAAATTTACTCAGGGTCTGCCATATTCTGGGGGGGGGGGGGGGGCACTACCATGTCCTAGAGTTGAGTGAGCACAGCATCTTCTTCTGAGCAGCTCACAGTATAGTGTGGAGACAATTGTGTCAAATAGTTATGACCCTATATCAAAATATTTGAGAATGTACCAAGTGCTATATGATTATAGAACAAGGAGAGCAGAACCACTTGTTTGGGTGGGAATCTAAGGGAAATCATCCTAGACTAGACAGTAAGTCTGGAGTTGTAGTTGAGGTTTCCCAGGTAAACAAGTAATAGCATAGCAAGCAAAGAGACTCAGGTATGTCTAGAATAAATAGCTGGGATCACATAAACTATATCAAGACTTGAAATAAATCTGTCTATGCAGGGAGTTTGGTGAAGGCATGACAAAGCAGCATCTAAAACTCAAAATTCAGTTTTCAAAAAAGAAATCTGACTGAATTCAAAATGGCTGCCTTGAGAATAAGCCTAACATTTCACTGCTGTGGTCACATGGGCGCATGTGGGAGTGAGTGTTTCAGAGTGTGTGTCCAATCTTGACAGTGCTAAATATTGTGTGTGTGTGCGTGTGTGTGCGTGTGTGTGTTTTACTGTAGGTATTTATTAGAACATTTACATGCATGAAATAAGGATTCCATCTTCTTGCCCTAGGAAATACGGACAATATTTTACCTTATGAGAGAACGTTACTTGTGCCCACCACAATGAGTTTCCAGAGGAGACTGAATTAAAACTTACCAAAGTAAGGACCTATGCATGAGTCTTGATCATTTAGCAGGCAAGAAAGAGCTAATGTCCTCTGCTCCTGGCCCCGCTAATAGACTAGGTTCCATAGAAAGGGCTGTGTGCCATCCATTCGAGGAGCATTTGAAATCAGGAGCAGGGAAACGCCATGTAAGGAGTGAGATCTCTGCTTCACAGAAGAGCAAGTCTCCATGCTGCCTGCCTGCTTAGAGGCTATTTCTTTCAGCTCAAAACCACAGGACAAGACAAATAGCTGTCTGGCCTGCTGAGAGCCATCAATGGAGCCACAAAAGGACCACAGAGATCTGAGAGTCAGTATGTGGCCATCGGGGTCCGGAGGCCAAGCGGCACAGTATGGACTCTGGTGAGGCAGGCTGCGAAGCCAGGTTCTGCTCAGTAGGACTGGGTGCCAGAAAAAAAAACTAACAGCCATTGGGATGAACCCAGAGAGAATTAGGAATGTGATGAGTGACGTCATTGGCCTGTGGCACAGGGTGGAATCCTTCGGAGGCTGTCAGTTAGGGACCTTCTCTTCCAGCGTCAAGAAAAAAGTGCAGCCTCTGAGCCCAGAGGAGTGCGGTGCAAGGTGCAGTCAGGTGGGATACAGAACAACACAAAGCTCCCAAAAGGCGCCAGGCAACAACAGGTTTCCAGCAAATTCAAAAGGTACTTCTCTGAAGTACCCAAGAAGATGGCAAGGCAAAATCAAGATGCTGTCATCAAAGAATTAGGTCAGAGACTCAGTGTCTCTGGGGCCCGGTTAGAATGACCCCATTCCCTAATGAGGAGAGATGGGCTATGGGAAGGAGGAAGGAGAGGGACGGAGAGAGAGTGACAGGGGAGAACAAAGAGGTGAAAGTCACAAATAATTAGTTGGTATTCTGAATGAGAAGAAAAAGGTATAATCCTGCATGGCAAGGAAAAACAAAACAAAACAAAACAAAACCTAAAGTGAGAACCCCCTGTGCAAGCAGGCAGTCAGGGTGTTGATACCCACTGGGCAATTGCCATAGACATGGCACCTGACTAGCAGGACGAGACAGAGGGAGTCTAAGCAGATGTCCCCTTTGATCTGGGATTTCCAGTTCTACATACCGGAAGCTGCAAATGCCATTCCAGATCGCACTGTATCCTGAAATTACACTAAGTGTTTAACTTCTAAAGATCTCAATTTGTTCTTTATGAAAAATGGAGGCCCAGGGAAGTGATAAGGCAAACAATGGGGTTTAATCAAGAGAAAAATCTTTTTAAAATGTACTACTTTTATGACCACATTAGCATTAATTAAAACCACTTAAAATTGATCAATATATGCACGGATCAATTATAATCCAGTGAGTCCAAAATCATTTCATTTCCCTTAACTCTGTGTGATTTTTCCCCAGTGTTTTGCATACAGAAATTTTGATGTAAGAATCCCTTTACTTTTTAACTAATTTGCTCTGAAGACAGAGCACTATTTTTTTTTTATTCCTAATGTGCAGTTCACTTAGGCTTCTCATTACATTGAGTCACGCAATGAAATTAAGTAGGAAAAGGAGTCTCCAAGCACGGACAGCAGCTGATGGGAGGAATAATAGAATGAGACCAGAAAGACAGCTTTGGTTAGGGTAGGAGTTCCAGTATTTTCCAAATCTGTCAGCCTCACAATGTGGTGTTTCGGTAAGGGTTGAGTCATGACTCCACTTCAATTACCCCACAAAATAAAGAAAATTGTACGTGACAATAGACATGAACACTCTGTAGTCACTAAATCTGCAAAAAAAAGAGAGCAGGAGTCCTGCGTTTTGTCAGTAACATGGTGAAGAGTGTCCCCAGTGTTTGAAAGCCAGGTGTGAGATGTGTTCTCTGTTTGTTTGTGTGTGTGTGAGAAGGAGAGAGAGAGAGAAAGAAATGGGCGCACATGGAAAGAGAGAGGAAAGGGAGATGAAGAGTAGAAGGAGAAGGGGTAGAGCAAAGGGACACAGAAGCAAAAGCAATTCTGATGACATCATGGAAGGCACATTGTCTCTAATGATCTCGATGCCACCTGTCTAATGAATGAGAAAGGGAGAGTGATTAGTAGTAGTAATAGTAGTAGTAGAAGATGAGTAAAGACAAATGGCTGGATGTAGGGTAAATATAATTATGAAACAGTTAGTGTACATTGGTGTAGATATTTACAAGAAGAAATAAGTGCTTAAGGAATCCGTGTCCCCAGCCTGCAAACTATGGAGCAGTTAGTTTCCCTTTTGAAAGAAGGAGCGTCCACTTCATACAAACTCGGTGACACCAGCATGAGTTCCCATTTCTACAACGATGCCTGGTACAGACTCGGTGCTCAATAACTAATTGCTGTTTCCTGACTCCCTATACTGGAGGGAGGCATCAGCCTGTTTCTTCCCAACCTGGTGAGAATGCAACCTGCCCATGTCCAGGCAATAAGCTTCATGCTGACTTGCTTCCACTTTCTTTCTTTAGCATTGAACTTAAAGTTGCCCAAGGGCAGACCTGCTTTTCCCAAGCCAGGAGTGACAGAACTCATGTTGGCTAGATGAAGTGAAGTGTGATGAGGGACACCGTAGGCCCTTATTTAGGCCCTAAAAAAAAATCCCTGAAGAACCCCTCAAACCTTGAGAGCCAAATGCCCTTCCCTGCCCTGGGACATTCACCAGAGTAAGATGGAGAGTTTTCTCTTAGCCACTAAATCTTCTCCAAGAGCTTTTTTTTTCTCTGCTCTGGGTATCTGACAGCAAGCTGTCATGGTGAAAAAGAACAAATCTCCACAAAGGCCCTGGATGTTTCGTCTTTCTACTTATTCCTTTATATTTTTTATTTTTTGCCAACTCCAAACTCCACTGACTCTTAGGCAAAATTTTTTGGAATCTGTATGAGAATGTTGAATATTTAATTAAAGGAAAAATTAGGAGCTTAACATACTTGATTATTAGTTTGAGGTCTGGGTTCTGTGTCTTTTCCATACTCGTCAAGTGTACAACCCAGTGTTGTGCAGGTCAGTTGCTCAACACTCAGCGGTAGATGTGGCTGGGGATCAGGACCAGGATGAGCATGACAATGGAAAAGAGAATCTTAAATTAAGAAAGTCTTAGAGATGGTGGCAGCTTAACATGAAGAAAAGACAGCTGTAATGCTCTTCTAAAGGAAGGACTTCCTATGCATAAGAATAAGGGGAAAAGTCACAAAGGAGTATGAGAGATTGGACCACAAGAAAAATTAAAACCAAAAAGTCATAATGAGATCAATGACCAAACAAGAGACTGTAAAAAGTATAACCACATGACAATCGCCCAATACCAATATCCTTAATACGTGAGTTAAGCTTACAAATCAAGGATGTAAGAACAAGATGTAGGAGAACAAGGATGTAAGCCTGTGTGTGTGCGTGTGTACAACTATCATGGGTTCGAATCACAGAACCCGCACTAGAAGCTATCTTTCATCAATTCTAGTACATGTCTTTAGTAATGTCCCTTTCCTATTCTCCAAAATGCATTTCGTACCTCCCCCCACTGCTTCGTGTCTACTCTCCTTCTTCCTGACTCACTCTCAGTGAATAGCTTTGCTTCACTCACTAGGGAGAAAATTGGAGGGTTCCAAAAAGAACCATTGCTCCTTTTCATCATCATATCTCAAGCTTCCTGCCTGTGGATCTAGCAAGTCTGTTCAAGATCAGAGATTGTCAAAGGAGGTGCTGTGGAGGACAATGTACTCCCCTTCCAGTCAAAGGTCAGTTTTAGCCCTTTATTGACTTTCAGAAGATGTCGCTCCTCCACTGACTGCTCTCTATTGTAAAATCAAATTCCAGTAGCACAGAATATCCCATGATCTAGTATTTTTGAATAGCAAAGATCTTTCATTGCTATCCCCCTAAAAATACTCATCCCTCATCTTTTAGGACCCCAGACTCTTCTGATTTCTCTCTGCCTCCATCCCAGGCTTCTCCCTCTGCTGTTAAGCCTCTAAATGTTGGAGCACCCCAGGACCAGATCTGTGGACCTCTTTTCTATATAATCTTCTCCCAAGGGATCTCATTAAAAATCGAAGTGCAAAGATCATCTGTTGTGGGTTGAATTCTATTCCTCCCCAAAACTTTTTGAAGCCCTTTTCCCCAGTCCCTGGGAATGTGACCTTATTTGGAAGTAGGGTCTTTGCAGATGTAATCAAGTTAAGATGAGGCCATTAAAGTGGGCTTTAATCCATTGATTGGTGCCCTTATAAGAAGAGGGAGCTTTGGACACAGATGGGTAGGGAGAAGAGTGCCAGGTGGCAACAGAGGCAGAGACTGGATTTATACAGCTTCAAGCTAAGGAATGCTAGCAGGGAAAGATACAGGAGAGATTATCCTCTAGAGCCTTGAGAGAACATGGCCTTACCAGCAACTTGATCTGAGATTTCTAGCCTTCAGAACCATGAGACAATAAACTTCTGTTGCTTTAAACCATTCAGATTGGGGAAATTTGTTACTGAAACTCTAGGAGACCCATATATCATCTGCATATTTTTAATTCCCAGATGTTGTCTCCTATCCTGACTGATTCTGAACGCACATTACATATCTGACTGCCCATTTGACATGCCATGGAACGTTTGACAGGAATCTCAAAACAGAAATCCCGATTTCCACCCTGCACCCTGACTTCTCTCTCATTTTCCCTCATATTAGTAAATTTCCCACAATTCACCCAGTCCCTGAAGAAAAAACCAAAGAGTTGTTCTTGAATCCTCCTTCTTTCGTCCCTCTGACCAATAAACAGAGAAAGAAGTCCTGTCAACTTGGTGGCCGAAAGAGGTTTTGGATTTGTCCTGTTCCTGCCATCTGACTGCTCCCCACTAATGCAAGCTATCAGGATCCTTTCCCATCTGGATTTTTGCAAGGGGGTCCAATCTGGTGTTTTGCTCTCATTGTGGTCCACCCTTCCAAAATGTGATCTTGAAAAACAAATAGCCTACGTGAAGACAGTGCCCTACTCATACCCCTCAGTGCTCAATAAAATAAAATAAAATAAAACATAAAAAAAAATTCTACAAGCTCCCTTTGTTGTTCTTTATGACCCTGCATGGTCTGGCCATAGACACCTTATCTCTGTCTCGTGCCTCCAGCCACACTTGCTTTCTTTCCACTATGCAAACACAAAGGCTTTTATCATCATAAAGCCTATATGCACTGGGTTCTCACTCAACTTCAAACCATTCTCTCCAGATCATTTCATTGCTCTCTCTTCTTTCCTGTTGTGGTTTTAGTGAAAATCTATCATACCATCCTGCTTAATTATTGTCAAATCACTAGCACTACCTAACATGTTTGTGTCTGTTTATCCCCTGTCTTCCCCTACTCTATTTAGGTCCCGTGAAATAAAAGATCTTATTGTTTTCATAGCTGTATTCCTAGGTCCTCAAATAGTGTCTGGCCAAAGTATTCAATAAATACCTTTGGTATGACTAAACTACCTAACCCACTACAACCTCTTCTTTTATTTTATCTGATTCTTATTAGAGAAGAAAATGGAAACTGGGGGTTCAGTGCCTTCCCCAGGCTGCACAGAAGTCTGGTTGCAGTCTTCCCTATGCACATCCGTGTACATTCCCAAAAGACACTCATGGTTACTTTTGCTTGTGGTTCTCTTCCTCCACCCTGGACCACCATTTAATGAGATGAACTGGAAAGTATGCGTCTGTTCAGCCAGTCAGCCCGTCAATTCATCATTCACAACAAAGAAGCTACTGCCTGCCAGACACTATATTCTGGGAACACAGAGCCAGATTTCAGAAGGCCCCCACCCTTAGTGATACAGACATGTAAACTTGAATACATTGAAATATAAATATAAGCATTGTGGCAAAGCCTAGACTAAAATGCTGAAAGAAAAAAAATAATGTCGTAGAGAATATTTTCTCCTTACAACAACATAGCCAACCAAACCCCCCAGAACATTTTGCACACAACAAATTCTAAATGACCGTCATTGTCCGCTAAGTGAAATGGCTAGTCAAACTCTCCTTCTCTCTGAGGAGCAAGGGCATCTTCTTTTGGGAGAGGTCAGTAAAGATAGGACAGGTTCCCCCTAACTTGGGTGGTTTAGATAATAACGGCAATGAATAAAAACAGAATTTACAATATTTTAGGCACTGTGCCTGCTCCTGGCATGCCCTGTGACATGGGAACTGGGTGAGTTTGCTAAGGCTGCTGTAATGAATTACCACAAATTTAAAACAACACAAATGTATTAATTCATCATTTCAGAGGCCTAAAGTATGAAATCCATTTCATGGGACTGAAACCAAGAAGCCAGGAGGGTTATTCCCTGCAGAAGTTCTGAGGGAGAATCGGTTCCTTGCCTTTTCTATCCTCCGGTGGCTCCAGGCTTCCTTGGCTATGATAGAACTCCATTCTCTGCCTCAGTGGTCACACGGCCTCCTTCTGATGAGGAGGCTCATGATTGATTTAGGGCTTATCTGGATAATTCTGGAAATCTTCAGATCCTTAACTCAATCATATTTGCAAAATCTTGGCCATATAGCATTCAGTGGTTCTGGGGATGTGGATATAGGCATCTTGGTGGGCCATTATTCACCCATTCGCAGACATTATTATTAATACCGTACTATAAAAGGTTAACCCCATAATGGGTTCTCATAGCACCCCATTCTGTTAATTCATAGTTCTAACCACAACCGTAGTACATACTTATTTCCTTGGTTATCTGTTTAATATTTCCCACCAATAAACTAAGCTTCTGGGAAATAGGAAACATTATTTGTCTGCTTGTCTGTTTTTTTAAAAATATTTATTTATTTATTGGAGAGAGAGAGAGAGAGGAAGAGAGCATGAGAGGGGAGAGGGTCTGAGGGAGAAGCAGACTCCCCTCCGAGCCGGGAACCCGATGTGGGACTTGATCCCTGGATGCCAGGATCATGACCTGAGCCGAAGGCAGATGCAGATGCTCAACCAACTGAGCCACCCAGGTGCCCTGCTTGTCTGTTTTTATTATTTTTTTTTTTTATCACTGCCTCTCCATAACCACCCCTCATCCCAATCCAAGATAGTTGCTGGCACATAACGAATGCTCAATGAATAGTTACTGAATTAAAAATAGATCTCTATTTTACAGATGAAGGAAAAAGTGAAAACAATCTGGTCAATTTCTAGAAAGTGATCAATTTTCTAGAGAGTGGCAAAGCAGGACTTTGAGTACCAAACCCATGAGTTCTGTTCTACTTTCGTTAGACTGAGTCTGACAATATTAATTTTATATCTTTCCGGTTCAATGATTTTGATTCTTAAATCTCATGACTTTTCCTTTAAAAGAAAAAAAATTCCTACTGCCTTATTTTGAACACACATTTTGTTATGCAGTAACGTAGGACTATAATTAACTACCAATAGATAAGAAGTAGGCTTAATGAGAACTTTGTTAGAAATGCTGTTGCATATAAAGGATCTACAAAAATCTATTTTTTTAACTTTGTGATTCCTGTCAATTTCCAAAACTGTAAGACTATACCTGAAGACCTTGAATGAATCCCTGTTAAGCCTTGTTTTACATTCTCAGAAACTGGCCTCTTGGCTATTTATTTCTGGAAATTATTAAAACAAACAATCCTTGAAACAGAATTGCAATTATTTAAAAATCTCTTTCCAAAGTGTCACAGGTACTCTAAGTCTGCTTTAAAGTTAGTCAGCTCAGCTAACGCAGAGTGAGAACTGGTGTTTGATGGCTTGGGTGATATTTTCAAAAACTTCATTATAGTGTATTCCTCCTATGGCAAAATCTCAGGGCTTAGAACTGCTAATACATCTCTTCTTTTTTCTCACTTATCTAGAATAAAATAAGTCTGTTCTAGAATATTTTTAAAATAAGGAAAACCCTAAAACAAAGTGTTTTCACATGTCTTATTATACAAATGTGTTCAAATGTCATTAACAATAATAAAAACACAGTCCCTAAGTAACCAGGATTTGAGGACTGTCTAGTCAAAAAGGGAGGCTATTGGAGGAGTAATTAAGCAAAGAAGACCCCAGTGAGGATTGGAAGGGTTTCTAGAAAACATAAAACATGCCACATAGGAAAGGGAGAAAAAGAGGCATTGAGATGAGGAAAAAACTCTGAAATTATTTTTACCTTGATGAAATTAAAGACAGTTCAAAATTTGTTAAAGCAAGGATGGCAGGTTCTTTCTTTCCTTTTTTTTTTTTTTTAAGATTTATTTATTTATTTGACAAAAAGAGAGAGACAGCAAGAGAGGGAACACAAGCTGGTAGAGAAGCCCACTTCCTGCGGAACTCCCTGCAGGGCTCTTGGGATCCCAGGACCCTGGGATTATGACCTGAGCCGAAGGCAGACGCTTAATGACTGAGTCACCCAGGTGCCCCAAGGATGGCAAGTTCTTATAGAAATGAGTGAATACATGACCATAGTTTTCAAAAAAACAAGAAGTGGAACACACTACACTTTTCTTTCCTTTTTGTGATGATGACATTAAATCAACTTGACTTTTCTGATTCAGGAGCCACCAGGAGATGGAGAGAAGGGAAGGGACTCAAGGGATATGTAAGAAAGATTTCAACAGAACATAGTTAGGAAGTAGGTTGTGGGGGGCACAGGTGAATCCAAGTCATGAGCCAACACTTGGGTGGAGGTGCCACTTATTGAGATGGAAAAATTGGAGATGGTCCATTTTGGTTTGTGGAGAAGGCAGTCTTTTGAAATTTTAATATGAAGTTGACTGTAAGACATTTGGAATCTAGAACTCAGAAGAGATATTTCACGTAGGGATGGAAATTGGGAATTGTCATCATTCAGGTGGTATTTGTGCATCTGGGAAAGATCATCCAGATGAAGAGCATACTGAAAGAAGAAGGCGTGGTCCAGGGCCCCAAAGAACTCTGGTACTTAGAAGGGAAAGGGAGGGAATGAGGTCAGCAAATAGGATGGAAAGGTTTTCCCAGAAGAGACAGTGGTGTCTTGAGAAAAACAAAGCCAGTATTTCTAAACATATCACTTGGGTTTGAGTCCAAGCTCTGTCACTTATCATCTTTGTACCCCTTGGGGAAACTATTTAGCTTCTCTAAATTCAAGATCACTTTTGAATTTGGAAGAGCATTACACATATTTGAAAGGCTCAAAATGAGCCCCTTCTAGTTCCGAGGCACTTAGGAAAGCAAGAGCAAATTCTTCTTTTGATTTGATTAAAATAACTTTTATTAAAGTGTGAGGAAGTCGAGACAAAGAATACATGGATGTAGATCTAATAGGTTTATATAATGCTCACAAAAATTTTTTATTCCTATTTCAAATGCTTTCTTTCTCAGGAAATGACTGACATATTTGCACGGTAGGTTGGACAGGTTAATACATAAGTTGCTTTATCTGTTCATAGTTGAGGGTGATTCTTCTTACCTGAGGCACTTGAGATACCTCACTCACCAAATCTCAAAGTCTTTTAAAATACTTTGGAAAAGTCAACTTGTCAGCGAAGGGCTGTCTCAAGAGATTTTTCAATCAACTCCTATTTGAGGGGAAAATATGATCAATTTTTCTGTTATAGAGAAAATTCACCTATATATACCCATCTTATTTAATTGATAACCAAAACACATTGATGAATTTATCTTGATTTCTGGATAAGGTTCTCAAATCTTTGAAAATACATGTTACATTTGTAAGTCAAATTTGTTGTCCAGAAATAAACTAATGACATACATTCCTTTAGACTTGAATGACTCCTAATTTCAACTGTGTCTTAGAATCTTCTTTCTTACTGTATTTAATAAAGCTGAGTAAAAAAAAAAACCAAAAACCAAAAAACAAAACAAAACAAAAACCTTCAACAAAAACCATGTTAGCTCTCTTTAGTCTATTAGTTTGATCTATGTGGCTTTAATTTATTAATGTATGTTGCACTAAACAATAATATGAGCTGGCCTACAGTGGTTGATTTATGCACATTAATTTTTATGTGCAGAATCTCAATTCCCATGATAGTTCCCATTTTGCACCCAGAATAGTTTTCAAAAGCCACCAAAGAATTATAGTTTATCTACACAGAGATAGCAACAATTTACTTTTTAATATTAATGAAATTCATCTAAGTATCATTAGTGGCATATAAATTACACTAACATAGCTTCACGGTGCTATAACTTAGATTCAGTGTTCCACTGGGACTCCCTGTGCTTTTCACAGGGTCATTTATATATTTCTTGCAGGAATTATATGTAAGTTGAGTTTTCATCCTATCTGTGAAAATAGAAAATGATGCATTCTTGCACTTTAGCTTTATTCTCTTCAGAGAGTATAATTCCCCATTTGAAAACAGTGTGTGTTTGGTTTGGAGAAATTAAAACTCATTTATGATTTCCAAGCTTAAGAGAATGAGCACTCTTCTTAAGTCTATAACCATGTGATTGGGTAGAAGTAACTGATATGGTGTTAAAAGATACAATTTTGGAGGTACAACTGGCTGAAATAAATGAACACATCCACATTAGAAATAAATGAGCAAACTCTTTCAAGAAGATTGAATTACAAACCCATGAGGTAGATCAGAATTAGTCTTTAAATTAGTCTTTAAAATTATCCCCCCTCCTTATATGATTTCCCACTTGCTTGTGCCTAGAACCTCTAGCAGATAGCAAAGGGCAATCCAGTAGATGCTGGGTAGAAAGGCAACACAGATAATGCAGGTTATCATACAGACTCTGAACACTCCAACAAGAAGGAATTCACCCCCCAACTCTCTTCTTAGAATGTGTTCAATACAAGAAAGAAAGCCCTTCTTCTTCTCCTCTCCCTCCTCCTCCCCTTACCCCTCCCCCCCCAAGTTTGACTCTTATCACCATTGTAGTCTCTCTTCTCTGGGTACATTCCATACAGTCACTGTCTGCAAAACTGAGTTCACAACTTCACAGGAGTCCTGACTAACACAGATCTAGGTGGGACCTATAGGTACCTTATTAGGAGGTTTCTATTAATTTTAATGCATCTTAACTGTAAAGTAGTTTGTGCCCCAGTCACTATGCATCTTGTCGGTAAGTATATTATAAGATTTTTCAAACGTCCTGCTAAAATTCAATATCCAAATCATATGAGAAGCTTCTAAGTATCAACCCCATGCTAAGCTTATTTGCTAGCTCTATCATTACTAACTAAAGTAAGCTAGTTTTCAACTTTTCTGGAACTTAGACAGGATCCATTTTCTTATTTGTGTCCTCACAGAGAGAGCACGGGCCGTGTCATAGGCACACAAATTGTATTCACTCTGGGAACAGTCATTTGTGTAACATAAGATATGCTATGCATTCTGCTGTGTGTTTGAAAAATGGGAACAATCAGAGGGAGATGTAAGTGACAAAGTATTTCAATAGTTGAATCAATAATACAAAGATTTTTGAGCAGAAAAATGCCATAGTAAGTTTTTTGTTTGTTTGTTTTAGGCAGATGACTGTTAAGAATAGAATTTACTGCTTTTAAGTCACCTGAATCTTTTGGCTTAATCCAAAAGACACAGTCCTACAGTGGTCAAGAGTAACACCACACTCAAACAAGAACCATAAGAATAGTTTTATTAAGTAATCATTAATTCACTTGGCAAACAGTTTTGGGCAGAAAATAATAATAATTTCACTTATTCACAGAGGCCAAAATGAAGGGCAAGATTCTGGATTAACATCTCACAAGTTAAAGCCAATTATCTTCATGACACTTCTTACCTCAATTAGCACCAGTGAAAACAATTTTGAAATAAAGTTCTTCGTTTCACTCTATCTATCGGCAAATGACAAAATAAAATAAATGAATCCCACAGAAGTTCTAATTGTGTTTCAAATTTTCATAAACTAATGCCACAACCTGAAGGCAACTCTGGTGACGTCAATTTGTCTATATTACATATTTAGATATCAGTCCCAAAATTCACCCCAGAAAATCCAATTCAGGAAGCCCTCCCCTTGAGCCTGTGTTTACAGTGGGATACAGTATGTTTTGAAATCTATAGGAAGATTACGAAGAGAAAAGATCACTCCCTTGAAAAGAAAAGAAGGAAAACAATCTATGAATTGGATGTCATTTTGCCAAACATGCCAAAGGCTCCTTCTGAGTTAACGTGCAGCCTGTCAGCACCATCAACCCGGAGCACATTGTCTGAAAACTCTGGTTGTTCTGTTCTGCGGGAACAGGAAACTCTTCAACAGTATGCACTATAGGATATCTTGATAACATCAGCAGACAGAGTACTGAGCACACATACCCTGGTCATATCCACATACCCCAGATGAGACAATACGGAAGAAGGCATTCTTCTGTGTTCTCATCAACAACAAAATGGCATTTGTAGGCAGAAGAATAGTCCAGATAACCTTGTTGGTCACTGAATATATGCATGGGGAGAAAATAACTTAGATCACAGTAGTCAGGAGGAACCAATTCACAACGAACGTTTACAGTTTGCAAAGCAAGCGATGTCCACCATGCCACCCTCTCTGACTGGCAACTTCTTCACCAGTGTGTCCTCTTGTGCAAAAGAGATCTAAGAAAATAGATATTTTGACATATAATTCCAATTTTTCTTTTACCTAACAATGTCTTAAAACAGTAAGTGGACATATTAATCACTGCTAATGTTCAGAGAAATACTGAACCAGTAAAGATCCAAAAGAGAAAAGTAGGAAAGCAACATCTCTATAAATTACCCATGAAACACCTCTAACTTTGAACAATATGGAGCTATTTTCTTCCTTTAAGTGAAAGATACATTTGCCCTGTCACCTGAACAGAAGCAGAAATAGAGAAGTATCATGGAATTGAGACCTCAAGCTTAACTCAGTGTTGACAGTGTGATCTCCCTCACTTGTAGCCATGATCGTATTTCAGCCCGGAGCACTATTATCCTTTATATAGCCTAATGAGTATGCCAAACTTAGAGCTTGAAGAAAGGTAATTAGTTAAGACTTGGGACTATAAAGTAACGGCAAAATAAAGTACTTCAAGAGTATCTATAATGTACTTGTATAAGTTCCCCAGGGCTGCCCTACCAAATTACCACTGACTGGTTGTTTAAAATGACAGAAATCTATTCTCTCACAGTTCTGGAAGCTCAAAGTCTGAAATCAAGGGTCATGCTCTCTCTGATTGCTCTAGCAGAGGAATCCTTCCTTCCCTTCTCTAGTTTCCCATTGCTGGGAATCCTTGGCGTTCCTTAACTCACAGATCTATCACTGCAATTTCCGCTTCTGTCTTTACATGGCCTTCCCCACTGTGTATCTATATTCAAATTTCCCTCTTCTTATATTGATTCTTATTAATCCAGTATGACCTCACATTAACTTGATTACATCTGCAAATATCCTATGTCCAAATAGGGTCTGAGTCATAGGTTCTGGGGGTTAAGACTTCAGCTTGTGTTTTAGCGGAATACAACCTACAACAGTGCTCATTTAAAATGCTGATTCACTCAAAAGTAACTACAACTAGCAGTACTGATATAACTCTTGGATGCAACAGGATGATAGGAATGGGGAAGGAGGCACATGGACCACAAAGAACCACCAAGTCATGGTATGTATTTTTGTATCAGGACCATGGACAGTGGCTCATGTTCCTTCCACCCCCTCCCTCATCCTACCCCAATATTAGTTTATTCCTATGGGGAGAAATGCTTTGCACTAAATAAGGCTTATCAAAAGACTATTATGTTATCTCCCCCACTATTTCTAAATTTGTATTCTGTAAGCCAATTTATTTATTTTTTTTCCTTTAGGAATTTAAGTTATTTATTTATTTATTTAGTGTGTGTGTGTGTGTGTGTGTGTGTGTGTGAGAGAGAGAGAGAGACAGAGACAGAGAGAGCAAGAGCGATCATGAGCCCAGGGGAAGGGCCAAGGGAGAAGCAGATTTCCCATTGAGCAGGGATCCTAATGCAGGACTGGATCCCATGACTCTGGATCATGACCTGAGCAAGAGGCAGACGCTTAACTGACTGAGCCACTCAGGTGCCCTGGATTTTTTTTTTAAAATTATCATATAATGTATTATTCATTTCAGGGATAGAGGTCTGTGATTCATCGGTCTTACACAACACCCAGTGCTCACCACAGCACATACCCTCCCCAGTGTCCATCACCAGCTACCCCATGCCTTCACTCCTCTTCCCTCCAGCAACCCTCAGTTTGTTACGTAAGATTAAAAGTCTCTTATAATTTGTCTCCCTCTGTTTTTGACTTGTTTCATTTTTTTTCCTCTACCCCTGTGATCCCTCTACCTTGTTTCTTAGATTCTGCATATCAGTGAGATCATATGATAATTGTCTTTCTCTGATTGACTTGTTTTGCTTAACATAATACCTGCTAATTTCCTCCATGTTGTTGCAAATGGCAAGATTTCATGTTTTGATGGCTGTGTAATGTTCCATTTTATATATATATATATATGAATATATAAGATATATAAATATATATGTGTGCATATATATAAAAATATGTGTGTGTGTATATATATATATATGACATCTTATTTATCCATTCATCTGTCAATGGACATTCTATGTCTTTCCATAGTTTGGCTATTGCAGACATTGCTGCTATAAACAATGGAGAGCAGGTTCCCCTTGGCTTATGAAGGTTGCTGTTATCTTTTTTAAATCTGGGGTTTTATCTTCATTGTTAAAAAAAACAAAACAAAACCTAGATCCCCAATTTAGTGAATGGCTCTTACCACTTAAACTTATTCATAATTTGTTCCAGAGAATCAATAAAATTATTATAAGGTACCTGTGTTATCAAATGATCAACATTTATGTTGCTTTCCTAAGATAAAGTGTATTAAAGCAATGTGTAAAGAAGTACACATGAATTAGAATTGATATGTTCTAAAGGAAGTAAGAAAAATGGTCATATCAAAGGGGAGATTCAGGGACAGAAGGCCTTATATACCCTCTGAGAAGGCTGACATTCTATGGAAGAAATTGAGGAGTTATTTAGGGTCTTTAGGCAAAGGAATGATACAGTGGAATTTGTATTTTATTTAGATAAATCTGTTGGCTGTGTAAAAGATGATGTAGAGGTTGGTAAGACAAGAGGCAGACAGAGACATTTAACTAGGGTAATAGTATTTGAAACAGGAGAACAGAATGGATTTCAGAAATACTTAGGAGATGGAATCAGTAGGTCTTAGTTACTCATTAGGTATGGGAGGGGAGATTATGTTTTCGCTTGGGTGACTTAGAAGAATTGGTTTGAAGGGTGGCAAATAATGAGTTTGGTTGCTGATATATATTGTCTTTGGGAGTTCAAAGTCTGTATCCCTCAATGCTCTGCTGCAGAAGCATGGCCCTATTTCCTAAGTCCCTGGTATTAGTACTTCACACTGCTCTTTCTGTCTTAGATCATGAACCCAGTGAAGTTTGTCTTCTCATGTGCAACCCTGTATCACTTACAGCCTGAGAAAGTGCTTGCTTCTCTAATCATTTCTGGTGCCATCCCCCAGTCCTTAACTGGTTTAAGTAGAGACATTAAAGAATATGTACATATGCATGTATTTACATTTTCTTTGTCTGAGAGAGACAAAGAGAGTACAAGCATGGGGAGATGCAGCGAGAGGGAGAAGCAGACTCCTGCTAAGCAGGTCCCCAAGATCATGACCTGAGCCAAAGACCGATGCTTTACCTGTGGAGCCACCCACGTGTCCCTGAAGAATTTATTTTTAATGTGTGATAGGTTCTTATTGTCTTTAAGCAAAGAGGGACTCTGGGGTGTGCTTCCATCTAAGGCAAAGGCTTTCTTCTTAGGACTTAGGACACGGAGAAATCTGAGAGCGCTGGGCTTCCTATAGTGATGACATTATTGACAGCATTTAAAGGCACATTTGATTTGACACTATATACACGCTGTGACCTGTCAGTGTATTTGGTTTCTTCTGAATGGCAGAAATTACCATACTCCTGACAGAGTAGGGCAGAGTCTGGTGGTGCTTTGCTCAGGAGGAGTTAGCAGCTTAAAATACCAACCTACCCATTATGAGATTTAGACATGACAATCGTGTGTTGTCCTGGAAGTCTCTACACAGGAACAGACTTCTAACAGATTCACAGAGTCAAGGTTGCCATGGCAGGTGGTTGAGGAGAAGGAGACCAGGCTTCCTGGTCATGCATATCCTTGCTCTTCTTATCTCCACGAACTGTGGGTGGGCATGGGAAAGGGAATTAATTGATAAGTAAGTAGAGACCATCTCTTTTAGATCTTTCTTAATTCTATGAAATGAGAACAAAGGAAATAGAAAGGGCTCTTCATAAATTTTCCAGTTGGAAGACACCAAGGAAACCCTCTGGTTCTATTCCTCTATTTTAAATATGTGGAAACTGACCCAGAAAAACAAACAGGAGTTCAAGGTCATTACAAAGTTCTGATCAGAATCCAATTCCTTTTATTTAAGAGCAGAACTCTTTCTCTTATATCATATTATTTCTTACATCTTTTATTTCTTGAATTTGAATACGGGAGATATAGTCAGAAGGACATTTTTGGTTATTTTAGCCATTCTTGTCTTAAGAAAGTTCTTTGCAATAAAACCTTAAGGCACTCTTAGAAATTGACTTAGATTTTTTATTATTAAAAATAAGTTGTCTAGGGGTGCCTGGGTGGCTCAGTGGGTTAAGCCGCTGCCTTCGGCTCAGGTCATGATCTCGGGGTCCTGGGATTGAGTCCCACATCAGGCTCTCTGCTCAGCAGGGAGCCTGCTTCCCTTCCTCTCTCTCTCTGCCTGCCTCTCTGCCTACTTGTGATCTCTCTCTGTCAAATAAATAAATAAATCTTAAAAAAAAAAAAAGTTGTCTAGAGAACTAAGGATATGCTTCATTAAAAATTTAACAGATCCATCCTCGATCCTTTGGCATGTAAGTCTAGCTCTTATTTACTTGTGTACACATTGTTATGCCTTCTTACGGGACCTAAGAACTTATTCCTGGTAGAATGCTTATCAGTTTCTGAAGCACTTACCCACATATGGCTTTCTTATCTCTGGTATCTGCACAAATAATTTTATTCTCATGATACTAATGAGAAAACAAATACTTAAGAGAGTTTAAGTGTGATGTTCAAGTGACACTGTTAGGACTTACACTTTTATTTGTCATTCTATGACAAACCACTGCTTCTATTTGATGAACACTCCACTTTTGCTCTGTAAAAATTCTGCAGGTATATCAAGATGATCCAGGACTTGCTGAGAGAGAAAAGATGCTTACATCACTTTTGTGCTTTTCAATGAACTTACCTGAGCTTTTAAAATAAATTTTAAAACTGCCATCTGCAAGTCAAGGAGAGAGACCGAAGAATGGAATCAATCCTGCCCAACTTAGATCTTAGGCTTCCCAGTTTCCAGAACTGAGAAAACGAATTTCTTTTGTTTCATCCATCTTTTGTTTCATCAGTCTGTGACAGTTGTTATGATGGCCCTAGCCAAATTTCACAAGCAAAAGATGAATAGTAGTTTTTAGAATTGCGCATGAACTATGAATAAATGGATCTTGATGTGGGGCTCATCTCGGAGTCAAGTTCCCCGGCTTTAGCACACGAACACGGAGATGTCGATTTTAGCCTACAGCAACATCTTTGGCTTATTTTGTGACTCTGGGTTATGTTCTTAATGGGAGGAGTTCCAGGATGCATGATTTTCAGATAGGTAAGGTCAGAGTTCCAAAAACAAGGAATTCTAAAACGGACACCAAATGAGCCCTTAGCTTCAGAAGATTTTTTACTTACTTAGACTTCTGTTCCCATATGCTCCCCTATAGCCTTTAAAATGCAATTTCATTCCCCAAACCTTAATCTACACATACCCCTTTAAGAATTTACCAGCTGTAAACCTCCTAACATGTGCCTATGTCTATTTCATTTCTTATTTCCTTCTCCCAGGCTGCACGGGTCGTTGGAGGCATCATACTCTTACTATTGCTAACGCCTGAAGTTCCCAATAGATGTTGAAATGGAATCTGTGGAAGTTCAGAAATGCTGACTAAAGTTCACTTACAAATGAGTTTGCTCTCCCTTTCCTTCCCAGGTCGGCTTCAGTGTTTTGGATGGAAATTAGAGTCCTCTATGCAACGAGGGAAGCTCAAATGCACCAAGTGTATTTCTGTAGTAGTAATGGAGACCATTAAATAGACCCTAGCAGACAGGAAAGCCCATATGGATTTCAAAAATAGCACCCCGTTTGTCTGAGAGCTGCTAAAAAATGGATTTTAGGACTTGGAACATAGCCTGGAAGCGAAACCTGACTTCAGTTCTGGAAAAACTATAGAGGAGTTCCTTAGAGAATTGCAAAAACATGTACCTTTTGCATTCCAAGAATAATAGCCAGGCACAGGAGGACACTCAGTGCCAAGTTTCACATTTAAATCAAGCAGCACACACAGAGTTGAGAGGTAGACTTTGGCCCTTCTACAGTTGAGTGCTGGTAAAACATAACTCCTAGGTTCAAAGGTCAGCACTTATACTGTTGTATTGAAAAGATACCTCAGGCACAGAAACATCTAATCAAAACATACAAATTGAGCATGAATGAATAAAGAATATAATTTAAATCATGTGCATACATATATTGATATACACATGCACACATTTACAGAATTTAAAAATTTAGGGGGGAATTCCAAAAAAACACATTGGCTGGCTTTGACTAAGTTAAAGGCATTATTTGGGGAAAATAGGTAAGTCTGTGATGTTTTGTCAGAAATGAAATGTCATCATATTTCTTATTCCTGGCAATTGAAAACAAAGAAAAAAAAGACTATATTTTATATCTGTTTTGAAAGGACATGTGCTAAAAAATCACGTTCAAGATGTGGTTCCAAGTCATTTGCAAATCCAAACTTCCTTCAATTTTATCTCTCACCTTCATGTACAGAAATAGGAAGCAGCATATCTGTTCTATGAAGTATAAAGGTTGCTGGTGATAAAATATCAGAATTTGCATGTTATGCCTGATGATTCAAAGCTTTTTGATGTGGCGAACATCCAGGTAAAAATTGTGTGGATATTTTACCATGCTATTGAAAAGCAGGATGGGGGTGCCAGAGTGGCTCAGTTGGTTGTGACTGCCTTTGGCTCAGGTCATGATCTCAGGGTCCTGGGATAGAGCCCCACATCTGACTCCTTGCTTAGCAGGGAGTCTGCTTCTCCTTCTTCCTCTACCCCCTCTCCCCTGCTTGTGCTCTCTCTCTCAAATAAATAAATAAAATCTTCTAAAAAAAAGAGTGGGGTGAAGTATAATTTTCTTTTTTTTTTTTTTAAGACTCTATTTGTTTGAGAGAGAGAGAGAGAGAGAAAGTGAGCACAAGCTGGGGAAGGGCAGAGGCTGAGGAGAAACATACTCCTCACTGAGCAGGGAGCTGGACCTGGGGCTTGGTCCCAGGGCTCTGAGATCATGACCTAAGCCAAAGGCAGAGACTTAACTGACTGAGTCACCCAGGCACTTCAGGATCATTTTCTAATGAAATAACATGTGAGGCTTAGGAAACACCTTTAAAGGTAAATTTGCACAGAAAGTTCTCATGTCTCTTATGTGGTGATAAAGTCTATGAGAAGTTACACCAAAGCACCACATAATAAAATGCAGTTCTTGCTTTTAAAAACTTCACATTAAAATTAAAATTGCACATATAATGCACACATAAAATTAATAGTCACATAAATATTAAAATTGCAATGGGGATGAGCAATTATGTCCAGTTAGAGATGTAAGTGGCATTCGTGTGAAATTATGGTCTGAATATTGAACTCTCTCCCCCAACCCCACCCCACCCCATAGTTTATCCCTTTAGGACTTTCTATGGCTTTCAGGATTTTAAAACCCTGCAAAACTCCACTTATCCTATTTATCAGCTTGGGGAAATAGAGACCATATATATTTTGTCCAATATAATATTTTTGGCACCTTGTCCATTTACTGGTACGTGAGAGATCCCCAATAAAATCACTGAAATAAATGAAAATAGATTCTCTGTGAGACAAAATACATAATTGAGTTACTGATACATTGGATTGAGAATGTGGATTGAGAAAACAGATCAATTCATGAGATACTACCTCTCTGGGGAGAAAATTCCCCCATAGGTCTCTTGCATTTGTGTGTATCTTAGAAACAGAGGTACTAACTCCTTTTGTTTTGGACTATATCTTCAAGGGTATTTGTACAGCAAAAAAGCAAGAAACAGTGTGTCCTTTATGGCAAAGGGCACACCTACTTACTATCCATTATAAGATATTTGGTTTCCTTAAAATCAGGGCTCCCCTGTAACACAACCCATCTCACGGGCAGAAATCATCTGGCCCTCTGCTTATTGCTCTATGGGAATTAATGCTTGCAGAATGGGCAGGGTGATATTCTGCTTGCCCTTACTGCTATGAGTAAAAAACTGACCTTTGTCTAAGTCAGGAGTCCTGTGTCTATTGTCAGAATCCATAAAACAGAGGCAGCCTACCTAGTTAACTTGCAAGTAGGATAAAATCTCAAACCCTTCATAAGTTTGACAGTTTCATATACCAATAAGATTTATTTTATGTGTCCAATAAGGAGAATTCCACTTCCTTCTAAGAAACAATGCTGCTTCTTCTCTGATAGTAAGAACAACCTAGGTAAACTATAATATCAGACTTTCCCTTGAGTCCCCAGGGAGCTAGATTTCAAGACAAGCAGCAGGCCTCAAATCTAAGGAGAAACAGGGTCCTCCAAAGAGATATAATGTGGACATTGGCTGAGGAAATAATGGCTGGAGCTTTTGCAAAAATACCAAAAGGCTTTAAGCTACAAATCCAAGAATCTCAATGAACTGCAGGCAGATTAATCACCAAGCGTCATGAACAGACATACATAGCTAAATACATCAAGTGCAAACTTCTGAAAACCAAAGATAAGAAGCACATCTGAAGGCAGCCAGAGAAAAAAGACACATTACAAACATAGGACCAAAGATCATAATTACCAGAGACTCCCTGTCAGAAACCTTGCAAGCCAGGAAATAGTGAAATGACTTCTTTAAAAACTTGAAAGGAAAAAAAAAAAGTCGATCTAAAATTCTTCATTCAGTGAAAATATCTTTCAAACCTGAAGGTAAAATAGGGGTGCCTGAGTAGCTCAGTCAGTTAAGAGCATCTGACTCTTGATTTTGGCTCAGATCATGATCTCGGGATCATGACACTGAGCCCTGCATCAGGTTCTGCATTCACTGGGGAGTCTGCTTGGGATTCTCTCTTCCTTTCCCTCTACCACTCCCTCTGCTCACGCCTTTGATCTCTGTCTCTTAAAAAAAAAAGAAAAAGAAAAAAAAATGGAGATGCCTATAGGTGGCTCAGTGGGTTGAGCCTCTGCCTTCAGCTCAGGTCATGATCTCAGGGTCCTGGGATGGAGCCCCACATCAAGATCTCTGCTCAGTGGGGATCCTGTTCCCCCCACCCCCGCCTCTCAGCCTGCTTGTGATCTCCCTCTCTCTGTCTGTCAAATAAATAGATAAAATCTTAAAAGAAAAAATGAAAATAGACTTGTTCAAGCAAACAAAATTTGAGAGAATTAATCTTCAACAAACCTGGATTACAAGAAATGTTAAGGAACATTATTTAAGCAAAATGAATATTATAGCAGAAATTTGGGTCTAAACAAGAAAATGAAGACTTCAAGAAATGATTAAAATGAAGACTAGTATAAAAGACATCTTTTCTTATTTCTCATCACTCTAAAAGATGTTACTAAGTGAAAAATAATAGCATTCTACCATGGATTTATATCATACAGCATATAAAATGTCTGACAATAATAACACAAAAATAGAGGAAAGTATAATATATTATTGGTACTGTATTATTTGAGAATAACCTATAATTGATTAAATATAATGTAAATGCCTGGAAAACATTATTTTTTAAAAAGATCTATAAGTGATAAACTTACATAGAAATTTTATTTATTTATTTATTTATTTATTTATTTGACAGACACAGATCAAAAGTAGGCAGAGAGACAGACAGAGAGAGAGGAGGAGGAGGAGGAAGCAGGTTCCCCGCTGAGCAGAGAGCCCGAGGTGGGGCTGCATCCCAGGACCCTGAGATCATGACCTGAGCTGAAGGCAGAGGCTTTAACCCACTGAGCCACCCAGGCACCCCCATACATAGAAATTTAATCGATACAGTCAGAGCTTTCTAAAATCAGTTTCAAAGATTTATACAGTCATTCCACCGTGTGGTGAAATTCTCTGTTGTTATTAGATGTTACTGAAATATCTTCTTCAAAATAAATAACTTGTCAAACCATATAGATTCATTTCCCCCAGTAATTCAGACTCAGCCACCAAAACATTTACAACACCAGAAAACATCCTCATTTACGCAATATAATATGTGGCCTAAGAAACTTTGTAGCTAGCTAGACCTATGTTCAAATAATATCCCTGACACTTAACTACTAGGTCACTTACCTGACTTCAGTCTTCCACCTTCCTTGTAGGGACCACTATGATGGTAGAACGAGATAGCATCATATAAAATGCTCAGTACACTGCTCTATAAATTAGCATAAGCACTATTTTTTTTAATGATTTTATTTGTTTGTTTAGAGAGCGCGTGAGTGAGAGAAGAGGCAGAGGGAGAATCTCACGCAGACTCCACACTGAGCAGGAGCAACTCGGGGCTTAACCTCATGACTAAGCTGAAATCCTGAGTCGGATGCTCAATCGACTGAGCCACCCAGGTGCCCCAGGATGAGTACCACTTTCATAGAGTTACTGATCCACTAATGCTAGTCTTGTTACCTTTCCAAATAGCAGGTAAACTCAACTGATGGATCAGCTCATGAGATTATACCAGTAATCTAGTCCTTGCTCGGGCTGAGTTATAAGGCATGGGAAACAGGAATTGTGCTGAAGTTCCTTAATCTGTAGATCCAAATTTCCTTGCATGGCTCTGTGCTCTTTAAAATGACTGTTGAACCTCATTACAGAATAAATCTCTAAAGTGTGTCAGGAACAGCCTCCCTAACGGGCTATACTGGGACTGTGGCCCACAGCACCAATGTCAACATTTAAGCATTTACCGAAGAAGGGGTTGTTTTTATAATGTATTTGGACAGAAAGCCTGAGTTAGCTCAGGCAACCACCTAAATATTATAATAGGATTACTTATAATACATCAAGATCGATGTGGTTTGCACTTTGAAATAAATAATGTGGTAAGTTAAGGGTCTATGAATACGTCTTATTTTAAACTAATAAAATTTGTATAAATCCAAATCAAAGTTGCCAGATGAGGAAAGGGCTGGCTGTTTCTAGGGATTGTTTCAAAAATGCTTTAATGCATTATTTATTGTAAGACTTGCTGGATCTTATTTTCTTCAGAGCCTGCTTTAAATGCTCCCACCAGAGAGAAAGCAGTTGCAATTACTGTATGGAACAACCAGATTTTGCAAACGACCTACATCAAACTACAGTGAACTTATATAGAAGAGCATGGGGCTGGAAATGGCGTGAGTGCAGCTTTTGCCCCATTGGCTTCAAAAGGCCTGAGGGTAGTTAATACTTCCTCTACAGAAAAGGAGAGACATCCTGAGTCTTCAGCATTCATATAACATGACAGATCAGCATGGCAAATGTTCCTTTCAAATATTTCTTTGTACACAGCACATTAAATTAAAAACACAAACTGGGGCCCCTGGGTGGCACAGTTGATAAACCAGGGTCATGATCCCAGGGTCCTGAGACTGGGCTCCTCATGGGGCTCCCTGCTCAGCGGGAGTCTTCTTCTCCTTCTCCCTCTGCCTGCTGATCCCCCTGCCTGTGAGCACACGCACTCTCTCTCTCTCTGTGTCCAATAAATAAATAAAATCTTTTAATTAAAAACACAAACTTGAAGGACTGCTATTTACAGAAGCCTGTACTACATGCTGAGGGAGTATGAAGACATCGTTTCTGTGCTCAAGAAGCACAGATAGTTTGGCTTGATAAATTAAACATGCAAACAGAAAAATTGAACTAACAATAAAGGGCCCTTCATAGTAAACCCCAAATTAACAGTCTAGACAATATGTGTTGTAAGTATTAGGAAGAAAGACAACTCTGAGTTGAAAAGAGACATCTTGCAAAGGTAAGGAACGGAGGTAGATGTTTGAGATGGGAGGCAGATTCCCAGAGGGGAGGTAGGTGTGAGGGATGAGGGGAAGAGGTGGAGGGGCTTCGGGTACATTCTTCATGAGAAGAACTGAGAAATGCGCAGAATTGTTGAATCACTCTATTGTACACCTGATTCTAATATAACACTGTACACTGCCTATACTGGGAATACATTATTTTTTTTTTTTTTAAGATAGGAAGGCAGAGAGGGTTAAGATGAGTACGGAAGTAGCAGTTTTAACTAAGCCAAAAGAAGGGAATGAACTAGACTGATTTAGGTCAACTCCTCACATACATTCCTTAAACCTGCATAACTTTCAAGTATTCTGTAAACTTTCCATGTGCACCCATTTCAACTGCCTTTTTTACATCCCATTTATGATACTTCATTTAAATAATGTATTTTCTTTATATGTAGAATAATTCCAAAGAGGACTTGAACAGTTAACACATATCCTTACATTTCATACTCAGAACACTATTACTCCCAAGCTTTTGCAGATAAAGAGACTGAGGCAAAGAGAGATTAATTACTTGTTCCAGGTCACACAGAGCTGGGATTGGAAACTAGATTAGAAGCTAAACTAGGATGGTAAAAAGTAATACGTGCTTCTCTCTTTCCTCACTCCTCCAAATCTCTCCACATACTGTGTTTCAAATGAAAGTTGAATGAAGTTCAGCTGATATTTAGGAGTGGCAAGAAATAAGGTGGTCACCCTCTATAACCAGGTTATAGAGGATGTTGAAAGACAAATAGAACAGTTTATCCTGTAAATAAATGGAAGGAAACACCAATCATTATAGACCCCTGGTAAGAAGGAATGACAAAAGTATCTTAGGAACATTGTGGTGATGTACTGGGAAGACCAGTTAGTGAGCTATGCAAAGACTGATGAAAATAATAATAATGGCCAATGCTGATCACAGTGTATCATTACAGTCTGACAGGATTATTCTAAGTGTGTGACATTCACCAGCTAATTTAATCCTTTGACAAATGGATAAAATGGATGTCATTATTATGTCCTTTTGGTGGAGAAGGAATGGAGACACACAGAGATGGTCTGACTTGTCCAGCATGTCATAGTGGAGTAGAGCTGGAAGTCCAATGTAAGTGGCCCAGCTCCAGAGCCTGTACTCATCCTCCCATCCCAATCTGAGTAAGCATGGACCATTAAAGGCTTGGGCCAAAGTGATAGCAATGACAGAAAAAGGGGGAGATGGACCTAAAAGGCACTAAAAAGGAAGAATTTATGTGTTTTAGTGGCTGGTTATTTAAATACATGAGAGATAGTGAAATATTCAAGATAACTTTGCAGTTCCTGGGGTGCCTGGGTGGCTCAGGCAGTTGAACATCTGCCTTCGGCTCAGATCGCGATCCCAGGAGAGTCCCACTGGCTCTGTCCTTCTCCCCCACTGTTTGTCTCTCTCAATCTCTCTCTCTCTTTCTCTTTCCCCCTTTCTCAATATCTCTTCTCTTTCTCAAATATATGAATAAAATTTTTTTTTAAAAAAGATAATTTTGTAGTTCAGCACATTGATTCCCCTTGGATGAAAATAAGCAAATCCAGAAAAGGAGCTAGTGTTGTGGGTAAAGATGGTGAGTTCAGCTTCAGAATATGTTGGTGTCAGTCTTTGGATGTCATGAAGTATGACATCCAATGGTACTGTTCAGAAGGCTGTTAGAAACAGAAAGCTCATAAGCTTGTGAGACATGTCAGGGTTGTGGGGGGAGAAGTGCGGTCAGAGGTAGAGTGACAGATTTGGGGATTATGTAGCTGTGGGAGATTTGACTGAGATCCCAAAGAGAAAGCATAAAACTAAATAAGGGAAGGCCAAATTCTACAATTTGGAAAGAACTCATAGGAAAAGATCTAGAATGAGGGAAGGAGAAAGAATGATCATTATTAACTTCTCAGGGACAAGAGAGGGCTTCAGAGCAAGGGATGTGATTAACAGTGTCAAATGTCAGAAACAGCAAAGGAAAGACGACCATGGAAAGTACACTACAGGTGTTATGACTGTGTGAACAAAGACCTTCAGAAAACAGCTTCTGCAGAGTGGTAGACTCTGGAGTCACATGTGTGGGGATTGCAGAGGTGAATAGGCCATGAGGAGACAGCCATTGCCATGACATTGATGAATGATCCTTCTGTTTATATCACAATGTGAAGAAGCAGATCACTCAGCTATCATGTCAGGTGGGTAGAAGCATAAATGGGGCATTTTCTGGGATACAGAGGATTCAAGGTAATTCTTTTTTTTTTTTTAAGATTTATTTATTTATTTGACACAGAGAGAGAGAGAGAGATCACAAGCAGGCAGAGAGAGACGGAGAAGCAGCCTCCCTGCTAAGCAGAGAGCCTGATGCAGGGCTCGATCCCAGGACACTGGGATCAGGACCCGAGCCGAAGGCAGAGGCTTAACCCACTGAGCCACTAGGCGCCCCGGATTCAAGGTAATTCTAATGGCCCTATAACCTGCTACCATCATCACCTACATCAGGCTCAATCTACATTCATTGCTCTGGGAGTGATATTCATGTGGACATGGAGTGGCCACACGAAGCAGCAGTGAGGATTGGTACTTCAGGACTCTGCAGTAGCTGATTGCTTTTTCTTGCTCACCCCTGGACTGCCTATGGAATGATCCCATTTTCCCCCATGACTCCAACCACCAACTGCCATCATCCAAATCTTGAATTTCCTACTCTTTGCTCCAGGCACATGGTATCAGCTGCTTATCAGACATCTCAAACTAGATGCTCCATTGGTACCTCAAATTCAAAATTTCCAGGACTAAATGAATCATCTTACCTCTAAACAATGTTATTTCTCTCATTATGTGAAACCACAGTCACCCAGCGGCCCAAAGCCTCCTCTCACCCACCTCCAGCTGTTGCCAAAGCTGTACCAATTTTGTTACAACAAGGGTTGTGAGAAGTGTTCAGATTGGTCTACTAATACCACTAGTATTTTTAAGGCAGAACTAATAGGAAACATGAGAGAAAGTCTAGAATAATACCTAGGTTTACAGTCTGAGCATCTATGCGAAGCAGGTACCATTTATTAGGATGGGAATTCAGTGGGATTGAATGCGGTGAAGACTAGGACATGATCATTATGTTTGGCGGTGATAAAGACAGGGAGAATTCACCAAGTGTCATTTCAATGGAGGATGGTAAGAAAGCCTTATTGAATTTGAATTCACAGATAGCTCAGGTATCACCTGAATGAATCTGATTTACCTCCAGAAGTTCTGTCTATAGCCAGACTTCCTACCTCTTCCTCCAACACACACATGAGTTGTGCACATGCCTCACACACTCATATACACATATACACCACCTCACTCACTCCCACATGCCAATCACACTCACACATATACACCTTATACAGATCCATCACACACTCACACCATTTGTGTGCACACACACACACACACACACACACACACACTTCATTCCATAGGCATCAGCTACTCCATTCACAGTGCTCTCTGAGCTTTTTTCTGCCTTATTCACTATGCACGAATGGTCACCCACTCCCTAGGTGGCTGCAGGTCCATCTCCTGACAGCAGCATCCACATAGACTGGAATGTAACTGGTGCCTTTGAAGTCCTGCTGTGCAGGGCTCTGCCTCCATGTGACCATCTGCAACTTCAGGAGAGTTCATCTTCTTGGGAGAGTTCATCTTGGGTCTCTTTCATCTTAATATGCTTATCATGGGGCCAATGTGGGAATCTAGGAGAAGATTTGTACATAACTGTTTAAAGAATTATTAAACAAATGTCACAGTCCATATTTCTCCCTCCATCCCCATTAGCATCCTCTAAATGTGGATCTCCAAATACAAACAACAATATCACAAAATTCATGAAACAAAAATATGACAACATTTTTTGGGCACACCTCTCTATTATATGCACTGCGTGCTTTCACATATTCTATTCAGCTGGCTTTATAAGTTGGAGTGGAACTTGAGGATCAATAAGATCTCAGGAATTTAGTATGAATTTCAGTTCAAATCTAACCAGAGAAAACATACGATAATGAGATGTTCACTGGTGTTCCATGTGGACACATTTGAACCACTCAATATAAAGCCACATTAGTAGACCAATTTATACTTTGGAGTAGTAAAATAAAGTGGGGCAATGAATGTGCACTTTTGGTCACTATGATTCTTCAGGCACCAAAAGCAAGATATAAAAGACATGGCAGATATCGAAGAGGTTACTGCCTATGTTCTCTATGTTCTGATGGATTCCTGTCTCATGTTGAGGTCTTTTATCCATTTTGAGTTTATCTTCATGTACAGTGTAAGAGAATGGCCGAGTTTCATTCTTCCACATATAGCTGTCCAATTTTCCCAGCACCATTTATTGAAGAGACTTTTTCCACTGTATATTTTTTCCTGCTTTGTTGAAGATTATTTGACCATAGAGTTGAGGGTCCATATCTGGGTTCTCTACTCTGTTCCACTGGTCTATGTGTCTGTTTTTATGCCAGTACCATGCTGTCTTGGTGATCACAGCTTTGTAGTAAAGCTTGAAATCAGGCAATGTGATGCCACCAGTTTTGTTTTTCTTTTTCAACATTCCCTTAGCAATTTGGGGTCTCTTCAGGTTCCACACAAATTTTAGGATTATTTGCTCCAGCTCTTTGAAAAATGCCGGTGGAATTTTGATTGGAATGGCATTGAAAGTATAGACTGCTCTAGGCAGTACAGACATTTTAACAATGTTTATTCTTCCAATACAAGAGCATGGAAATTCAAGATATGTCTCCAAAGGCAAAGGAAGCAAAAGTGAAAATGAACTTTTGGGACTTCATCAAGATCAAAAGATTCTGCACAGCAAAGGAAACAGTCAACAAAACAGAGAGGCAACCCACGAAATAGGAGAAGATATTTGCAAATGACAGTACAGATAAAAGGCTGATATTCAGGATCTATAAAGAACTTGTCAAACTCAACACACACAAAACAGATCATCATGTCAAAAAATGGGCAGAAGACATGAACAGACACTTCTCCAATGAAGACATATAAATGGCTATCAGACACATGAAAAAATGTTCATCATCACTAGCCATCAGGGAGATTCAAAATAAAACCACATTGAGATACCAATTACAGCAGTTAGAATGGCCAAAATTAACAAGACAGGAAACAACATGTGTTGGAAAGGATGTGGAGAAAGGGGATCCCTCTTACATTGTTGGTGGGAATGCAAATTGGTGCAGCCTCTTTGGAGAACAGTGTGGAGATTCCTCAAGAAATTAAAAATAGAACTTCCCTATTACTCTGCAATTGCACTACTGGGTATTTACTCCCAAAATACAGATGTAGTGAAAAGAAGGGCCATCTGTACCCCAATGTTCATAGCAGCAATGGCCACAGTCGCCAAACTGTGGAAAGAACCAAGATGCCCTTCAATGGATGAATGGATAAGGAAGATGTGGTCCATATACACTATGGAGTATTATGCCTCCATCAGAAAGGATGAATACCCAACTTTTTTTTAAAAAAATATTTTATTTATTTATTTTACAGACAGAGATCACAAGTACGCAGAGAGGCAGGCAGAGGGGGATGGGGGGAGGAAGCAGGCTCCCCGCTGAGCAGAGAGCCCGATGTGGGGCTCGATCCCAGGACCCCAGGACCATGACCCGAGCTGAAAGCAGAGGCTTTAACCCACTGAGCCACCCAGGTGCCCCAATACCCAACTTTTGTATCAACATGGACAGGACTGGAAGAGATTATGCTGAGTGAAACAAGTCAATCAGAGAAAGCCAATTATCATAGGTTTCACTTATTTGTGGAGTGTAAGAAATAACACAGAGGGGGCACCTGGGTGGCTCAGTGGGTTAAGCCTCTGCCTTCAGCTCAGGTCACGATCTCAGGTCCTGGGATGGAGTCCTGCACTGGGCTCTCTGCTCTGCAGGTAATCTGCTTCCCTCTCTCACCCTCTGCCTGCCTCTCTGCCTACTGGTGATCTCTCTGTCAAATAAATAATAAATAAAATCTTAAAAAAAAATAAATAACACGTGAGACATGGGGAGATGGAGAGGAGAAGGGAGTTGAGGGAAATTGGAAGGGGAGATGAAGCACGAGAGACTACAGACTCTGAAAAACAATCTGAGGGTTTTGAAGGGGCGGGGGGTGGGAAGTTGGGCCGGCCTGATGGTGAGTATTGTGGAGGGAACGTATTGCATGGAGCACTGGGTGTAGTGCATAAGCAATGAATTCTAGTACACTAAAAAGTAGTTAAAAAAAAAAAAGACATGGCAATATTTGGAATTTAAGAAACAAAACAGATGAACATAAGGGAAGGGAATGAAAAAATAAAATGAAAATGGAGAGGGTGGAATACCATGAGATGCTGAACTCAAGGAAACAAACTGAGGATTGCTGCAGGGGAGGTAGGTATGAGAAAGGGATAATTGGGGGATGGGCCTTAAGGAGGGCACGTGTGAGGTAATGAGAACTGGGTATTATACGCAACTGATGAATCACTAAATTCTACCTCTGAAACTTATTTAAAAAATACTGAGAGAGGGGCACCTGGGTGACTCAGTGGGTTTAGCTTCTGCCTTTGGCTCAGGTTGTGAACTCAGGGTCCTGGGATCAAGCCCTGTATCGGGCTCTCTGCTCAGCAGGGAGCCTGCTTTCCACCACCACCCCCCCATGCCTGCCTCTCTGCCTACTTGTGCTCTCTCTCTCTCTCTCCCTCTCTCTGTCAAATAAATAAATAAATAAATAAATAAATAAATACAATCTTTTAAAAAAATACTGAGATAGAGAGAGAGAGAGATGGCAAAAATGCATACTCTAGCAAAACCTGGTTTGTGGTCATCCGTAACAGGTGCACCTCTGTGATAGGTGACTCTTCCCAGAACTCTTCTGAAACCTCAGCATACCCACACAACCCCAGAGGCTTTTGTTAAAACTTAGATTTTCATACGGTAGGTCTGTGGTAGGGTCTGCAGTTTAACCAACTCCCAGGAAATGCTAATAATGATGCTGGTCCAGAGGCCATGCCTGGAATAGCAAAGACTTCATAGGAGAGATAGTAGGTAGAGTAACTTCCTAGCTTCCTATCTGCACTGAACTGCCTTATTTTATTCATACAATCTGTTTCAACAAACTGGTATTTTCTTTTTCATTTGGTATCACTTTATAGTCACCAGCTGTGTTGGGGTAGGTGGGGTATGTGCAGGAGGCAGACATTACTGGTTTAGCTCAAATGAGGCAAAGAAGCTCTTGTACATACACACGCTTAGTAGAGAAAAAACTGGGCTGAAGATCCTTCAAAATGGAAGGCACCACCTGACCAGGACTGGCTGTAATCACATTTCATGCCTAATATAAACATTTTTTTTAAAAATAAGTGAATTTGGCAATGTAGACAGCATGTTTAGTGAGATTTTCAAGAGCTCGTTGGCCTCAGCCAAGATGAAGTCTGTGCTGATGTTGTGGTTAAGTGCCCTGCTGAATTAAAGTAGAATTTTACAAGGGATGTGTAGAGAGAGACCAAGACAGGAACATGAAGCAAAGAAAGAGCTTGAACCCATAGAGAAAAAAAGGACAGTAACTGGGAATTGTTCATTGTGATGGCAGAAATACTGAGCTGAGCAACAATAGAGGTCATGAAAGTAGTGAAGGGAAATATTGACACTAATGATGCAACCCAGGGATATAATAATATTTGCCTCACTGGGTTGCTCTGAGAATCAAAGTTGATGAAATGTTTGAAAACACACTGAGTATGTTAAAGGACTAGACCAATGTTTAGAGGTGTTATAAGAACATCACCATTTACAAAATGCTTTTATACACTCTGCATGCTTCAAAGGGATGTGAGGCATAGCATGATCTTAAGACATGCAGTTAGAGATCACTCATTGGTTAGTTCAAAAACTAAATAGATCAGTATAACAACCCATGCTTTTTAATATATAAATACTAATTATATCTGAGTTGAAAAACCTGGGCAATGTATTGGAACAATTAGAATTTTCAACCCCTTCAAAATATTAATTATTAGGTAACTAGTTTAGCTTTCTGACCCATAAAATGGTGAGGTACCTTCAGTCCAATCTTGTTCTAAAAGTACACAAGTTCAGCTATCTAAATACAAAGGGAAAGGAACAGAATAAAAGTTGGGGATGGGGAGTGGGTTTCTGTTAACGAGGCTGTTCCCCAGTCTTGCGTGTGGGCCAATATGAGTGTTTTGTTTATCTTGTTCTACTTACAATAAAGTCTTTTTTCTAGTCCAGAAGAAGAAGAAGAAGTAGGAGGAGAAGGGGAGGAGGAGGAGATGGAGGAGGAGGAAGAGAAGGAGGAGGAGAAGGAGAAGAAGAGGAAAAGGAAAAGGAAAAGGGGGAGGAGGAAGAAGGGGGGGAAGTGGAGGGGGAGGAGGAGTAGAAGAAGAAGAAACAGAAGAAGGAGGGAGGGGAGGGGGAGGAAGAGGAAGAGGAGGAGGAGGAGAAAGTGCAACTTGCGGACCCTGGTTAGTGGGACTCTGTCACTTATCATTTTGAGTCCCAGTTTATTCATATGTAAAATGGAAATATGAAATGAATAATGTAAAACAATCATTTGATATCATTTCTGTGTGAAATCCTTACAATTGTAAGGATTTGGGTAGAAAAAGTCACCACATAGTAATGCATTTGGCTGCAAGAAAAACAATCTTTGACTAACAGAGGTCTAAATAAATTGAAGGTACAAGGTATTTTCCTTACAAAACAGGAAATTGGGAAGTTACCTCTTGCTGAAGTCAATTCAGTGGCTCAGTATTTCTTCCAGGGTTCACACTCTATTTTTTTTTTTTTAAGATTTTATTTATTTATTTGACAGAGAGAAATCACAAGTAGACGGAGAGGCAGGCAGAGAGAGAGGAAGGGAAGCAGGCTCCCTGCTGAGCAGAGAGCCCGATGCGGGACTCGATCCCAGGACCCTGAGATCATGACCTGAGCCGAAGGCAGCGGCTTAACCCACTGAGCCACCAAGGCGCCCCACACTCTATTTTTCATGGCTACCTTTAGCACATTGGATTTTGTCGTCTGCTGGTCACATTATCATCACAGCATGGTTGTCACATTTTAGATACCACAGCTTTACTCAAAGAAGAGGGGAGAAAATTAGGATGAGAAGTGACCCCAACTGAGTCTGTGCTATTCTATCTGGAAAGCCAATGTTTTCCAGAATTTTTTTTTAAAGATTTTATTTATTTATTTGACAGATAGAGACCAGAAGTGGGCAGAGAGGCAGGCAGGAAGAGAGAGAGGGGGAAGCAGGCTCCTGCGAGCAGAGAGCCTGATGCAGGCTTGATCCCAGGACCCTGAGATCATGACCTGAGCTGAAGGCAGAGGCTTTAACCCACTGAGCCACCCAGGTGCCCCTTTCCAGAATTTTCTACTCTACTTCAGGAAGCATCTACTTGTATCTCATTAGGTACTTACCTCTCTACTTATATTGGTTTGTTTTATGACACAGCCATCCCTAGCTACAAGATTTGCTGAAAAATTAATATTTAACTTTGAAAGACTATAGAAGAGGCAGACAAGGGGAAAAGAGGATGAGATGTTAAGTCAACACTGCCTGCCACAGAAGGGCGGGAATTATCGACGTTTTGCTTCCAGGGAAGGCTCAGTGGTGTTAAATGACCCACATAAATTCACTGAGTAAAGCTAGAAATTGAATTGCTTTGGGATCACAATAAGTTCAAAACACTACTGGCTTGGTTTAAAACATGGATTTCACTTTAACTTATAATTCTGGAGAGCACTTTGCAACATGTCTCCTATTATATGATGATTTTATATGCCATTTCTACAAGGGAATAGAGCAATTGAAATTTTCTAGACTTAGCCAAAATTATTGTTGGGACTTCGATGTGGTGCAATATTCCTTCAATACTCATTTGATTAAGGAAAAACTAAGTAAATCATTTCATTCTCTTGGGAATGAAACTTTGCCCACCAATGAGCCCTTAGCACCAGGTGTATGTTGGCTTTCAGTGAAGGTAGAGCTGACACCGTAAGTGACAGCAGTGGGTAATATGAGTAAAGGCCCAGAGAAACCAAGCACATCTCAGATGACATTTTTCACTATTCAGTGCTTTAAGCCAGATGCATCTACTTCCCTGGTCTTGGCCAGAAATGCAGAATTTAAACGGCAACAGATTATTTAGAAATAATGTTTCCTTTATATTTCATCTTTTGATTGGGGCAAAATATACATAGCATGAAATTTACCATCTTTACCATTGTTAAGTATACAGTCCAGTAGTGTTAAAAACATACTTAATTTTGGGGGACCTGGGTGGCTCAGTGGGTTAAAATCTCTGCCTTCAGCTCAAGTCATAGTCCCAGGATCCTGGGATTGAGCCCCACATAGGGTTCTCTGCTCGGCGGGAGCCTGCTTCCCCGCCTCTCTCTGCCTGCTACTTGTGATCTCTGTCAAATAAATAAATAAAATCTTAAAAAAAAAAATTCTTGGGGCGCCTGGGTGGCTCCGTGGGTTAAGCCTCTGCCTTCTGCTCAGGTCATGATCCCAGGGTCCTGGGATCAAGCCCCACATCGGGCTCTCTGCTGAGCAGGGAGCCTGCTTCCTCCTCTCTCTCTGCCTGCCTCTCTGCCTGCTTGTGATCTCTGTCTGTCAAATAAATAAATAAAATCTTTAAAGAAAATTCTTAATTTTGTACCATCATCACCACCATCCATCTCCAGAACTTTTCTTATCCTGTAAAACTGAAACTCTATACCCTTAAACAATAACTCCTTACTCGATCCCCTATCCCCAGCCTCTGGCAAACACCATTCTAGATCTCTATGACTTGACTAATTACCTCACAAAAGTGGAATCATTCACTATTTGTCTTTTCGTGCCTGGTTTATTTATTCATTCTGCCAATCTCTGTCTTTTGTTTGGAGAGTTTAATTTACTTGCATTTAATGTAATTACTGATAACAACAGGCTCATTTCTGTCATTTTACTGTTTGTTTCCCACATCTTATAGCTTTTTCATCTCCCATGTCCTGCATTAGTCTTCTTTTGTGTTTAGTTTATTTTTTAATAACAAAACATTTAAATTCCCCTTTTATTTTCTTTTGTGTATACTTTATAGCGATTTTCTCTGTGGTTACATGGGCATGTGGTTACTTACACTCTGGTTTGAATTTATACCAGTTTAATTTCAATAAACCACAAAAACTCTGCTCCATTACAACTCCACCCCCTCTTTTAGTTGTCAATGCCACTAAATTGCATCTTTACACATTGGGTACCCCCAAACATAAATTAATGATTCTTTTAAATGCACTAATCTCTTAAATTATGTAGAAGACAAAATGTATAGTTACAAACCAAAGCGACAAAATCTTAACTTTCAAACCAGAAATTTTTAAAATGTACTAGTTTCTTAAATTATGTAGAAATAAAAAGAGGAGTTATAAATTATTGTTGCAATATTGTGAGATTTTATAATTGCTGGTGTATTGACTTTCAGTGAGTATTGTGTATTGACTTTATTTCTTCATATAACTCTGAGTTACTTTCACTGTAACTTGCAGCATTCACTCAAGCATTCTTGCAGGGCTGGTCTAGTGATAACAAACTCCCCCGCATTTGGTTACCTGGGAATGTCTTAATTCTCCCTCGTTTTTGAAGGACAGTTTTGTCAGATACAGAATTCTTTGATTGATAGTTTGTTTTTGTTTTTGTTTTTCCTTTTAGCACTTTGAATATATCTGCTCACTTTCTTCCGGTCTCCAAAGTTTCTGTTGAGAAATCTGCTGACTCGCTAAACTTATTAAAGATCACTTATAGGTAGTGAGTCACCTTTCTTTTCCTGTTGTCAAGTTTCTCTCCTTGCTTTTGTCTTTTGAAAGTTTGATGATAACCTATTGATTCTGATTTTCTGGAGAACCCTGATTAGTATACCCACCCTAGTTCCTAGGAGCTGCTCCTGGAACACATGCACAGCTGCCTAACAGAGCTGGAGGTGGAGGAGAGGTAGAGGCTACTGTGCTAAGGGCTGAAATTGATCAAAACCGTAATTTACCATACTGAAAGTTGCAAGCCTTCAATAGACTCCCGAGTACCAAAGTAGTTACATCAGACAGTATTTGTCTAGGAGGGGAGACAGATACTCATGCTTGCTACTTTGCTATTTTCCCAGAAACCGAGGAATAATAGTTTTTATAACTATGGAGTCCAAATGCCCTCTTCAAGCATTCACTCTTGAATCATCTCATACTTCTTTTTTCTGAGAAGTAATGATAGACCTACTTTAAAAAAAAAAGTGGGGGGGGCACTGAGAGACAAACTGCATTAAGGCAAACTACCCAAAAAAAACAAATTCAAATCTTCCCTTAAAAATGTTTGATTTTTCGGGCGCCTGGGTGGCTCAGTGGGTTGGGCCTCTGCCTTCGGCTCAGGTCATGATCTCAGGGTCCTGGGATCGAGTCCCGCATGGGGCTCTCTGTTCGGCGGGAAGCCTGCTTCTCTCTCTCTCTCTCTCTGCCTGCCTCTCTACCTACCTGTGATCTCTCTCTGTCAAGTAAATAAATAAAATCTTTAAAAAGAAATGTTTGATTTTTCTTTCTGATTAATAAAAAAGTTGTAGAATCTTCAAGAGGCAATTGCAGTTTACATTAATCATTGACACTTTTAAAAAGATTTTATTTATTTATTTGTCAGAGAGAGAATGTGTACAAGCTGGGGGAGCAGCAGGCAGAGGGAGAAGCAGGCTCCCACTAAACAAGGAGCCTGATGTGGTACTCAATCCCAGGACCTTGGCATCATGACCTGAGCCAAAGGCAGCTGCTTAATGGATTGAGCCACCGAGATGTCCCAATCATTGGCATTTTAAAAATCCAGCCCTGAGATAAAATGTCTGCACAGTCAAAATATAATAAAATAAAATAAGAAAATGTGTTTACATATCAAATATATAACCATTTTGAAGAATGGCCTTCGTAATATTCACTTAAAATGGATTATTATAATAACAAATGCTTTGATCCAATTGGTTATATTAGTAAGGTATAGTAGATGTGACCTTGTTACAGAAAATAAACTCAAACTGTCAAAAGTAATTATTAAGGTATGTCCCTCCACACTGCATTATTCAATTGTTTTCTCTTTATTTTTTTAAATAAATAATTAATTAATTAGAAAGGGAGAGACGGCATGAGAAAGCATGAGCAGGGCAGGGGGTTGGGGGTTCAGAGGGAGAGTGAGAAACAGGCTCCTCACTGAGCAGGCAGCCTGATTTGGGGTCTGATCCCAGGACCCGGAGATCGTTATCTGAGCCAAAGCCAGTTGCTTACCTAACTGAACCACTCAGGTCCCCCATCTTCTCTTTGAATATCAAACTTGAGACTACTTGTATAAAATGGAATGTTTTGACCATACTTTTTTTTTTTTTCAAAAATGAATTTTTACTATGTGGAAAATCATGCTTACTCTTTCCTGTGGTGTACTGACAATCAAAGTGCTGTGTGTCTCCCTGATCTGGTCATTCAAGTCTCTCTGCTCACATTCTGTCTTCTTCACCTCCCCAAGTACTAAGTTGCTTGAACACCAGTCATTGCTGTGGATTAATCCTTTATTTTTGTGGTTTATATTTGATAATGAAATTTTATAAACTCTTCTTAATGCAAGTTCTTCAAGGGCAAGAACTATGACTTCCATTTCCTATACAAATGTCCTGCATTACCGAATAACAATCAGTATAAAATATGGCGTTGATCCAAATTACTCATCTGAGTGTTAAATTAGAGGTCAGTTTCCAGCATTGAGGAAATTAATATTTATCCCTGCTTATTGATGATAGTTGATTACAGCTTTCTTGAGCTTTATTTCCTTCCTCTTTCTGTTTGCCTGAACCAAGCATCTATAATTAAAAATTTAAGAAAGAAACAAAAAAGATATTCCAAATAACAAAGCATACAGTATTATATAGATATAAATACATCTGAATAGCTGACTAACATTCATTTAGTCTTTATCAGTTGATTTGCATTATTTCAACCCAACTTTGGTCAGTTCTCTTTTCCTCTCCTTGTAAGAAACAGAGGATGTAAAACAGAGATATCTGCCTTTCTTTTTCTTTTTCTTCCTTCCTTTCTCTCCCTCCCTCCCTTCCTCTTTTTCTCTTTCTTTCTTTCTTTACTTCCTTCCTTCCTTCTTATTGAAGTATAATCAACATAGAATGTTATATTACTTTCAGGTGTACAACATAGTGATTCCACAGTTCTATACATTACTCAATGCTCACCACTAATGTAGTCACTATCTGCCACCACACAGAGTTATTACAATATAATTGATTATATTGCCTATGCTGTACTTTTCATTCAGTGGCTTATTTACTTTGTTACTGGAAGTTTGTATCTCTTAATCCCTTTTACCTATTTTACTCATTCCTCCACTCCCATCCACCCTGGCAACCACCAGTTTGTTCCCTGTATTTAAGAGTCTGGTGTTTGTGTTTATTCATTTATTTCTTGGATTGCACATATAAATGAAATCATAAGTATTTGTCTTCCTCTGACTTAGTTCACTTGGCATAATATCTTCTAGGTCCATCTATGTTGTCATAAATGGCAAGATTTCATTCTTTTTTGTGGCTGAGTAATATTCCATTATATATATATACACATACACATATACATACATACATACCACATCTTCTTTGTCCACTCATCTATTGGTGGACATGTGAGTTGCTCTTATATCTTGGCTATTGTAGATAACACTACAATAAATATAATTGTGCATATATCTTTTCAAATTGGTGTTTCCATTTACTTTGGGTAAATACTCAGTTGTTTCTCAAAAATTTAAAAATAGGAACACCTAACTAGTTTTTTTTTTTAAAGATTTTATTTATTTATTTAGTTAGTTGACAGAGAGAAGACAAGTGAGAAAGGGAACACAAGCAGGAGGAATGGGAAAGAGAGAAACAGGTTTCCCACTAAGCAGGGAGCCCAATATGGGGCATGATCCCAGGACCCTGGGTTCATGGCCTGAGCCGAAGGTAGACACTTAACCAACTAGTTTTCTAGTTGTTTCTAGTGCCCCCCCACCAACTAGTTTTCTTAGCAGACAGATAAGAAAATAGTTATTGGGGTCCAAATGGCCCATTTGGCTTCCTTTATATCCATACACTCTTCTTTTACAATCTTACTTCTCATTTCCTTATTCTTCCGAATCAAGACTGCATTCATTGTAAGTATTTGGAGACTGATGTTATCATAGCTCTGTGCTCATGTTTTCAAGTCAGCTTTGAGATTCTTGATAAGACATGCTATCAAAAGTTCAAAATATTTTTCTTATATTAATAGGCAACACAAATAAAAATTGTTCTCAAGGGTCAGAAAGACCATTACATCAATCAACTCCACACTAGAGAGAGAAAAAGAATCTATGGATGGACAAATCCACTATATTAAGACTTCATTTAGAGCTCAACTTAAAGCTCAACTTAAAAAGGGGATTTGGATATTAAAAGCAAACAGGAAGTCACATTTTTGGCAAATGTGGAGAAATTTAAATCCTGAACAGTGACAAAATTCTGCATTCACAAAAGTTGAGTGGGCTCTAAACTTGGCAAACATGCTCTTAGAGCCCCCTTTCAAAGAAGGAAAATCCTTTTAAAAGGCTAAAAGACAAAGGCATCTTGGATATTAAAATGCCTTTTTTTTTTTCAAAATAAAGACTGATGAGTTATGTGTAAAGGAATCAAAAACACATGGATTAAGCTTTACTTAAAACAAACATAGGTTTAAGTGTGGGGGGAAAGCTATGAGCACAGTTTGTTAAGAGCTTCCCTCAATCCCAAATATTTGCAAAAAGGGTTGCCTTTTCCAGAACACAAGTTTTCTATGTCTGGTTTGATGGTATCATTCACTAGAAATTGCCATTCACCTAGTATCCTTCTTGCCCAACTACAGCTGCCATTTGCTCTCTTGTTTGTCTTCCCCATATTATAATTGACTGTTTTCTGTGCCATGCTAATTAATGCTCATTTACAAAAGCAGACTCATAGAGCAGCAAATAGGCAGCTCCATGTTTTGAATTGGAGGCATGTTTTGTGCCTGAACAGTGCCTATAAACACTACCAGGTGCATCTTTTAGGCATTGTTTCTAGAATGGCCATCCCACAATGCTTCTGATGCCTCTCCAACCACTTGGGCTAAATTGGTTTCATGTGCCATTCACTCTAATTTTGTGGAAGGCTGGTTTTTCTCTGGCAATGGGTGACATTTTCCTGGCCCAGCAATCACATGCCTAGAAGGTTTCTACTCTTGCATGAAGGCAATTTCTGGCCAAAGGAGCCTGGCTGACATGCTAGAGGCTCAGATTCTCCAGACACACAGAGCGCAGACAGAGAGCAACTGGCGCCATGCTGCACATTCCCACCCATCTTCAGCATTCCCAACACATTAGGGTGAGTCAAAGGTCTTCCCTTTGTTTTCAACAAGTGAAATTAGGTCTCCAGGACTTAAATGCTGAGATAGAGTTCAGCTTACTGAGTAAATGGGGAGATTGGAATATAATCATCTAAGTTAAATAATGGGAATGAGGGTCTCTAACTGGAATGCACTGGAATGGCCTAGGAAGCTTTAAAAAATGTTGATGCTTGAGTCCCATGCTGCAGAGATTCTAACATAATCGGACCACTGTGTAGTCTGGGTATCTAGATTTGCTAAAGCTCTCCAGATGGGGGCTCCTGGGTGGCTCAGTGGGGTAAGCTGCTGCCTTCCGCTCGGGTCATGATCTCAGGGACCTGGCATCGAGTCCCGCATTGGGCTCTCTGCTCAGCGGGGAGCCTGCTTCCCTCTCTCTCTCTCTCTCTCTCTCTCTCTCTTCCTGCCTCTCTGCCTACTTGTGATCTCCCTCTGTCAAATAAATAAATAAAATCTTAAAAAAAAAAAAAAAGCTCTCCAGATGATTCCACTGGGCAGCCAAGGTAGAAAACTTCTTTACTAGGGCTTCAGGGTTGATTATCATAATGAAGCTAAGTATGGGGATATAGTCAGGATACTCAAAACTGGTTGCATATTAGAATCACTTGAGGAGATTTTTGAACTACGAATACTAATGCCTAAACTTACCCTCAGAATTTCTGATTTAGTTATATAATACTATAGTCTAAGCTTTATTCTAAATGTAAGATACACACACACACACAATATAATATGCCCTGGTCTAAGTGTGTTCTAAGTTACTGGCCTAAGCTCTATTCTAAGTGGATATATATCTAACAGATAATATATAAAGCCTATAAATTAGCTGCTTACAATGGCAACAAGTCTATAAAACTAGTTACTTACAGTAGATACCTTCAAAATGATCCCAAGGGATCCTTGCTTATTGGTCAAGGGTGTAGTCTACTCCCACATTGAATCAGGGTCGATCTGTGTGGCCAGTGAAATATTCTGGGAGTGATGGCATATGACCTTAAGGCTAAGTTATGAAATGCATTACAAGTTTCACCTTGGTCTCTTGGGTTGCTTGCTTTGGAGAAAATCAGATAATATGCCATGGTGGACTCCCAAGCAGTCCAGCAGAGAGGACTCTGGGGACAGAAACCAACAGTAAGCACCATTTTGTCATTCATGTGAGCAAAGCACCTTGGAAATGGGTCCTCTATTCCTAATTGAGCCATCATGTGACCACAGCCCTCAATTAAAGAAACCTGTGTTGGAAACACCAATCCAAGCTGCTTCTGCAGAAAAACCATAAAAGATGTCCTAAGCTATTAGTATTTCATGTTATTTGTTATGCAGCATTAAGATGATACTAAAATTATTCTTATTTTACAGTTGGGGAAACTGAGTCATGGAGTAGTTAATAAAAGTAATATTGTAGAGCTGTAGAGAGTATATTTTGGAACTAAATTAGGTAATTTGTTTTCAAAATCTGTACTCTTAAAAAATGATGCAATAAAGTTGCTCATGCACATTGTTTTAGATTGCTTGATGGAGAAAGTACAATGGCAATAATAAGCCAAAGAAAGTAGATTCATTCAGACATCCTACATGTTGTGCCTGCATTGCCAATTGTTTCAAAGTTATTAGACCATCAAAATGCTACCCTTCCCCTAGTCATTTCCTACACTTTCTATTCTTTCCTGTGGCCCACAGCTTTGAAGGACTTCTCAGAAGATCATCCATTCCAGCCCTTTGGTTATTTTGGTTTGCCTTTCTTTCTTTCTTTCATTCTTTCCTTCTTTCTTTCTTTCTTTCCCAATACTGCAAAACACAGGAAGTCCATGTTGCAGATGGGTTAAAAAACATATGATCATATCTAAAATGTTTTCTGCTTTAAGTCTTTGTTTAGGCTTTACGATCTTTGAGAACTAGCTGTTTATATTTTAAAGAAATCCTTCTCTTGGTGTAGAAAAAGCCCAGATTTTAAGAGGAAGAAAGACCTTGGCCCTGTCTCTGCTGTGTAACTTTGGGCAAAGCATTGGATGCCCACTTACCACTCTCAGAGATGCTAATTAGATTGTACTTGGATGGGGGCTAGGTGTGGGGTTTTGTGAAGCCTTCTATAGAGTCCAATGTGCATCCAGAATTGCAAACTACTGCTATCGCTCCTTGTACTCTGGCTTTCCTTACTTGTTAAGTGCAGGTAATAATACTGGGGATTGGTGTTTTTTGTGAGGATTAATGATAAGTAATTCAGAAGAAGCTCTATGCATGGTGTTTGGCACTGGTATATGACGAATGTTACCCATCAGTATTTGAGGTTTGTTTTAGAAATTTTATTGTGTTATACAAAGGTTTAATACTTGCTTAGATACACCCATTCATTTATTTTCCCTAGTGAGCCCTAATGCCTTTCTATTTAGAAATCCCTTTCCATCCATAGAGCAAGTAAATTACATTTATCCCACCTGTCTGGAATTTATTTTAGCATATAAAGCAAAATGAGGCTAGGGCTTAAATTTTTTCCCAAAGAGTCCATTTTCTCTTGACATGCACTGAATCCACACCTTCCCCCATTCACTGGTAATGCCTTCTTAGTTATATATTGGGGTTTTGGGCATATACCAGCATCTATTTCTGGACCAATTACTCTTATAAATGGATCATCTCATTATTCTAGTCCTAGTTTTTTAAATGCTTAATTATTAAGGCTTTGTAACACCTTTAATATCTGTTGGATTAACACAAACATTTACCACCTTTCTTTTATTAAACATTTCTTCAATATTCTTGAATGAGGTACATTTTGAAAAAACCAAGTTCTTACCCTGCCGAAGATCCTTCAGTGATTCCTCATCAGCTTACAGAGTGATTTAATTTCTCCCTTAAGGTACCCCAGATTGAAAGAAAAGTAAATTATTTACTCAGGATCAAGGGGTATAATCCAAAGCAGTCTATCAGAAGTCCAATATTCTACTTGCCTACTGTTCTATTTTTAAAAATCGAAGCAACTTTGCAATCTATTTTCCAATACATCTACTTTTTTTTTTTCAAGCACACAGTATTTTTAGAGCTGTTTTAGATTCACAGTAAAATTTAACAGAAGGTAGAGAGACACATCATTATTCCCAGAGTCCACAGTTTCCATGAGGGTTCACTCTTAGTGTTATACATTCTGTAGGTATTGACAAATATGTCATGACCTATACCCACCATTAGAGTATCATACAGAATGGTTTCACTGCCCTAAAAATCCCCTATGCTCTGCTGTTCATCCCTTCCTCCTTCCTAACCCTTGGCAACTACTGATCTCTTTACTGTATCTGTAGTTTTTCCTTTTCCAGAATGTCATCTAGTTGGAATCATGCAGTATGGAGACTTTTGGGATTGGCCTCTTCCAATCTCAAAAGTAATATATAATATTACTATGTAATACTATGTAATATTATTAGTAATATACCTTTAAGTTACCCCTGTGTCTTTTCATGACTTGATAGCTTATTTCTTTTTAGTATTACTTTTTTTTCTCCAAATAAAATAGCACTTCAGTAGCTATGATGTGTTTATCCTATTGCTTTAAGTAGTACTTGTCCCTTGTGCCTATCCTGTGTGTCCTGGGAGTAGCCCAGTTTGAAAACTAAGACTGATTGGAAAAATTCAAGTGCTGTATTATGGCCTACTTATCCCTTTTTGATCTATCTCTGGTGTATCTTACAGACTCATTTTCTACTATGCCTCAGATACACTCAAAAGGCACCACTATAAAACAATTTGAAGCTCCTTAATGACAGTGCTATGGGTAACAATGATGATTATGATGATACGGTGGCTATATCTTTTGAGTTCTTCCTTTTTTCCATCCCAGCTACACATAGAACATGCATTAAGGCATATGGTTGTTTTAAAATAAGTCCACAGATTCTTTGTTCCTCTTCTTTTCCAAAGGTGGGGACTGAATCTCTTTCCTTGAGTGTAGGTTACATCTGAGACTGGCAGAAGTAACAATAAGAGACTTTCACTATTTGGCCCAAAGGGCATTATATCTTCCTCCTTGCTTTCTTTTTTGGGATCATTTGGAAGCCAGCTGCCATGTTGTTAGGACGCTCAAGCAACCTTGGAAAGAGATTCATGTGGGGAGGAGCTCAGACCTCCTGCCGTAGGCTAGCAATGACTTGTCAGCCACATGAATGATCATTCCGGAATCAGACCCTCCAGCCCTAGTCAAGCCTATAAGACTACTACCCCAGATGACATGTGGACCATAACTCCCTGGGAGACCTCGAACTAGAAGCACCTGGCTAAATCACCCCTGAATTCCTGACCCATAGAAACTCTATGGGATAATAAGTGTTTAGTATTATTTCAGGTAGCTGGATTTGGGGTAAGGTGGTGTGCAGAAATCCACAACTAATAGAGCTTATTTAACCTTCATAGTAATCTGAGATAGTTTAATTATTAATCCCCATTTTCAGAAGAGGAAACTGAGGTATAAAATGATTAATTTACTTGTCCAAAGACACCCTCTTACCAACATACAAAATCAGGATCGGAACACAAGTGGTCTGAGGGCAGAGCCTTCGACCATATTTCACACAATGCATTCCATGTTTCCGTGCCTTTCCCCACAGTGAGTCCTCAGAACAGCTTATTCCCCCACCTCGGTTCAACCTTAACAAAGACTACAGAGGCCGAAATAGAAAACAACCAAGGGTGTTACACAAAGGGGAATTAAATTTACTTGAAAAGTCAAAGTAACCATGCTACTAAGCCTGGGAGAGCAAGGGAGAGTATATGCAGGTCATTTCATTTTACCTTCATGTGAAATTATGATAAATCATCCCTCCTTTTAGGAGCATATTAGGTGCCTGGTACTTGGTGAATTCATCATATCTAGTTTTTACTGCCACTTTAGAGAGGACTTATTCTTGCCTTCATGTTATAACTGAGGACACTGAAAAATATTAATATATTCCATATACAAAGAAGTAGATGTCACACAAAGGCCCTATTAAAAAAAAGAATGAATAACAAGAGTAGAAAGTGTCATAGAAGTACAAGAGTTAATCATCATGGGGGGAGTCCTACTGCAGTATTCAAGATAATCAAAACTGAAACAATAAATCCCTTACTAGCCAAATAAGCAGAGATTAATTTTCAGTGAAAAATCTGAATGCTGGGATATATGGATATATCTCTGAAAATGGATCTCTCTTTTCTTTTCTTTTTTTTTTTTTTTTTTTTAGTGTCCTGTGCAAGTAATAAATTGCTACAATATTTATGGTAAACAGTTTGATTACATGTATTAAGAATACTAAAAAGTTTGTGCCTTTGATCTAGTAATTCTATGTCTTCATATACATCCTAAAATAAGAGTCAAAGAAGTAGGCAAATACCTCCATACCAGGTGTTTATGATAACTGTATTTAGAAAAGAAGAAAAAAAGGATGAAAACAAAATAAGTTAAATATCTCACAGAGAAATAATAAAATAAGTGACTGCATTCATAAGACAAAAGATTATGTGGTCCTTTGGGGAGACATTTAAAAAAATTTTAATAAAAATATTTAATGGATATTGAGACCAAAATATTCAGTCATTATAACAAAGTTGCTGAATTTAATTGAGAGATTAATTTTCATATTCTAGTGTATCTGCATTTGGGGATTATTAGTGGTGTATTAGTTTCCAATGGGTGTCCCAAAAAGTACAAAAAACTGGGTGGCTTAAAACAATGTAAACCTCTGGTTTCACAGTTCTGGAGGAAGGGAGTTTGAAATCAAGGTGACAACTGAGTCATGCTCTGTTTCAAGCCTCCTTTCGAGCTTCTTCTAGTGTCTGCCACTGTCAGGCATCCCTTGGCTTGTGGCTGCATCACTCCAGTCTCTGTGTTTGTCTTCTCATGTCTTCTCCCTGCCTTGCCTCCTCATAAGAACACTAGTCATATGAATTAAGAACCCAGTCTACCCCAATGTGATTTCATTGTAACTAATCACATCTGCAAAAACCCTGTTTCCAAACAAGATCACATTCCGAGGTGCTAGAGGTTAATACTTTAACATATCTTTTTCTTTTTCTTTTTCTTTTTTTTTTTTTTTTTGAGGGGGAGGGAACAATCCAACCCAATATAAAATGAAGATATATGATACAAGACATAGTCACTGATCTTGGTTCACTGAAGAGTTGTGATAATAGGTATTGGTCCAGAGATGTCCTCAATCATCTCCTGTTATTGTCCTGAAAGAATCTGGGTGGCAGTTAGCCCGGCTGTTAAAAGGCATCCACTCTTATGTGGTATCAATAGTTGTTGTGCAACTAGTCTAGCATCTGTGTCCTTGCTTTGCCTTACTTTGGATTCTGGCATCTTTGTTTATAAGCCTTTGAACACTCAGTTAATTAGATGAAAAAGTGAGACCACACATCGACTGTCATTGCAAATCAGGAAAAGGACACATACACATACATACTCATGCCTCTCAGCCTTTTAAAACATGAGATTTAGGGCACCTGGGTGGCTCAGTTGGTTAAGCGACTGCCTTCAGCTCAGGTCATGATCCCAGAATCCCTGGATCAAGTCCCACATTGGCTCCTGGCTCTGCAGGGAGTCTGCTTCTCCCTCTGATCTTCTTCCCTCTCATGCTCTCTCTCACTCTCTCTATCAAATAAATAAATAAAGTCTTTTAAGAGAACAGTGTGGAGATTCCTCAAGAAATTAAAAATAGAACTTCCCTATGACCCTGCCATTGCACTACTGGGTATTTACCCCAAAGATACAGATGTAGTGAAAAGAAGGGCCATCTGTACCCCAATGTTTATAGCAGCAATGGCCATGGTCGCCAAACTATGGAAAGAACCAAGATGCCCTTCAACGGACGAATGGATAAGGAAGATGTGGTCTATATACACTATGGAGTATGATGCCTCCATCAGAAAGGATGAATACCCAACTTTTGTAGCAACATGGACGGGACTGGAAGAGATTATGCTAAGTGAAATAAGTCAAGCAGAGAGAGTCAGTTATCATATGGTTTCACTTATTTGTGGAGCATAACAAATAGCATGGAGGACATGGGGAGTTAGAGAGGAGAATGGAGTTGGGGGAAATTGGAAGGGGAGGTGAATCATGAGAGTCTATGGACTCTGAAAAACAATCTGAGGGGTTTGAAGGGCAGGGGGGTGGGAGGTTGGGGTACCAGGTGGTGGGTATTATAGAGGTCACGGATTGCATGGAGCACTGGGTGTGATGAAAAAATAATGAATACTGTTATGCTGAAAATAAATAAATTTAATTTTTAAAAAATGAGATTTACACATATTGATAGTGTCTCCATCAATTCTTCCCCTTCATGCTGCACAAATTCTTAGTAAACCTAAAGGCTTTAGTACACATGAAACCATTTCTGTAAATTAATATCCTATTTTAAAAGAGGGCTTTTAAATACACAAGCCCTTCCCTAGTTCCCCTTCCTGACAATAGAGAATATCTCAAGTTATTTGTAATTTGAAGGACTCATCAGACCTTCACGGAGTTTATGATAATCAAAATGAGTATTATTCTTTGCTACTGTGGTGTGGATGTTTATCCATCGCATGCCAAGTTAAAATGGTTTGTACATACTTTAGAGAATAACAAGAGTGGTTATCTAGGGTAAATGTGAATGAAGGCAATGTTTCAAAAAGACATCGAGACCCAACACAATTTAAAAGATTTCTTTCTTTAGAGAGTATGACTGGAGTAGAGGGTCTTACATAAGTCATCCTACCGAATCTTCTTGAGGTTATTGTGCCAAAGCAATCAACAAATTGAGTTCCTCTACCACGTACAATAGCATACAACAGACAAGAACCTTCTTAATGAAATACCTCTTTTTATGAAATACCTGAAGAATTACCTGCTTTTCACTATGTCCTCCACTTCACATTGCTTTGCTTCCAGTATCCTCCTACACTTTTAAATGAAAAACTTTGGAGAAAAACTTTGAGAACTTCTAAGGCCATTTATGCTTTGGCCCCTAACTCAGTTGTATGCCTCATTTCCTACTTCTCCCATCCTTCATTTGCGTGCTCCAATCTACAGGATGTTCTACCATTTCTAAAATAGGAACTGTGAATGTCTATGTCGTTTTCCAAACCACTCCTTCTGGTTAAAATGACCACAACTTTTCTATGACGAAGGGGGAGAAAGCAAATTATCCATTAAAATGAAAAATGTTCTATCTCTGTAAAACTTTTATTGAATTCCACAGAATTAGCTTTTTTTGTTGTTGTTGAACATTTTAGAGTGGGTCTAAGTGAAAAGAAAAAGTTCTCCACCAATTCCTCTGATCCTTGATTCTATTCCCAAGAGATAACCTTTTGCATTTAGATCTGTTGTTTATTGCCACATTTCTAAGTAAGGTTGATTCGTCACTGTTCAGCATTATTTTTTGACCACTGCTATGAAAGAGGAGGATTTAGCTCTTATACTTTTTCCTATTTCCCTGAAGGTCCTAAATTTTTTCAGGTAGATTTTTGTTATTTTTGTTATTTTTTTAGATTCATCTACTATTTTTATGACTTTAATATGTGTAAAGCGTCTACTTTCAGTCGCATCAACATTAAGCACTATATCTTAAATCACCCGTTTGTAAAGTGAAGAATTAGGACTTGAACAAGGACTTACAAGCTGGATGAGCCCTGGTAAACCACTGGGACTTTAACTTGTGACTCCAAAGGGCCACACTAGGAAAAGCAGTGAGCCAGAAATAGGATGCAACTGAAATTCAGCTCTGGAAACATCTCAGTCCCTCAGAAGTGGACACAAATCCTCTCTAGAAAGACATAACATTGTCCTAGGACTCAAATTAATTCTGTAATTTTTCATAAACAATGTCTAGCACACAAACCAAAAAACACCAGAAATAAGAGAAACAATAATTGATAGAGGAAGAGGAAGAAGAAAGAAGAAGGAGGAGGAAGAGGAGGAGGAGGAGGAGGTGGAGGAGGAGGAGGAGGAGGAGGAGGAGGGGAAGGGGGAGGAGTAGGGGGAGGAGTAGGGGGAGGAAGGGAGAGGAGGAAGATAAGGGGGAGGAGAATACCACAAGGATGCAGAAATAATTATCACACACAAACTTTAAAATAATTGTGCTTGATATGTTCAAGGAATTAAAAGACAAGACTGAGAATTTTAGCAGAGATATGGAAACCATAAAGAAGGAAAATCAATAAAGAGCACTTAGAATGTTTTGATTGAAAAATATCGCTTACTATAAAATCAACTAATATGATTGGACGTAAAATAGATTCTGTGGCTTTAAATTTGTGCCACTCAAGTTGAAATGAAAGAACAAGAATAAATGAGACCTCTTTTCTTTCACCATATGTGAATCTTTTTCACCACACTTGAATTCCTCTAAACCATGCGAATGTTTGTTTGCTTCATATTTAGATTATAATTAGTTTATTGGTTCTTCCTATAGTTTTTAATAGTCATTTTTTGCCCTGTTTTTGTTGAGATTAGAAATATAAGTCACCTCTACTATATGAATGAGATATTCCAACTTATTAATTGCATCATGAAATTAAATGCACAGTATTTTCATTTTGAAATGATCTTTTTTTTCAGATGAACAGATATTCATGTTGGAACTTGGACCTGATGTTTTCTTTGTCTGCTGCATGGTTACCTCCCAGTAATTCTTTTGTACACTCAAATTAGCTCCCCTTTTCTTCAACTCCGTGATATTTTTGTGTATTCTTCTCCTGTATTGCTAGTTTATTCTCACACAACTTTTACAGTTATGGTGCATGGGTGTTAAACTTTCTAAATCTTTGCATTTCTGAAGATTCAGAATGCAGACTTCTAGACCATCTTATTATCTAAACTACTTTGGGATTTTAACATAACGTGTCTGGTTTTGCTGTTTTGTTTTGTTTGTTTTGTTTTGTTTTGTTTTGTTTTTTCATTTTTAGTCCAGCACTTAATCTGAAGATTGATGATATTACGATATTACAACTTTTAGTTCTTAGATCATTTCTTTCTTTCATTCTCTCCCTCCCTCCCTCTCTCGAATTTTCTCTCTTCCTCCCCCCGCCCCCGATTTCTTTCTCTTTCCTTCTCTCTCTCTCTCCCCCCTTCTCCTTCCCTCTCTCTTTTATTTTGGAATTTTTATTAACCAGATGTTGGACTATTAAATTCATCTTTGAAGTCTCATCAGTTTTCTTAATTTTAATTTCTTTATCTTCCTATTTTCTTCTGCCCTTCTTTGCTTCTTCTTATTTAACAATATTTTTAATACTTTTGTTTTCTGAATTTTTCTTTTTGTCAGAGAATTGTATTCATAATCTAAAATGCAATGTTATCTCCAATCACTTTCACAGTAAAATGCAAAAAGGAAACACTTTCTATTTCTCTTCTCTTATCTTTTTACTGTCATTTGTGCTATATATCATTTGTAGCATTTATTCTTATCACTACTTGTTTTTTTGTTGTTGCTTTTCATAAAATCTGTTCATTCTTAATTATCTAGCTATATTTGTGAAGATTACATATTGTTTCAAATATTACATATTGTTACACATTAGGAAACATCAATTTTCTCTGCCATTATTTAACTTTCTGTTTAAACCCATATGAAATTTTATAATCTCAGTTCCTCTCTAGATAATGCGTTCCGTGAAAGCAGAAATAGTGTCTAATTCATTTTTTATAATCAATAGCAAACAAATGCATGGGTCATAGTGAAGACTTAATAAATTAAAAACTAAATAAATAAGAATAAAAGCTTTGTAATCTCCCCCACAAACTTCCTAAATGCAATAGAATAAATGCTTTTGGAAATTTGATTGTGCTAAATTACAGATTGACTTGAAACCCACCTTTGGTTATTTCTCTTTCTTCTGACTATTGGAAGATAAAGTATAATTTGCTTTAAATTTTAATTAACTGAATCCTTATATTCTTTTTGAAAAATATTCCACCTGCCCTACTAAGAGCCTGCATTTAAAAACAGGAGAGGTCTTGAGTTCTTATATTTTTGTTCCAAAGAGAAAACCATTTGGTGAATGCCTTACGAAGAATGGCATCTAAAAGAATCAATAGACAAATCGGGAAACTCTAGAATACCTGTGATATCATTTTTTTTTTTAGTCACAAATATTAAACATAAAATATTTAAATTTTTTTCACCTCATGGGGCACTTGGTTGGCTCAGTCAAATATCTGTCTTCAGTTCATGTCATAATCCCAGGGTCCGTCCTGGGATCAGAGCCCCACACTGGAGTCCCTGCTCCATGAGGAGTCTGCTTCTCCCTCTGTATCCTTTCCTACTCTCCACCTCAAATAAACAAGTGAATAAAATCTTTTAAAAAAAGTTTTCACCTTATGAATTAATTTTCACGCTTATTTAGTGTAAAACTATTTCCAGATACACGAAAATGAATTTGGGGGAAATTCCATGGATATAATTTCCTTAATTATATAAACAATCCCCCCATCTATCAACAATTTATAGACATTAAAAGTTGTTCTTAAGGGACACAAAATTTCATGATTCAGAAAATCTAGATAAATTATTTTAACTTTGGCGAGTAAGACACCTTTCTCAACTCTTTTAAAAAGATTTACAATCATAACAATTTAAGTTGAATTTTCAGAAATTCCACTAAGAATATCAAATCTTATTAAGAGAGAAGAGTTAGAAAGAGGGAGCTAATACTAGTAGACTTGAGAGAATGGAACCTAGAATATTCTTGCTTTAGCCATGAGGCAGTCTACTGTGCTGCGCCAGGTGAGGCTCTCATGAGTGCTGTTTCCTTAGTGATCAGGGCTTGTCCCTTCTACTCACGCTCCTTTTAGGTCACCAAAGTCATCTTTCCTACTTGAAAAACAACCATTTATGTGAAGAGTAGGTCATAAATTAGGTGAAGAACAAAGTATAAACCTTAGTTTTAGACCAATAGTTCTCAAACTCCAACATGCATCAAGCTCACCTGGGCTCATTAAAACAAATTGTTGCCTTTCCTTCCACCCATCCATCCCCAAATTCCTGATTCAAGAGGTCTGGTGTACGGCCCAAGAATTTGTATTTCCAGCATGTTCTCTGGTGTTGCTGCTGCTGCTGCTGCTGCTGTTGATAGGGGATTACATTCTGAGAACCAGTGTATTGGAGTCTATCAACATGACAGATTCAGACAACACCTGAGTTTGAAACATTGTCCCCTGAGATCTCTGAATGAGTAATAGATTTCTAGGAGGCCATTCAATAGACAGGTTAGAAATTAGAGGAAAAGGTCAGGTTTGGAGATAAGAATTTGGATGTCAGCATATAAGGAACAACATCAATAAAGCCATGGGGATGGATAAGATTGTTTAGGAAAAATATAGACAGTGAAAATACATTGAAAAGGGAAGGAAAATAACTAATCTTCCCCCAAAATTATTTTCATCATGTCACTTTTTAAACAAAAACTATAATTGCTTCCTATTTTTGGCTCTGTGGTTCTCAAACTCTTTAATACAATATCTAGATTTTAGAGTGATCTTTGTAGATACAATAAATAAAATAAAAGATATAAAAAATAAAATAAAATGCTTATACATTTAATTATAGTATAATATTTGGGATATGTTTGCTACTATAAAATAATCATAGCTAATACCAACTGGTGGCTTCTTCTGTTCAAGTACTATTCCAAAATCTACCTAGCTAGCTAGATGATAGATAGGTAGATACATATATACATACATACATACATACATAAACACATAGAAAAATATACATTTAATTCCATGAAGTGGGTACTATTATTATTACTGCCATTATTCTCACCATCCTCTTCCCATTTTGTATATGAGAAAACTAAGGCACAGGTACATAAAACAACTTGAAAGTCATATACTGGTGAGAGGTGGAGCTGGGATTCAATTTAATCTTTTTTTTTTTAAAGATTTTATTTATTTATTTGACAGAGAGAGAGATCACAGGTAGGCAGAGAAGCAGGCAGAGAGAGAGGGGGAAGCAGGCTCCCTGCTGAGCAGAGAGCCCGATGCAGCCCGAGACCATATTAAGGCAGAGGCTTGACCCACTGAGGCACCCAGGTGTCTCAATTCAATTTAATCTTACTCTTATTCTAAGGTGTGTATTCCCAGTTATTCTACTCAACAGTTGCCATATCTGGATGTAATAAATATATGTAACATACTAGAGCCCCAAGCATAAGCCTTCCTTAAAAACAAAGTACAAAGCTAGCCATCAGACTTCAAATGGGTGAATGGCTCTTTGACTTCTAATGTCTTTTCGAATTAGCCTAGAAAACCATCATCAGCAATCACTGGACGTCAAAACACAGGATGGGGTTAAACCAACAAGCTGAAAATGAAACACTACTTAGAAACACCACTTACCATGAAATAATGTTATCTCCTAACTTACGTCTATACACTAACTAAAAATGAAACCACACCATTCTATACTAGTTGTGAAATAGCTTGTCCAGCTGGGGGTTCTCCAGTGTTCCTCAAGATTGTACCAGAGTCAAGCATCCATCTTATCACTGTAGACGCTTCCGCCTAAATTTCAAAGCCCATGTATACTTGGCCACATGGTAACTATGGATTCACCTGGGTCTGCTATTCTCCCAAGATTATCTCCACTCCAGTCAGGAAGGTTCTTTTGTTGGTTTGTTTTTAATTCTGGATTCTGTTTGTTTGATTAAGTGATCATTTTTCACCGACCATGAACAGAATGGCCTCTTTCCAATGATTGTTGCCCTCAAGGCTGTTCAGAATGGAATCTGTTTCAAAGACTATGTCAGGTCCTACTTTCTCCTACACATCCCCTTAGGGGTCTGACTCCATTTATGTATCTCCAATCCTAAATATCATCATTGTGAATCACTCAAGTTAGATCTTATTGCCTAATTGGTCACTTGTAGGAGTGTTCTTTCCCCAGCAAAATGGGAGGCACTTTGAGGGTCTGGACCAAGGCTCACTTCTTTATACACAAAGGAGTTATTAGCACCAGGCTGAGTGCACACTCTACAGATAACTTTCATCTGTTTAATTTTCCCCAAGTGTATGAAGTTGGGTGCTTATCTGCTCATTTTGCTTCTTTCTGCCTTGTCCAAAATATCAGGACAAAGAAAGCTACTGAAACCCAGTTACTTAAAGAACAGATTAAGTAAGTGGAAAGCTATTTTATTAATTCTAAAAAAAAAAAAAAAAAATGCTTAAAGTAATTAATAGGCCAAGTGAAAATTACTATTCTAAATGAAACGAGTTTATAACAAATATCTGGATTCTAAACAATACTTCATACTATTAAAAATGTTTTCAAGAAGGAGAAATCTTCTTCAAAAAATGTATGAGATTAAATAGAATTTTATTCGTCTATTTAAGAGTAACAGAATCTTAGTCATGCTCTGTCACTGAATCTGGATGACTTAAGGGTCACTGGAATTTGGTGCTAATAGAAAAGATGGCGCATATGGTGAACAGAAAATGAAGGCGCCTTATGTTTACCAAATGTTACAAAATAGAGAACTTCAGTCCAATTCTTGAAATGCTTCCTTATTATTCACACTGTGTTAGAAAGGGCCACACTAGCTATTCTCAACAATTTCAAAGTGTTGCAATCATGGTGGCTTTGTTGATACTGACCTAGAGGGTTTGAGGCAGTTAATTTGCTTCCAGCTGTTTCTTTTTATTGTGGTGACTATGATGCTGAAAATACTTCTGCTTAAACTGAATGAATGAAACCAAGATGTTAAATCATTGATATGGGTTGTCAATAAACAACTTTGTTCTCCCGTCCCACTTACCTTTTTACATTCTAGCTGTCCTGCAAATCGACTTCTGGGTTTTCTCTCATGTTTCTGTTTACTTTTGTCATTCTCTGAGACGCATAGGAAGCAACAACTGGAACTATTATTCTGGACTGATTTCTGATTAACCACAAATATACAGTTAAATGGAGGCAGTGAGAACAGAGGCAAACAATTTCAAAGGGGACAGGTCAGATACTACTTCCTTAATGAAAGATTTCCTCAGCGTTGCAGTCTGGAACATTCTCTCCTGGATATAAACCCCCACATTGCCTATCAAGAGTTTCTGGCAACCATTTGGTATTTTAAAATTAATTTTCTATCTACCTATGACTTGTTTCTTCAATAGATATTTCCCTTCAGATATTTAACTTCTTAATGTTCCAAAATGCTTGCCACGTACCCTGCCTTCAGGGCAGCACACATACAGTAAATACAGTTGAATAGAAGATCTTAAACAAGGGTTTTGTTTCACCCAACAGACATTCCTACAATTTGGCATATAACTTGAAATTTCTTTAATTAAATCATATGTTAAATACATATGGATGCTCTTACTCACTTTAAGATTTATTTATTCATTTTAGGGAGATAGAGAGAGCATCAGCACAAGGGGAAGAGAGAGAGGGGGAGAGAGAATCACAAGCAGACTCTGAGCTGAGCACAGAGCCCATCACGGGGCTTGATCTCACGACCTTGAGATCATGACCTGAGCTGAAATCAAGAGTTGGATGCTTAACTGACTGAGCCACCCAGGGGCCCCAGGATGTTCTTATTTAAAGGATTTATAGCCTCCAATCAGTCATGTGTGAACCAGCCGGTTCTAAGACAATGTCTGCAACAATGCAGTGAAGTGTTTGCAGCCTCTAGAAATGAAGGAACAATGTCCTCTCTTGGCAAGGGGTCTGAGCTAGCTCCGTGGAGTCACAGGTAGAAAGCAAATTTGGAAAGTTGTGCCGCCAATATGCTTCAGCTGGAGAAAAATCTGTCGTAAGATCCTTATCAGACATCCTTTTATTGTCTCCCTAACAATGGAGAGCGGTTCCACCAGCAGTCATTTCGCATGCCTTTCTGAGCAGAGCAGAGGCTGCCAAAGCACAAGAAGAAGAAGAACACAGGTTCCCCCACTGTCTGAAAGTAGAGCGTTTCTACAAAGGTCTCGAAAACTGAACTGGCAAAAGGCAAAGAAGCAGTTAACGTCTCATGAAAGGGAAAATCCTCTTTGGGTTTCTACTGGTTCGTGAAAACAGGTACTAAAATAGGTCCTTTGTAAACGCGGAGAGGCATAAAGCAAACTTTCCAATAGAGGGGGAAGCCTGTCCGGGGTGTACAGAAGGGGACGGCACCGGGCAGGAAGGGGATGGGGAGCTACCAGGGTCATGATGAAACTGTAGGGACAATGATGAGGATATTGTCTAGTTCGAGTCCATCCTTCTTCCTCTATTCATTTTAAGCCATTTGAAATAAGGTGGATGTCCGATGTGTTAAAAACTGTAAGAGTTTTTGTTGTTGTTGTCGTTGTTGTTTTGGCTAATAATCTGCCTAGAGGACTCTTGTTCCAACCATAACTCTTTGATGACAACTTGTCAGGAAAGCTAAAAGTGGAAAAACTGAGCCCGGGAGAGAGAAACTCTCAAACCAGGATAAATTTTGGTTTTGATACCTGTATGGTGCTAAAGCATCAAGGTCCCCTCTTCTATTTTGTGGGCTCACAGCTCATTTATAACAAGAAGACCTCAGTGCTTCTTGTGCAATTTGCTGGGGGGTCTGCAGGCAGCACTGACCTGATAGCCAACCTCTGGCCTCTAACCCCAGCAAGGAAGGACCTGCTGAGCCACAATAATACTGCCCCTCGATGGTGTGCCTTCTTGCCAGTATGTCCGTGTAGGCACTGCACGTGGTCCTTCTTGCTCTAGTTCTAGTGAAGCTTGTCGTTTACTCTCGATGATCACAGGAAGAGAAGGAGAGTACGTTACACATGTTTCTAGTTTCAGAATTTTTTAAAAATTTATTTAAGCTGGGGAGGGGCAGAGAGAGGGAGAGAAGCAGACTCCCTGCTGAGCACAGAGCCCTACCCAGGGATCGATCCCGGGACCCTGAGATCATGACCTGAGATGGCATCCAGAGTCAGCTGCTTCACTGACAGAGCCACTCAGATGCCCCTACCTTAAGGATTTTTAATCAACTAGGCAAATAGCAGAATTATTTGTTTCACTGTGTTTCGTCACAGGAAATGTTTCAGCTCTTTCTGAATAATATTTGTTAAACAGAGTAGGGGCTGGACCCTCAAATATAAAGGTTAATAAGTTGGTCTGAGGCCCCTGTGGACTCCTGTTTCCATGAGCCAGCGTTGCTACAGTGTGGCAGGTGCGACAGCAAGTGGGTTTTCACCAGGAGCTGTGGGGGAGGGGCGTGCGGCCAGGTGCAGCGAGGGAGGACTGCACTTAGGGATGACTTCCTGTGCTCATAGCCTTTCTTTCTCCATCCCCGAAGGGCCAGGTTTGTTTTGTTTTGTTTTTAATAGAAGGTTCTTTTTTTTAAAGATTTTATTTATTTGATACACAGAGAGAGAGAGAGAGAGTACAAGCAAGAGGAGCAGCAGGCAGAGGGAAAAACAGTCTTTCCACCAAGCAAGGAACCTGATATGGGACTCGATCTCAGGACTCTGGGATCATGACTTGAGCCAAAGGCAGTGCTTAACTCACTGAGCCACCCAGATGCCTGAGACTGGGGTAAAGACAAAGCAGACCAAGAGTCCGATAGGAGATACAGGAGATTATTTACTTAGTAAAACAGTATTTCAGTGCTTGACCCTTACTTTTACATCAACTAACTGCTCACCAACCTTCTCATCGCATCTCTCTTTCCTCTTGGCTTTCTTCCCTTGTAGATTGCTTGTCTGTCTCTTCTCTCCTTGTCTTGTGGAGTGGAGACAACCCTGAACCAAAAATGCTGAGATTAAATAAAATGACAAAAACACAGAGCTCTGTCCAGGTGACTTCTGGAAGTTCTGATTTGCACCTTTGGAGATTTTCTTTGTCTTAGGGTGAATCTTTCTGTCCTTTTCTCACTGGTGAGAGGGTGCAATTGCTTAGATAGGTACTGGGGATAAGAGATTTGGCTGTAGCCTACAAAGCGAGTCAGACAGAGTCACAGAACTGGGAATATTGGCTGACTCCTCTTAGAGACCTGACTTTCTCTGTCCCAGGCCTTGGCATGTTTGTTGCTAGTTTGTCACAAGGGTGAGAATAAAAATCACCTTGTTTCAAATTCTGATGCTCATGCTATTGGATCCAATGTCCTAACCACGTTGGAAAGGGTCCCACTAGGACTTGGATGGTAAGTAGTGTTGTCGACTGGTCCTCATCCTTTTTAGGCACAGGAAGAGTGGCTAGAAGAAAGCAGGGCTGCTGCCATGCTTGGGTGAGCGGCCAGGGCTATGCAAGCTGCCCTGTGAGTCTTTCCAACAAATGTCCCTGAGGCAGCCATCCTGTGTCCTGCCTGGTTAGTGGGAGTGGAGATAGAGAGCTCGGAAGGGTGTGGATGAGACACTGCAACAGACTGAAGGTTTGTGTCCCCCAGAATTAAGGCAGTGGAAGCCTAATCCCATTGTGATGGCATCTGGACGTGGAACCTGTGGGAGGCAATCAGATCACAAGGATGGAGCCCTCATTAGGAGTCTCCTAATAAGAAGAGGCCGGCAAGCTCGCTAGCATTCTTCCCATCGCCTTCCGACAAGAAGTCGGCTGTCTGCAACCCAGAAGGAGGCTTCCACCAGATACAGCATGTGCCAACACATTGATCGTGGACCTCCCCATCTCTAGAACAGTGAAAAGTGAATCCTGTTGTTTATAAGCCACCAGCCCATGCGATTTTGTTAGCACAGCCCTAGCTAAGGGACGGACAGACAAGTGACCGCATCAATCACAGGCATCAGAGCAGAGATTCATGCAGGACGGATCTCCAGGCTGCCGTAGGCTCCAGAAGACACAGCCATGCCTGGCCTCTTTTCTCAGATGCTAGGTGAGCCTGTCCTTCCCACTAGTATATCTGCAGAAAGAAACCCTCATCTCGGCCTTCCCTGACTAGTCTCAGTAACCAGAGGGGAGGTATGCCACTGGCTAAGCAGAAAACATATCCCTAGAACCTCCCGTGTTGGCTTGAGGGATACACAGAGGACCCTGGAAGCTGGAAGAAGCTGAATCTGGCAGGATAGACAGACATAGAAACACACAATTTCTGTGTGATCTGTACCAGGACACCCAACAGCCAAAGCAGCTGTTGATGGAAATGTGCATTGGTTTATTTGGATTTTGTGGATTCAGCTTACATTACCCAACTGAGCATATGCTCAAGACTTTCCCTGCCTTTTCTCTCTTTCTTTTTCTCTCAGTATTGCGTGCTTGCTGAGAGAGAACTTAGTTCTTGGTTTTGGACAGTGGTTGACAGGTGACACAAAGCAAAATTAACAGACAGAAGTATGGGGTGAGCCAAACCAGACAATTAAGGAGTTGCGTCAGAGGAGCTGAGGGAAGAAGATGGAACTGTGGGCCCGTGTGCTCCGTCTGACTGACCGAGAGCCACTTCGAGGGCAAAGAGGCTTCCTGGCGATGAGCCCCTGCCACGTGAGTCCCCAAATGCACAAAGTGAGAAAAGGTGTCCTGCTGCTTAACTTTTGTCCTTTCAGTTTAGAAACAAACAAAACAACAACCCCACCTTTGGGCCCTATTCCAAAGTTAGGTGCTAAGTCTTAACCCCTCATGCCTCAGAGGCGAACAGTGATGGCACCCAGGTGTGATTTCTGTGTCAAGGATTCTTCCAAATGCCTCCTCACACCGACTATCACATTTAGTTCTCCTAAAAGATAATACTGTTTTGTTATCCCCATTTTATAGATAAGGCAAACTGAGGCACAGCTCATTTAGGCCATTTACCCAGTGCTTCCCTATAACCAGGAAAGTGTAAGTAAAGACATGGCAGAGGCACTTCTGGATAGGAGCAATTTCTTTCCTGAGAGGAAAAAAAAAAAATCTAAATTCTTTGTTGGAAATCCTTTGACAGCTGGCAATAGCCAGTGACTGTTTCCAGCTTGCGTTTGCCCCTTTCGATCATTCCCTCAGGAGCAGAACTTATCTGACGAAGGAGTAGTTCTGGGATGTGTAGGAACCTGAGAAGCCCTTCTAGTCCCCCAAATACCACTCCATCTCTGCCAGGGGACAGACCCTGTCTGCACCACTGGAGGAAAATGTGAGAATGACAACTGCATTCATAAAGGCAGTGTGGTCAGGGACTCCTGGGTGGCTCAGTCGGTTAAGCGACACACTCTGGGCTTCGGTTCTGGTCATGATCTCAGGGTCATGGGCTCCAGCGCCCAACGGACTCCTCATTCAGGGGGGAGCCTGTGTCTTCCCTTCTCCCCCGCCTCTACCCCTCTATGTGTGCATTCTCTCTTTCTTGTTGAAATAAATAGATCTTAAATACACAGCTTTGAAAGAAAGGTAGTGGTCAACCTCAGCCGATTTTCATTCCTCAGGCAAAGATCAGCACTTTTTCTGAGTATGGGGGTTGGTAGGAAGAGTCCAGAAACCTTGAGAAGCTCAAAGAGGCCGCACAGCAGAACAGACAGCAGGAGGGAGGGGCCGGGAGACAAGCCTCACCCAGACCCAAGGTGGCAAGACCTGACTTGTTCTGACAGGGCGGCCTCAGCAATTGCGGGGCCTCTGCACCCGGCAGTGGCGACCAGGGGCGCCCCCAAGTCTGCAAGCCCTGAGTAGCCTCAGAGTCTGGCCATGTGGCACACAGCGGGAGCCTGCACGTGGTGTCGTCCCGGTGCCTGGATGATCGTGAGGCCTCCAGACCACTGCTACTGTTCCATTATCCTCTGCCCCTGGAGGGAGACATGTAAATCGTCAGGGCCAAATCACATCTGACAAGCCAAACCATTTTTAAAGGGAGGGGGTTAAGCAAAGCTCTTTCAGTTGCTGGAATTCACACCCTCCACCCATTCCACGAATCCCAGCGAATTCTCCAACCCTCGGAAGGCCCAGGCCTCACAGTGCCTGTCTTGTGGTGAGGTTCCCTGGGTTTTCTTTTTGGGTCGGTCGGGAATGGTCTCATGATCACTCACTCCCTGAAGGTGGAGGCTATTACAGAGGTTCCAATTTCTTGTCTTTGTTTTTAAAATTCCAAAGCCCCACCCCTGCCTTTATTTCTGCAGAACAAGGGTGCACAGTGATGGAAAAGGGAAGTAATTCTAGAGATGAGAGACAGCTTGTTTAAAAACAACCAAAAAAATGAAAAGTCATCACAAACAAACAAACAAACCCAAAATCCACTGACATGGGATGTCCTCCACAACCAATCTTCTCTTTTGTGACTACTCAGAACTTGAACAGGAAAGGAGGCAAGATCAAACAGAAAACAGAAAAGCCGTCTGCATTTTTTTTCTAGAAGAAGCCTCTTTCTCTGCCCCCTGACTCCTGGGGTCAAAATTCAGAGGCCCGGGGTGAACCCAGGTATTAGATTCTCACTCATTTCTATTTATTTGATAGAGAGAGAGAGAGATCACAAGTAGGCAGAGAAGCAGGCAGAGAGAGAGGGGGAAGCAGACTCCTTGCTGAGCAGAGAGTCTGCTGCGGGGCTCGATCCCAGGACTCTGAGATCGTGACCTGAGTTGAAGGCAGAGGCTTAACCCACTGAGCCACCCAGGCACCCAGATTCTCACTCATTTCTCTACTTCACATTGATCAAAACTTCTGTAGTCTCATGGTAATCTACATGACTAACTTGGTGCAGTGGTGACCCTCGGACAGAATGGTGATTCTAAAATGAGAATCCTGGGGTGCCTGGTGGCTCAGACAGTTAAGCAGCTGCCTTTGGCTCAGGTCATGATCTCAGGGTCCTAAAATCGAGCCCCACCTCAGGTTCCCTGCTCAGTGCAGAGCCTGCTTCTCTTTCTGCCTGCTCTGCTTGCTGCTCCCCTGCTTGTGCTCTTTCTCTGACAAATAAATAAGTAAAATCTTTTTAAAAATAAAATAAATAAAATGAGAATCCTTTCCTATACGCCTGCAGGCAGGAGCGGAGCAAGGCTGCTGAGTTCCATTGTACATAGAACCAATCTGCTAAGGAAATTATAAATTTACACAAACTGGGGGTACCTGGGGGGCTCAGTCAGTTAAGGCATCTGCCTTTGGCTCATGTCATGATCCCAGGGTCCTGGGATCCAGCCCTACATTGGCTCCCTGCTCAGTGAGGGGCCTGCTTCTCCCTCTCCCTCTACCCTTCCCCACGTCATGTGTGCTCTCTCTCTCTCTCTCATTTGCTCACACTCTCTCAAGTAAATGGATAGAATCTTAAAAAAAAAAAAAAATCCTTTAAAAAAAAAGTTACACAAACTTCACAACCATAAACCAAGAATAATCTATTATTGGACTTACTGAGTACTCTAATTTCTCTCATATTCTACCAAAGGATGGAACTGTGTGGCTGCATTGCCCATGCCCTATGGTGTAGAGGTACAAGCTGACATTTGGAATTCCATAAATTTTGAGAAGGTGACTTTCAAATCAGTGCCTCATCATTTTTGTTTTGGTTGGAGGCAGTGTTCAATAGCTGTCATTTTTGCTTTTCAGTGACAAATTGCTCTTGGTCTAGCTTCGTTACTGCCAATGTGGTTTGATGTAGTTTATTTCATTAGCCTTATAGTGCATAGTGATACATTTTTGTATCCAATTTATTTTTGGCCTATAATTTCCCAATTCCTAAACTGAGGTATGTGTGTTCAGGTTCAAATATGACTCACCCACACCCCGTGCTAAAGTAGATATAAATCCCCAAATGTGCTTGGATGGTAAAACCTCCAGGTGGCATGGACCATTAATACATCTGTTCTCTGTAAGTAATCTGCAACATACTAACAAGATAGTAACATTAGGAGGTTAATTTTAAGTTTATGGAACATGGCTTTATAGCTTGAGATCCTGTGGATAAGGCTCAAGTTTCTTCATATACATAGTTTCTTCATATACAGTAAGTGATTCTTATTTATTGCCAGCAAACAGTTTGCTACAATGTGTTTTATTTTGTTTCTCACCAATTTTATATAACCAATAGAAAGTGGAATTAGATAGAAAGGTTAGGTCATGGGGTTTTCCCTCCCAAATTGTTTTTGTTTTTGTTTTTTTTTTTTTTTGCTTGTTTGTTTTTGTTTTTGTTTTTTAGATTTATTTGAGAGAGAATGTGAGGGAAAGAGCAGAGAGAAGGGACAAAAGCAGAGGGGGAATCTCAAGCAGACCCCCCACTGAGTGTGGAGCCCAATGCGGGGGCTCAATCTCAAGACCCTGAGATCATGATTTGAGCCGAAATCAAGAGTAGGATGTTAAGCTGACTGAGCTGATTGGAGCTTGATCTAAAAAAAAAAAAAAAGAAAAAAAGAAAAGAAAAAAAGTTTCAGACCAATTACCTTCAAATAGTCTAGAAAAAAGCATTAAAAAATAAAAATCTTTAAAAATATCTTGTGTCTGATGAAGTTTACCATATACCCAAAGGGCAGGAAACACTAGCCATAATAAATCTGCAGAGTCTGTTCCTTCCCTGTTCTCACCACTGTTCCCCCACTTATGGTCTAGAGTGGCACCCTACATCTTTAGCTTGTTGGGACTACTCCAGAAGCACAGTAAAGAAAGAAATCAGACTGTAAGTAATTTTGTCTCATTACAAAAGTGATGTGTATGCATGTTCAAAATTTTGGAAAATACAACAAAACCCAAAGACAAAAATATTAATGGCTCAGTCATTTTACCACCTATTCTTGATATATTGAAATATCTAATCTGAGTCCTTATTTTAAACAAACAAGAGGTATAAATATAGATTGTTGTTACAGAATTAGAATCATTCTGCACACACTGTTTTCTGAAGCTGTTACATCAAGAACATTTCCCCCAGGTTATTAGATGTTACTTTCTAAAAGTTAGAACGTTTTTGGTTATAAAATAAATGATGGTATATACATATATCATCTTTATTTAAACAATTCTCCTGGGTCCAAGATCTTGTTATAAAAACAATGTCATGTCATCCTGGTAGCTAACTCTATGCTCTTATCTAGGATCTTTCTTCATGATTAATTTCTAGGAGTGAAATCATTAAGCTAAAAGTCATGAATATTCACAAAGCTTTTGAAACATATAGTCAAATGCCCTTCAGAAAGGGAGTCTGTCTTTTTTTGTTCTTTAGAAATATGAGATGCTGGGTGTCAGAAAGCCTCGTTTCCTCCCTTTCCTGGAAAGTCTGTCTCATGGCCAGGCTGATGGAGAATTGACGGCCTGCTTTGTGAAGGCCACTCTAAGTAGTCCTGCCATGACCTTGAACTGCCTTTATTTCATACCCATTGTTGGGAATCTAGAATGCAGTGGGACGGGTACCGGGCTTGGAGACAGAATGTCTGAGTGCAGGTCCTGAGCCACACACTGAGTGACAAAATTAAGCAGAGAATCTCATACCTCTGGCTTTGTCTCCTCAATGTAAAATGAAGGATTTATTTTAGATGATCTCTGTCCTGTCTTTTTTTTTTTTTTTAAAGATTTTATTTATTTATTTGACAGACAGAGATCACAAGTAGGCAGAGAGGCAGGCAGAGAGAGAGGAGGAAGCAGGCTCCCTGCTGAGCAGAGAGCCTGATGTGGGACTCGATCCCAGAACACTGGGATCATGACCTGAGCCAAAGGCAGAGGCTTAACCCACTGAGCCACCCAGGCGCCCCGATCTCTGTCCTGTCTTACAACTGAAAATTATATAACTTTGTCATGTGTCAGATAAACCATCAATCTGTCCACCAGCTCTGGTAACTTGGAAGACTGTGAGCTCAGTTTCTGGAAAGGACCAAGTCTGGGTCAGCTGAGATTGTTGGCCACAGATAGGGCACAAGATGGGCTAAAGATAAAAGATATTCCATGTTTTGTGAATGTCCCATGAATTTCATCACCTCCAATTGGTGATATTCACGAATAACAAGACTTGGTTTCTCAGAAAACAACTATATTACCCCTACGGGATTCCTCTGTCACCAGCACTCTAAAAGCTACCGAGTGTACACACGACATTTAATGCCCCGCTTCAGGATCATGTCCTGATGCCGAGTTGAGAAGTCAGATCCCGTTCAGGGCAGTGAATTGTCCCAAGTCAACAGCCAACTAACTCACCCTAAATAGGAACATCGTGTTCTTTAGTTTTTCAACTGGAAAACAGCCCAGAAATGATATGGTCTCTTAGCCAGATTAAAGGAGCAATTTGAAGGAGGTGCATATGAGCTGAGATCAGTTTTTGTTCTTTGCTGTGAATGCTAATTTATGACTGTCACCTAATACCCGGTTTCTCGGGGCCTGGGTGAGGGCAGGGAGGCAGCTTCTAGAAGGTGGATCTCTGCGTTGGTTTATCAGTCATCACACGGCTTTTTCTGCACTTAGGCTTCCTAAATCAAGAAGGAAAACTGTTTAATTCTCTTTTAACTATGAGAACTATAATTTTTTGAAAGCTTACTATGTGCTGGGGACTGGGCTAACCTTTACATACATTAGCTAATAGAGTAAAAACAACTCAACAACCCCATGTGCAAGGTACAATTATCCTCATTTTTAAAAAATATCTTATTTATTCATTTGATAGACAGAGATCACAAGTAGGCAGAGAGGCAGGCAGAGAGGGAGGAGGAAGCAGGCTCCCTGCTGAGCAGAGAGCCCAATGCGGGGCTTGATCCCAGGACCCTGAGACCATGACCTGAGCTGAAGGCAGAGGCTTTAACCACTGAGCCACCCAGGTGCCCCATTATTCTCATTTTTAAAAGATAAGGCAACCAGACAGAAACAGGCTAAATTATTTCCCCAGAGTCACACTCCTCTGGAATGGTGGGATTGGGACCTGGGTGCAGGTCTAACTTTAAAGCCAATAACAAAGACTACAAAGATCCAAACTAACTAAGGAATCTTATGAGATGAAAAAAGTGTACGTTCTGAGGCAGAGAGAGATTGGGAGCAAGAGAATCACAAGCAGACTCCTCGCTGAGCTCAGAGCCCGAGACCGGGCTCGGTCTCATGAGCTGAAACCAAGAGTCATATATGCTTCACCGACCAAGCCACTCAGGGGCCCCTACTTCATTTTAATTTTAACGCTATTTCTAACGTGATGAGCTGATTTCATGGCCGACTAATGGGACCTGCAGTTCCACACGGTACACTGTACCCCAAGGATTTGATTGACAGCTTCCTCACTTCCACTGTCTTCCCCCGTCCTTCACTCTCTGATGCTCACCAAGAGAAGAAGCCACTGCTGCACATGAAATAAATATTTTAATTTCTCAAAACGTTCCTTCGTTTCCTACTCCAAGGGAAGTCTGCCCTCTAATGATGCAAAAGCACCATTGATTCCAGATATTTCTCTGCTAATAAATAGACAGAGAAGGAGATTCTGAAAGTATGAGGGTAGAAAAGAACCTTAGAGTTAACTCAATTTCAATTTTTTAGAAGAAAAGGGAAACTGAGGCTCAGAGAGGCAGCGGCCCCCACGGTCTCATATGGAGTGTCTGCTCGTAAGAGAGAGGCAACGTCTGCCTCTCAGCGCGGACCAGCAGGCAGGGCTGCCTCTGGGACTCTGAGGACTGTCTCTGAAGGACAAGTACAGGGAGCTGTCTGCCCAGGCCCCTGCTTGGTGATGGAAAACAAAATCAAATCTGTATTGTAAGGAAGACCCTTTAATTTGGACTTCAGGGAACAAAGCAGGAAGATGGATGTAGCCTTGACTCTGAATATTTTGACCAAATGACATCAGAAGTTCCTTTTAAGGGACTATTCTCCAAGGAATAAGCTTGATAAATTGCAGGGAAAACTTTACCTTTAGTGAGGAAGAGCCAAAGGAGAGGCAGCCTGGAACGTCTTCGTCCTTCTGTGACGTGCTGCTAAAGCAAGCTGCCCCTCCTGCCTAGTCCTTTCTATTGCCTCAGACTGTGTTACAATTGTAGTCCTTAAATAATTACATCACAGCGTGATGGAAACAAGGATGTCCGCCTTATTAACCATTATATCCCAAGTGCTTGTGTAGGTATTTCTGGTGAATAAATGAATGAATGGGGATTTGAGCGTGGTTATGTTGTACTAGGAGTACTCAGAAAAAAATTTTTGTCTGCTGATGTCCTAACCATTTTTCAAGATCTTTTGTATAAATTCATCCTTAACTTACCCAGAAAGAATCAGCACTTGTTCTTCCGGTATCCCTACCTACTTCGTGTATAACTTGCTAGCAGTCACCAGAGTATCTGGGCATTTTTTACTTGTCTATGTTCCACCATTTACCATCACAAAGAGTAAATACACATATACGTCACTGCTAAGACCAGATGCGGAATCAGAAGGCATTTTACAAGAGCTACCATTCAGAATCCAGCCCAATCTTCAATTTATTAATATTTAACCTAAATATCGATATTTAGGTTAAATTTAATTTAGCCTAATTTTTTTCAGTGTTCCAAAATTCATTGTTTATGCACCACACCCAGTGCTCCACGCAATACGAGCCCTCCATAATACCCACCACCAGCTTTCCCCATCTCCCCACCCCCTACCCCCCAAACCCTCAGTTTGTTTCTCAGAGTCCATAGTCTCTCATGGTTTGTCTCCCCCTCCGATTTCCCCCAACTCCCTTTTCTCCATCTCCCCATGTCCTCTGTGTTATTCCTTATGCTGCACAAGTAAGTGAAACCATATAATTGACTCTCTCTGCTTGACTTATTTCATTCAGCATAATCCCAATCTCTAGTTTATTAACCCTATTTTTCTCCAGGGTCACCCATTGCCTAGGTAAGGATGAGGAGACAACAAACACGGAGAAGAACTTTTATGAATGTGTGTATACACGTGTGTGTGTGCAATGGGAAGTACCATTTAGACGGCGCCTGACCTACCCCCCGGAGCCATTAAAAAAAAATCTCCCCTGAGATCCACTTAGCTGATTTATGATTGGAACCACACTCTCGAAACAGAGTCTATCAGCTGCCAGCAGGTATGGGGGCTGCCAGCAGGTATGGGGGCATGAAGGTATGTCCTAACTATCTGGGAGGAAGGCCATTTATCACCCGAGTCCCAGCAAAACCAATTGAACTGAGAAACTCCATTGTGTCGCACCCGCGGTTAAATCTTACCTTCCTCGGTCCTCCTCGTACAGCAGGAATTTATCTGCCCCCTCCCTGATAGAGCCTTAGAAAAGCAAAAGGAATTTGGTATTATCAATGTGCTGGTTTATCAGATATGAATTCATTTGTTTTTCCCAAAATGACTTATCAGCATGAACAGAGCTGGCTGGCCCAAGCTTGAATTGTGCTCCAAATACCCTTTCTGAGTTCCCCCGAACTCAAGAATGTTTTATCACCCGGTTGTTTCCCCTGTTTGTTTGTGTTTTTTTAACTTCTTACCTATTGAGATGCATTTCTGGGTCAGGATCCCTGTAAAGACCCTGGGGAATTAGAGCTGCCGAGGGAAATGCCCAGCTTGGGCTGTCTGGTGGCCCCGTGTCAGTTAGGATTTCTGCTCCCATCGGAAAACACTGGACAGCTGGTAGTGAGATGAATTGCCTGAAGATGGCTCCCAGGGCTGAGCGTCTGGGGCTCCTGTTTGTTCAGTCCCTTTGTGTGGTGATTTCTATTCCTGGGTGGGCACAATGGAAAATGTCCAGCAAGGAAGGCAGGCAGGGCCCCGGGCTTAGCAATCCTGGATGCTAAGCCAACACCCCAGGAGAAAGAGAAAGGCTTCCTTCAGCCTCATCCTGTCAATCTGCCTCATTGTGCCTCCTTGGGGTCCCACATGTCCCACAGTGTTTTCATATGGGGCAGCCTAGCAGGGCCTCATTCTCCCAGACTCTTGGATGCCTGACGTCATCTTGCTCTATGTTTTTAAGACATGCTCTCATCTTGCACCTTTCTGGGCCAGACTCCCTCTGTAGAAGGCTTCACAGCTATCTCCTTCCCCCAGATGGATATGGGAAGGCTTAATTCAGAAAGCCCTGACTTTCTTTTTTTTTTTCCAATCCCTTGAACAGAAATCAAACCATAGTCATTTCTTTTTTTTTTTTTTTAAAGATTTTATTTATTTATTTGACAGGCAGAGATCACAAGTAGGCAAAGAGGCAGGCAGAGAGAGAGGGGGGGGAAGCAAGCTCCCTGCTGAGCAGAGAGCCCGATGCGGGACTCGATCCCAGGACCCTGAGATCATGACCTGAGCCGAAGGCAGAGGCTTTAACCCACTGAGCCACCCAGGCGCCCCTACCACAGCCATTTCAATAAAGGTGCCTCCGAGTGTTCAGAAATCTCTCCAAAGGTGAAATAAGTGATAAAGGATGTCAATTTAAATTTCTTACCAGAAATATTTAATGATTTGGGGCAAAATCAAGTTCTTTGTGTTTGCGGTTCTTGCTGCAGGTTTATTGTCATAATTCCATAATTTCTTTAGGGATTCTGTGACTTAACATCCACACATACAGGACACATCTCCCGTGAGGAGGACCTGAAATTGAAACTGAGAGAGACTGTCAGCATTTTCTAGTAACCTACAGAAACCCTTTCTTTTCAGCATGGCGCCGTGTGGGGTTAGAGCAGTCATGTTGATAAGGACCGCAGACTTATAAGGATGCCTCTGAGTCCAAGGCTAGACTCATATACCTACGTAAGTTTATTCAGCTTTTCTTATGAAAACTTCCCAAGGAAGTGACTCCACAAACCTCCTTAATGAGATCTTACAGCCATTTAGTGTCTCAGAATGGCAGTTTGGCGAGAAAAATCAAAGTCAAGGTCAAGACTAACAAATCTGTCAGCTGTACCAGCGGGTACTCCTGGATTCATGCAAGTGTGAGTCAGGTGTCAGGAGTTCAGGTAGCCAAGGTAATAGATTCACAGCGCTTGGAGTTACCAGAGGTCAGTGTGGGAAAGAAGAAGGGATCAAAGGTGAAATGTCATAGGTTATTGGGAGACCTGTATCTGAGTCCAGACAGGAGAAATATGCTGCTGCAAACGTGGTTCTCAGGCAAGGTCAGTTACAAACAGAAGTTGCTTCTGTGGTTCTAGATGTAGGGTCTCCTGAGGACAAGAAGAATAGTCGATCTGAACCACCTGAGAATGCAGTTTTAAGGTACACTACTTTATTTTATTTTATTCTATTTTTACTAGTTTCCGGTTAAAGCATGTAACTCTGGACATAGCTGGAGAAAGAACAAGAAAGAAACCCTAAATCCAGCAGGAGAGGAGAAATCATAAAGATCAGAGCAAAAATCAATGAAATAGAAACCAAAAAAACAATAGAACAAGTCAACAAAACTAGGAGCTGGTTCTTTGAAAGAATTAATAAGATTGATAAACCCCTGGCCAGACTTATCAAAAACAAAAGAGAAAGGACCCAAATAAATAAAATCATGAATGAAAGAGGAGAGATCACAACTAACACCAAAGAAATACAGACAATTATAAGAACATACTATGAGCAACTCTACGCCAACAAATTCAACAATCTGGAAGAAATGGATGCTCTCCTAGAGACATATAAACTCCCACAACTGAACCAGGAAGAAATAGAA